>NC_000072.6:27950000-28250000 GCF_000001635.26 Mus musculus | reverse complement strand
TTTCTAGAGACATGATTCTATTTTGAGTCTAGTGGTTCTTTTAATTTAGAACCAGTACATAAAAATTTACTTTTATCCCCTCCCTATATTCAGCTACATTTAATGAAACTAAATGTTTATCTGTAACAGAGGCTTAGCTGAAGTATTTCAGTCCTTGGTTTACCTCACATAGCTTGGTAATCACTTTGGGGCTAGATAGGAACCAAATATATTAGCTATCATCAACTCCTTTGTAATATGAAATTAGTTTTGTTTTGTTCTATGATACAAGATGAATAAGCTAAAAAAACAAAACAAACCAAAAACCCACAGATATTATATGTAACTAACCAGGTGGTGGTGCCTTTAATCCCAGCAGAGGCAGGCAGACCTCTGATTTTGAGGCCATTCTAGTCTACAGAGCTACTTCCAGGATAGCCAGGACTACACAGAGAAACTTTGTCTTGAAAAACAAAACAAAACAACAACAAAAACAGAAAAAAAAATACAGCTAGACAAGATCAGATTAACAAATCTTCTCTGTAGTGACAATTCTGGGAATTTGGTTTCTTTACACAGAAACACAGAAATATTATAAGAATCTGGTTTAATCCAGGTGTGGGGATACAGGGCTGCTTCGAAGCAGCTTTCTATGATTTGCCATGTGCACTAGCAGCGGCATGGTTTTGCCAGCGCTGGTAGTTTCTGTGATTGTGAGGTGTTTGGAAATCTGAGGACTTTTCAGAGGACAGAAATGCTAGTCCCGAGAGGCTGGTCATTAGAGGGGTTGCTTGTAGTTTGTTAGTAGTTGTGCTCAAAGAAGAAACAAGAAGAAAATAGATTCAAGGATCCCCTCCCCTCCCCTCCCCCCTCTTCTTTTTCCTCCCCTTTCCTCCTTTCTCTCCTATCTAGTGATCTAGTAAAAGGGAGTGAAACTAGGGGTGGAATAGTGGGCTAAAGAGTGGGAAAAAGAACACACAAAATAGAAAAGTCTGGCTACACTTATAAGTTGTATTATCTTTTTACAATAGAATTTTGAGGTCTGGCCTATTTTTAACATAATGATAAAATATACTCTTAAAAGTTAAAGGTAAATTAAATTGCTAAAGATTGGGTTAGAAACATTGAACTTTTATAGACCCTATATTTTTCTTTTTATTCTCCTCTTGGATGGTGCATCTTAACTGTAAGCTCCTCTCTTTCCCCTCCTCCCAGTCCCCCCTCCCCCTTCTCTCTCCCAGATCCACTGCTCCTCTTTCCCTTCAGAGAAGAGCAGGCTTTCAAGTGATACCAACAGAACATAGCATATAACAAGATGTAATAAGACTAGGCTCAAACCCTTATCAAGTAGGAGGGAAAGCGTCCCAAGAGCAGGCAAAAGAGTCAGAGACACCCCCTCCCCATACTGTTAGGAGTACCACAGACACGCCAAGCTGAACAACCATAGCATGTAGACATAAGACCCAGCACAGACCCATACAGGGGTGTGATTACCCTTTAAGTGTCCGTGAACCCCTCTGAGCCCTACTTAATTCATTCTGTGAGTTGTATTTTGGTGTCTTTGACTCCTCTGGCTCCCACAGTACTTCCTCCTCCCTTTCTGCAGGCTTTCTGGAGCTCCACCTAATGTCTGGGTGTGGTAGACCCTACAATTTTAATTACACTATGTTAAGATAGTTTATATTCTTAAGTAGTACCAGAGCTTCATAGACAGGCAAAAATGCTTGTTAAATGACAGAACATTCAGTATTTAAATGATGCTAAGGGTATTATTATTCAGGATACCTTGTCAATGAAAGTAACAATATTAAGTTATTGATATTGATTAGTAAGTTACTATAGCAAAGATCTGTAGGAAGTAAAAACAAAGTTTTGATAATTTTTTGTTGCCAATTATTCTGTGTCTTTTGATCCCACCAACGTGCATAGATTCCCTAGCTCAGTAGCACTTTTCTGTTATTAGAACCGAACACTTGTGGTTATAAATGTGGTAGGCTTGGTCTTGGCTGCTTTGAGGGTTTATAATATAATGGATAAGCTATATTAGACCACAGTAATTATATTGATAAGTAATTGGAATTGGGGCAAGATTTCTCATGGATAAAGACTTGAGATATATAAATTGATAGTGCTATCCGAAGCCTGAGCAAAATTCAAAATTCCCTCAGTAGGGGAAAAGGTTCTTTGCTTTATCACCAAATAGCATAACTCCATGTTGGCCCAGAGCCTGAAGTAATGTAAACTGAATTTTAAAAGGATACTCATATATAATCTTGTGGTAAAAACTGGACCTTTAATGAATTGAGAAATGTGTTAAAAAATAAAAAAAACCCAAACCTTATTTTTCACTTCCATGTTTAGAAAAGAGCTGGCAGAACCAGCAGAAATGGAAAGAAATGATGAGAAACATTTTTTATCTTTTCCAGACCTACCAAATCACAATCCCTAGGGAAGGCTATATATGTCTTTATTTTCAGTGCTCAATCATGTCAAAACCACTGCCTTGGAATTGATTGACTACTGAAGTGGGAGAAGGACATCACAGTTTGGCTCTCTAAATTGCCAAATCGTAGTATTTGCTTGGAATTAATCAGTTAATAAATGTTCTGTGGTAGGAAATAGCATTGGCTTTACCTGTGTTTTGTTTTCAGAGTAAATGTGCTTTTGGATTATCAGGTTAATACCTTTTAAAAAGCGCGGGTCAGAATTAATTTTTATATATTTCTTTTCCCTCCAGGAACCAAACAACTTAAACATATTTTATTAAAAGATGTGGACACTATTTTTGAATGTAAATTATGCCGTAGTCTCTTTAGAGGATTACCAAATTTAATTACCCATAAAAAATTTTACTGCCCACCAAGTCTCCAAATGGATGACAGTAAGTTTTATTCATATGTTCACATATTCAGTTATATATTTTAGAGCTAAGTATTTTTACTGCTTCAATGTATTTTTGCATTAAAGTGGAATTGATATCTAGTTATAGATAATTTAGTGTTGAAGATATGAAACACTTGATATTGTTATATTCAGTTTCTTAGATATACTTTATATCAGCATTTTTCATTTGTTTTTTTTCCTAATCTATGAGTTTAAATCTGTGAGTATATTTATTTGTATTGAAATATTGAGAATTGTTTTTGAATGTCTATATGGGCCATATATAGTTTAGCTAATATTTGAAAGTTAGAATATTAATGCTGTCTTTAAGGGAGCATTTTAATAGTATATTATTTTAATTTAACAACTTGTTGCTAAGTATGATTGATTACATACTCAGACTCTCCTTAAGTAAGTGAGGATGCTTCCAGTAAGTAGCAAAAAATGAGTAGATTACTTGATACTTTGAGAATGGCAGAGAGCATTAAAATATTTATTAACCTTTTAGTGTTTTCTGGATCTTAATATAAAGGTTATATTTGTTCTTAGTGAAATTTATTTAGAGATAACATAGCCAGTACTAGATTGAATCTAGACAGGCAAGATTATTATGTTTTTGTGAATAAAAGCAAGTAGTATGCTAATAGTCTTTGTAGAACCAATTGTTTTTTGAATGTAATGTACTTGCATTTATAAATAATATGTGTAGTGTTATTTTTTCTTCTTTTTAAGAGTTAATGTAAATTCTTTACAACAGTAATACTAGGTAACTTCATTGTTTCTTGTTCAGGAATTTAAACTTTGTGGATTTACAAAATGAGATACTTACTTTAGTAGCCTGATACCATAGATACATTGTGGATCTTTTGCATTTTTCAGCTTAAACTCACCTTTTTTTTTTTTTTGTTTTAAAGTTTTTTGGTAGGGAGATATAATGCAAAAACTGAATAATAAGGCGTTTATTTAATTATTGTTAAATTGTGTTAAAATGTATTATAGGGTATAGATAAATATTTCCTATTTGTAAGAAATTTTAATATAAAGAATTTGGTCATATTTTATGGGAACTTAAGATAATATTCTTTATGGTGCTTTAACCATCCTGGGTTATAGAAACTTCGGGTTGGTTTTGCTGGTCTAAAACTTTGAGACTAAAAGTAATAACATTTTTAGTGTTTAAGATATTCCATGCGCTTATATTTGATCGTATTGAGCTTTTTATTATTGAGCTGTAAATTAAAAGGTAGTCTAGAGAAAATAGTTTAAAAATCTAACAATTTAATTAAAGTAGTTTTTGATTTCTTGATGTTCTTTAGTATATTAAGTTATAGAAGTAATTTCCATAGTGCAATTGATAAATGGAGTTGCCAGATTTTTGTGCATTCTTCTTGGTGGTTCTACATATACTTTCATGAAAGTATTGTCACACTGCATGACGAGGGCTGGGAAGATGGCTCGTCACAAAAGCTTGAGGATCAGAGTCTTTGTTTCTAGACCCACATACATGCAGAGTGGACAGCAGCCTGTCTGGAGCGTCCCGTCAGCCTCAGACTGTGGAGACCCGGGAATCCCTAAAGCAAGCTGACTAGCGAGCAGCCTCAGTGAATAAGGATTGATGTGATGGGGGATGACTGAATAGCAATCTTGGGTTTCCACATACACACACACACACATATACCCACATATGTAAACATATACACACCAAGCACACTCATGAAAAATGAGAAGGAGAGAGTATTAGAAGAATTACAGTGGTTATTAGATTTAGTAGTATAACTAGATTTTAGAATTGTATGTGGAACCATAACTGATGCCAGCCAGCCTTGTTGCTATTTGGTTGCCTATTGAAGGGGTTGCTATTGAATAAATAAGCAAAACCAGACTAATGGATAGTTTTTAACCAATTGTTTTATTAAGATATTATGTTGAGAAAATTGTATAAGGCTGGGTTTTTATACCTCATGGCATTTATGTTGACATGCAAATATCTTATTTCTGTGAGATGTTCAGCTGTCCCAGTGGAAGTAATCTGCATTGTTTATTAAGGCTTACATTAACTTGAATGCTATTATATTGTATTAAAAATCATATGTATAGTAACATCCTTCCTGATATTTTATCCATTCTGGGTTGTAACTTCTTGAGTTGGCTTTGGTATTCTAAAATTTTCAGACTAAAAAACCAAGTGATCGTATTTTTATTGTTTAGAGTGATCCATGTGCTTGTGTATTTTATAATAAGGGAACTTAGAAGCAGAAGTGACATTTTAGATTATACCTTTCTCATTTGGTAAATTAAAGCAAAATTTTAATATAGTTAATAACTAGGTTTATATTCACAAAATGCTGAAAGTAGATAATGCTATAAAAAGATACATATACGACTAAAAGAGGTTTCATTATATATTTTAAAATATTAGAGGGTGAGAACAAGTTAATTCTTTCAGGTTAAAAACAATTTTTATTTTCTTAACAGATCTTCCTGATGTAAATGATAAACAAAGCCAAGCCATAAGTGATCTCCTAGAAGCCATATATCCAAGAGTGGACAAGAGAGAATATATTATTAAGCTAGAACCCATAGAAACCAACCAAAATGCAGTGTTTCAATATATTTCAAGGACTGATAACCCTGCTGAAGTGACCGAGTCAAGCAGTACACCTGAACAAACTGAAGTTCAAATACAGGAGACAAGCTCAGAACAGCTGAAAGCAGTCCCCGACGCAGATACAGAGGTGGAGGAGGCCATAGAGCCTCCTTCTATAGAGACTGTTGTAGATGAAGCTGCAGCTCCCACTGAGGAGCAACCTCAGGAATCACAGGCTGACTTGGAGACGTCTGACAGTTCTGACCTTGGTCACCAGTTGATATGTTGTCTTTGTAGAAAAGAATTCAATTCTAGACGAGGTGTTCGTCGTCACATTCGAAAAGTACACAAAAAAAAGATGGAAGAACTAAAAAAATACATTGAAACACGGAAGACTCCAAACCAGTCTTCAAAAGGACGCAGTAAGAGTGTTCTAGTTTCATTAAGTAGGAGCTGTCCAGTTTGTTGTAAATCATTTGCTACAAAAGCGAATGTAAGGAGGCATTTTGATGAAGTTCACAGAGGACTAAGGAGGGATTCAATTACTCCTGATATAGCGACAAAGCCTGGGCAGCCTTTGTTCCTGGATTCTGCTTCTCCTAAAAAATCTTTTAAGACTCGCAAACAAAAGTCTTCAAAGGCTGAATACAATTTAACTGCATGCAAATGCCTCCTTTGCAAGAGGAAATACAGTTCACAAATAATGCTTAAGAGACATATGCAAATTGTCCACAAGATAACTCTTTCTGGAGCAAACTCTAAAAGAGAGAAAGGCCCTAATAATACTGCCAACAGTTCAGAAGTAAAAGTTGAGCTAGCAGATTCTGTAGAGTCTTCACCCCCTTCCATTACCCATTCTCCACAGAATGAACTCAAGGGAACAAATCATTCAAATGAAAAAAAGAACACACCAGCAACACAGAAAAACAAAGTTAAACAGGACTCTGAAAGCCCTAAATCAGCTAGCCCTTCGGCTGCAGGTGGCCAGCAAAAAACCAGGAAACCAAAACTTTCAGCTGGCTTTGACTTTAAGCAACTTTACTGTAAACTCTGTAAACGCCAGTTTACTTCCAAGCAGAACTTGACTAAACACATTGAGTTGCACACAGATGGAAATAACATTTATGTTAAGTTCTACAAGTGTCCTCTCTGCACTTACGAAACCCGTCGGAAACGTGATGTGATAAGACATATAACTGTGGTTCATAAAAAGTCATCTCGTTACCTTGGGAAAATCACAGCCAGTTTAGAGATCAGAGCTATAAAAAAGCCTATTGATTTTGTTCTAAACAAAGTGGCAAAAAGAGGCCCTTCAAGGGAGGAAGCAAAACATAATGACTCAAAACAGGATGGCACTTCCAATTCTCCAAGTAAAAAGTATGAAGTAGCCGACGTCGGTATTGAAGTGAAAGTCACAAAAAACTTTTCTCTTCACAGATGCAATAAATGTGGAAAGGCATTTGCCAAAAAGACTTACCTTGAACATCATAAGAAAACTCATAAGGCAAATGCTACCAATTCACCTGAAGGAAACAAAACCAAAGGCCGAAGTACAAGATCTAAGGCTCTTGTCTGGTGAGGAACAGTTAGAGTTTTGTTCCCTTTCCCCCTCATCGAACTAAACAAAATCATTTGGCCATAATTTATAGCTGGTTCCATTTTAACATTTTTTTCTTCCATAAATCGTATGGCAGTAGGAACTGTAAGAGGGATGGTTATTGCTTTTATCTCTCAGCAACCTTTATTCCAGTAGTTTGGGAACAAAAGTTGATTTTAGAACTTGCCTTCCACAGGACAATGCAATGTAGCTGTAGGTAGATGACACAGGGTCAGTGCTTTTGTTTTTGTTTTAATGTTGGAAAATATATACATTTATTTTGGTCTATGTTTACATAGAAATCTCATGTTTAACTAACTTGCACAAGTTTAATTTGACTCAGTCTACTAATTTTATTTAGTCTACTAATCCTAATGCATTGTAGGAAAGTTAAATATATTAGAATGAACTTATGAAGGAGATAATTACAGGAAAAACATTTTAAGGCATTGTAATTATTGTAATTTTTTAAAAATGGTTAAGTAAGGTGTAGCATTAGAAAAAAAGTCTCCAGATGGAATTTAGAAAAATTAACATTATTACTTTTAGCACATTACTTCCAGGGGAAGGGGGAAGTTAGTAAACATACGTTTGTTAGTTTGTTTCTTTTCGGGATTATATGTTAGTGAGTTTTTAAATTTTGATCTATAGGGAAGATTTTTTAGGTACATATATTCTTGTTTCCCTTTCTGTTTAATAAACTTATAAGTGGTCATTTCAATGTAGTTAGTATTATTCAGTAGTGGTGTGTGTGTGTGTGTGTGTGAGAGAGAGAGAGAGAGAGAGAGAGAGAGAGAGAGAGAGAGAGAGGGAGAGAGAGGGAGAGAGAGGGAGAGAGAGAGAGAGAGAGAGAGAGGAGAGAGAGATTGATTGATTGTGACCAAAAGGAAAGCAAAACCCCCTTTGGAAGAGAGAACAATTCTACTTTTTAAAAGAAATTTTGGAACAAATTAAATATTATAAAATGTGATGTCAAATAGGGAGTGGACCTTCTATACTTGTTTTTGTAAGTCTTTATCTTTAAAGTTTGCCTGCAGCATCTATGTCCCTTGCACTTAGACATTTAACATCCCTAGTAGTAAATGAGTCTGAGATACAGCCTCTAAAGTGAAGTTCTTAGTTTGACTGCTTAGTAGTAGCATGTTCATGTTAATGTGGTTTGCTTGTCACACTGTTTTTACTTGTGTGGAAAACTTAAGATGAAACCATCCTTTAGAAGTCATTGCTGTTGTGTAATTTGAAGACAAGGTTTTATTGGTAAACTCAAAAGTGTTCATTTATTCCTATTTCTCCTCAGATAACTTCAAGTGATGTACGAAAAGGTTTGGAGTTCATTTTTGTGGAAAGACTTTAAGTTGTTAGAACCACTAAACGTCTTCACATGGTACTATGAGGAAAAAAAAGAACATTTTCATAAAATTTCAACTGTAACTGCTGATACTGACTAAAACAATAACCATCTAACCAGTTTCTAAGGCAATGCCCATTCCAGCACTTTCGAGTCGCTGTAATATCATATATTGTCTCCATAGACCTTGAATATATGGCCTACAATTTCTACAAAAATGTTGGGAATTTCACTTTCCAAATAATTTGTTGATTAAAATGATCAACATCCTGAAGGAAATAATAGTTTTCAATTGATATAAACTTTGTATTTTTAGTGGTTTAAGTTTATTTTGCTTTACATGCAAAATTTTATCTAGATTGTATAGATAAATATGATTTTTTGTAGAGAGTATGTTAGTAGGATCAAAAGACAAATTAGTATCAATACATTATGAATATTTAGTAGCCTACTGAATATTTATAATTATTTGAATCCATTTAAAATTTTTTCTTTAGCACTTAAATGTTTGAAAGTTTTATTCTAAAATATATACTACAAAAAGTTCCAGTTCATTTTATGCATAGATCATTATTACATTTATCATTTGTAAACATTAGACGTTTTTATGAAAATTAAACATTCCCCTATTTTTCTTTAAATTTTATATAAAGCACTTTAATGATAGATGCAATCTTACTTCTCAGTTCCTATTTTTTTAAAGAACACACATTTACTACTGTTTATATGAAGGTAATAAATAGCTTACTGATATTTTATAGATGCAGACAATCCATGTGCAACCACTTCTTATGTTTCTATTTTATTTCTTTAAGTGTTGCTGGAAAAGGAAGATAGGGGTGTCCATCTTAGTTTTTTCTCCCAAGCAAAAATTTTAAATGACCCCTTTAGATAATATTTGAGTCCTACTGTAAAATTGAAAATAATGAATTCTTGTTCATCTTTTGTAATCAAGATTTTAGGAAAAAAAGAAATACATCTATCTTTATGAAATTTTGGACAGGTTTTGTGTATCAATATTTTGTACTTTTAGGGAAATTTTATTTTTTAGTAATTTGTGTCAAATTATTTTAAAAGGTACTGCAGAAAATATACCATGTTTTTATATAGGTTCACAGCTGTACTTAGAATGGACCCTGTCCATCTGTATCCTTTTTGTATAAATTTTTAAATGTTGAAGATCTAGAAAGTCATAATAAAATGCTTCTATAGGTAGAAAATCATTTATCCTTCTCAGTGCTTTGCACTAAAATATACTGTGAAAGGAATTTAGACTGTAATTGTTGCTGGAAATGTTCTATATTGAATGTACATGTTTATGTTGGAAAAATGTACTATATGTGATGAAATAAACCAGACTAAAAGTTATTTCAGCTAAATGTGCTTCAACATAGGTACATTGGTTGAAACTTAAATGTTTTATTATCAAACTTACTCAGTGACTATGAGCAGCTACACTTGAATTATATCCTGATAGTTTTATTTTTAAGAAGTAATGATTTCTCTTTAATTTAAAAACAGATTACTTTTCCACAGATGGAAAATTTGTACTTATAGGTCTAACGTTAATGACTAATAGCCTAATATATTTAGGGACCAAATGTGTAGTAGGTGGCATTTAATTTATAAACCATCTTTATTAGTTGCACATTATTAAACCTGTATTTTTGACATTTTCAAGGTGTTATCTTTTTGTGCATTACTACACACAATACATCCTCTTTGACCTTTTCCAGTCTGTTTTGCTTGTTAATTATTGTAGGAAAGTCAGAAAAATAACTTGATGTTGGAGGAGGGAAGAGAATACCAGAAATCCTTTCCTCCACTTATGAGCTTCTCAGGACTATTCCCAGGACAGTTCCTCTGTAATAATTCCTGTGCTATAGAACAGGACCTTAGAAGAAGAAAGCACAGGTTCCTGTGTCGTCAAAAGATTTCTTCCTCGGCCGTTATAGAAAAGAGATGCTCTATCAGAACTTGCCTGGATTAGAAGCACCTAGGTGGTGGCATTTTGTCATAGTAGACAGAAGAGAGGCTAAATTGGGACCAGTTTGGGTCAAACAAGGGTATTTGAAAGTATTGACTTTTCTTGTTCCTTTCTGACCTGTGTCCCTACTTTTTGGATTTATTGTGCCGAAACCTTTCTGCATGCAGTCTATATGAATGTTCCTGTGACTTTCTCTTACTGTAGTGTAAAGTGAGGTAGTAGTCATCCCAAACTGTTTATTTATATTTAGACCTGTCCTTGATTATAAAAGGTTTATCGACTTTAGGTACTATTTGATCAAGAGTTTTTTTTTTTTTTTTCTCAGCCAGATATGATAGCACATGTCTATAACCCAGCACTTAGGAAGCCGAGGCAGGAGAATTTTAAATGGCCACTGTAGGTAACATTTGATCCCTAATGTAAAACTGAAAGCAGTGCGTTCCTGTCCCTCTTTTGTAGTCAACATTTCAGAAAAAAAGAGATACATCTTTATGAAATTTTAAAATAAAAAATGTCAATAATTTATCTTCCTAAAGATAGCGTCTCTTCCTAAGTGCGGTGTAAGAACAGAAACGGTAGCAGATATAGTTTATACGTGAGCTTGTTTGGATGGGATAATACGCATGGGAAGTGGATGAGGAGGTCTGGCTGAGAGCAGACGAGTGCTCATGAGAATGCACAGGCTGACAGTGGAATACACACACAGGGGGATTTGGTGTTCATCCTTTGCTTTAAGAAGAACCTCTTGGAAAACAAATTATTAAGTTTTAACATAGTTTTGTTTGTATGAAACAGGTTTTCGTTTGCACGGGCTGCTTTACTGTTGAAAAGTGCCTTCACATTTTTAAAAAGTACTATATTGATTTCTAGGCAATAAATTCTTCTACTATGCTTTAAAAGTATGGATGCAGCAGTGGAAACCTGTGTGGTTTGCTATGACTTTATATCATGAAAGCAGAGACTTACCATATAGATACATGACCACACACACACACACACACACACACACACACACACACACACACTGATTCCCTGTTGTAACATCAAAATATCTTCAAATAGCATGATGTAGAAATGTCCCTTTGACTTAGGAATTGGGTTAATAGGCTTCCTGCAGTGGCCTACAAGAATATTTTAGATTCTTATTTTGGAGTTGTAAAAATTACATCTCTAATAGAATTCATAGTCCATTATGAGGATTATGATTTAGCCATAGTTATAGAGTTGATCTGAAGCCAACTCTACATAGGATACATAGTATAATGTTGGCTCTACTCTTAGACAAAAATACTCCTGTGTTTTTCTTTGTACGTCATGGTTTTATGAGCTAAAATATACAGATAGGCAATCTTAGCAGCCCATTGATTGCTTCTCAGGCACTAGGCACATGGTAAAATGCAGAATAAGACCTGCTTTCCTTAAACTTACTAATGAGTAATTTCCCTTTCTAATTCATCCTCCCTTTTTAATTTATGTCTATCATTTTTCCCCTAGGTTCTAGCTCTCACCTTGCCGTTTCTCTTCAGTTCGATTAAAAGAGATCATTAGTCCCAGATAGTTAAAATATTTGGAGCGACAAGAGCATGTGGCCCATTTCCTTTTGTATCTTCATTGTTTTCACACTGGATTTGGGAGGAGGAGTGTTTTCAGGCTTCTTTGACTATGTTTGATAACCATACATTTAGAAGCACAAAGGAGAACTTAAAAACCATACACGCATCTTGTTAGGAAGAAAGCTCAAAGATAAAAGTTTTGATGTTTGTGTTTATTCTGCAATCAGTTGGTTTAATTGTATATTTTTGATGTCAGGGGACTGATTGTGTCTTGAGTTCATATAGTACTCAACACATTTTCCTATATATCTAAGCCCCCAAGGGGTTTGCCTTGTAGCTCATGCTGGCCTCACATTCATAATCCTCCTAACTTAGCCTCCCTAGTGTTGGGAGTGCAGGTGTGTGCTACGGTCTTTGCCCCCCCCCCATTATGTTAATATTGCTGAGTTTTGCTTACTACCTCTAAGAAGAGTTTATGAAAACAAAGATAAGTCCTAGTCATAGCTAATAATATTTATACAGTACTCGTATGCCAGGCATTCTGCTAACACTTTGTATACATAATGCCTGTAAACCCTACTGATAGACTTATGAAGTAAGACCTGTTTCTTCATTATTACTATGGTACAGAAAGAAAACTGAAGCTTGGAGAAGTTCAGTAATGTATTCAAACCAAAGTGTACATCCTTAGTCAACCCAACCTTAATGTTTACAAATTTCATCAAATGCAATGCAGTTCACTACATAGTTACCTTACTGGCAGCATATAATATTTCATCATATGCAGTGCAGTTCACCTCATAGTTATCTTACTGGCAGCATGTAATGAGCTGAAGCTAGACTAACTGTTAAAATTTTGGATTTATTCCTCACGTGAGCTCTGCAAATCCACTCTGGCATTTTCTGCTTTAGTTATTGCACCTATGAAATTGGACCAGTGTATTTTACTTCATGGGTTTTTTTCCCCCTGAGGAGAAGATGAAAACTACATGCAAAACTCAGAGAACATTGTCTAGCATGTTATAAATGTTAGATGTTATCTGTTTAGAGACGATTTAAATGGCACAGGGCAGATGGGAACTTTATTATTATTACTAATTAAATTTAGATGGAAACTTCTGCATGGGAAGAGAACTTTGTTACACACCAGTTCTGTTGCTTTTGTAAGACAACCAACATATTTGATATCAATTCTCCTCTAATCAGATGTTAGTAGCTTATCTTTCCTAGTTATTTTTTTCATTGCTCTTAAAAAGATACACGGGAGTTTATTTTTTCTTTTTCTTTTTTTTTTTTTACATTATCTCTAATACTTTTTATTGACTGTCATCTGGATCTTTTTTTTATTAGATATTTTCTTTATTTACTTTTCAAATGTTCTTCCCTTTCCTATTTTCCTCTCTGAAAATCCCCTATCCCTTCCCCTCCTTGCCCTGCTCCCCAACCCACCCACTCCTGCTTCTTGGCCCTGGCATTCCCCTATACTGGAGCATAGAACCTTCACTAGATCAAGAGCCTCTCCTCCCATAGAATGTTCATTGTAAATTAAGGTTTGGTTTTATGGCCCTCTCTCATAACCATTCATCTGTTTCAAAAATCTTGTTGGCATCTGTTCTGAGACATAAATATTTTTGGTCATGTGAAAAATACTGACATGGAACAAATACTAATTGAAGAATATTGTTGGATTTTTAAAAATAAAACAAGCCTTATAGATAAGTAGTACTATTTGAAGGCATTCTCTTATATGGACAGAATAGATATTTTAGGAGCACTCTTCCTGGATTGGGAATGTTTGAATGTTAGGAAGAAGTAAAGAAACAGCACTCATCAGAAGCCAGTCCAGTGGTAGTCAGTGAAGGCAGTACTCCGAATCTCAGCTGAGGTCCTGCTGTTAAAATTACTGGCTGGGAGAGTTTACTCACAAACCTGACCATTCTTGATCTTGTTTTTTGGTCTTGGCACTTTTGTTGTTCCACTTTGCATCTCTGTGGGTGGGGTGGGGGGGCACGGGGATTGAAATCTTAAAGAAATGTGGCTGCTTTTGTTACTTTTTTGTAGTGGTGCTGAGAATTGAGTCCATGAACCTTATGAATGGTAGGGCACTGAATGGCATTTTTAGCCCCTTCTATTTTGATAGGGTCTCACTGTGTACCTTAGAGGGGCCTGAAACTTGCTATATAGTCCAGGATGAACTTGGACTCAAGATTGTTCTGCCCCTCAGTGTTCTGGGTGCTGAGATTGCAGGCTTATGCCTCTCATGATGATCTGGTACTCAAATGCTCGTGTCTAGTATCTGAGGCATATTTCTGGCAAGTGAAATAATCTTTAAGTGATAGAATGATATGGTTAAATTATCTACCTCTCAGAAAAACCAAAATCCCTATTTGGATGCTTGAGCAATAATAACTAGCCTTCTGCCTTTACTGTTCCATGTGGTCTGCAACATTTAGAGTATCTCACAATGTTGTGTATGGATGAGATATTACTATTTAAGAATTAACTTTAAAAGACTATAGTTTTCCTTATAATTAGGGTTTTGAATATGGAACATTGATCTCTTTTATTTGAGAATATACTGAAAATAAATTAGCTGTGAGAAACAGAACCATATCTTTCAGTTGGACATTCTCAGTTCCGCAAACGGTTTTAAGAAATAGTTGAGATTCTTATTGGTGTCTTGGCAACCCTGAACTCAAAAGTATGTGCTAATTTTGACTGGTAGCTTTCATTTTGAATGGGACTAGAAAAGGAAGGAATACCTGTAAGAGAAAAAGGAATGATGCACTAGAGAAAAAGAAATGAAGCAGTAGGCACAGGAAATTGAATTACAGGGTGAGGTGAAGTTTGGGAGTTTAGGGAAAGAGCTTCCTTTAGCTTTTTGCATAGAGGTACTTAGAGAAATAGGACTTTCTGGAGGAGAGTAGTTTTCATTTTTTTTTTTTTTTTTTGCTTACTAAATATATGTAGTTCCATAGTATTCTGCCCACTGGGCATCTGTGGGTTTCATGTTGAGAATATCTGATCATTATCTTTTGTGTGGACAGGGTTCAGGGTGTGAGACAGCCAGTGGGTCTCTACTTTTTCATAAGAGACCTTCATATTTTCCAGTTGTCATTTCTTTGCTTGACCACTTTGACTAATCAACATTTATTCAATGTGATTCTGAGAAAATCAGTTCATATACCACAAAAATCCTCACACAAACATTATATACACACAGATGAAGGAGCTTTTAAATGAGATAGTTTTGTTTCTTAAAACTATTCTGGAGCTCTTGTTAATACTGAATTGTTAATATTGAATTTATAATGAAGAGTTACTTTTTTGTGTGTGCATATGTGTACACACAGATGTGTGTTGTGTATCTGTTTGTGTAAAATACATATGCAGGCCAGAGGTTGACACCAGGTGTCTTCCATAATTGTGTTCTACTTTTATGTTTCGAGACAGGTCTTTCACTGAAGCTGGTTCTTACTGCTTAGCTAGACTGAAGCTGGCTTGGAAGAAACTGCCTGTTTTTCCCAAATCTCCATCCCTGTACTGGAGTTGCATACACAGGCTTCCATGCCTAACTTTTCCTGTAGCTGCTGTGGAGCTGAATCTCAGCCCTCATGGCTGCACAACAGGCACTCTACTCATGTCCTAAGACCTAAGTTGCTAATCTTTAAGGTTTATCATTCTTTTTGAGCTTCTCTCTCTAGACTAGGTAACTAGGGTTCATTAACACAGTATCTAAGCCACAGGAACTATAAAATAGATGGGAGAATCAGAAGGCTTGAATTGCCAGCTACCCCCCAGCTTGTCTAGTGTCTAAAAGTGGATGTGTGAGTGTGTGTGCACTCAAAAAACAGCTGTTAGGATCTTTCATTCTTCTTTTTGGTTGCAAGCATGTAATTTTGTTTGGCTTGTATCTGGTAAGGGGAGGAGGTTTTTCTGAAAGTTTTATGTGAAAAACATAAGGGAGACAGAAGTGGCCAGGCCTTGTGGAAATCCAGACAAGTTGGCTTCACTAGATTTTCACTAGGTAGGCGATATGATATCTAATGGGGAAATCGAGGCAACTCTAGTGATTGGGTATTGCAGTCTTGGCAGCAAGAAGTACTGTGTCTCTTCTCCTAGCTCTTCTAAGACTAAAAAGATTTCTCACTCTGTCTTCTCAATATATTTGTAGGTACTTCTCACCTTTCTGGCACCTTTTATCTGTTTTCTTTCCCTGTGTAGCTTTGGCTCAGTCTCTTAATGGAAAATATGATTAGTTGAATTAGGTATATTTGAGCAAATTTCTCTTTCATGCTGGCTTCATAGGTTGCTGGCTTGTCTGCAGTGTGGTCTTTGGGCAGGCTTTCTCTGCTGGTCCTACCATGCGGTCATTATGGGAAAGTCAGGAGCATAAAACATGGTCCTGAGCCCAGCAGAAGGAATCGTGATGGAAATATTTAAAGGATATTGCTACAATTAGGGTTTGAATATACATGAAAACATTAGCATTGAAGGCGGCAGGTGTTTGTGACTGCTACACTAATGCAGCATTAATGGTCCTTCTCATTCTCTGCGGGGGAGTTTTGGCCAGTGTTTGTAGTTCTTCTGAACTGCCTGCTGCATTACCATCTCTGGCTGTGCAGAGTCATAGAAATCCTGTTATTTTCATGGAGAAAGAGCTCTTGTGTTTCCTATGGCAGCATTTAGGTCATTCTGTCACAAGTTGTTACAGACATCCCATTACACTGTATAGTTTCAGCTAGCAATTTAATTCTAAAATTCGATCCTAAAATTTTAAGGTATTGTTCTTGCTTTTCTGTCTTATGTTTTTGGAATTTGACTTACTATGATAGCTGATTTCTGTTCGGTTAGTCTTGATGTACCTGACACCATTCTGTACTTTTGGTGATAAGAGTCTGCGAACTTAGGTTGAAGTCTTGGCTCATTTATTTACAGCTTCGAAGTGTGGCCAAGTTACGTATCAACTTCAAATTTCTTGTCTATAAAACAAAAAAAAATAATATTAGAAACTATCTTCTATGTAGGTTTGTTGTGGGAATTTTATAAATTAACTATACAGTATATATAAAGAGTTTATATTGTATTTAATATACTTGGTCTTCTTTCCCTCTTTTAAGAGTCCAAAAACACTAGTGACTCTTGTAGTGATCAGTGAAGTTGCTATCAAGTTACTGCTGAAAGACTTTCTAGCACCTAGTTTCTGGTTATCTTGCTTGGCCATATGTTGTTCGTTAGCCTTTTGAGGGAGCATCACTCTAACTGTTTAGTGTAAAGTCAGATGTAACATCTATGATAAAGCCAAGATACACAGTAGTTTATTAAGTTAGAGCAAACCGTTATTTTATGGGCCTTAAATTTGGGCTGGAGCTTGATGCTGTTTTTGGCAGAACCACTTAGTACTTGCTTCTTAACTGTTAGTATCTTATTCAACAATGTATAGTTCTAAGTCATGAAATTCAGGGAAGCACTCCCCCACTCTATTCCTCTCTCTCTCTTTTCCCTATTTCTCTCTTTCTTTACTCATCTTCTCCACTCCTTTTTCCTGGTAAACATTAGGCTGTGGGTGTAAGACCATATTTACAGGCAAGTATTGCCAGTGCTTTGTGCTATACCTGGCACATAACAGGTATTAAGAGATTGTTAAAAGAAGGGAAGAAAAGAACCAGGACATCAGTTTCCCGTTTAACAGTACTCCACAGTCTGTCTTGGCTTTTGTTCATCATCTAATAAGCACAGCCTTTAACCATGAGCTGCTATTTAGGTCTGTTACTGTGGTTTCCATCTACTTTCGTTGTGTGAATCTCACAATTGTGGCACTGCTATTAAGTAGTGCTTGCAAGTTCAAACTTACAGAAGTGCTATATTGACTAATGCTCTGTAATTGCACACTGTATGAGTATGCTTTTAATAACTTTGATAAATTTTATTTTACCTTTAATGCATACTTATTGAATTTTACAAAATGCAACTCACTTTTGCAATGAATTATTGTCCTTTCTAGCACATCCCTCTTTTATGAGTTCTCGAATAGTTCTCATATCTGCCCTTCCGGTTACCTGGCTAATCAGAATCCTGGAAATGATGTTGATGTTCCCCTCCACTCTTGCTGGCATCACGGATCAGTGTGTATCATGATTCTGAAGCTTCATGTTTAGCTCCTGCTATCTCTCCCATTAGTAGTTTAGTATAGATCTTGTCTCTAACATTCCGTTTTGTAAGTCTTTTAACCAACCCTGTTTCCTCTCTTTCCTCCATGCTGTTGCCAGAGCTGATTTCCTAAACACAGGTGTGTGCTGTGTGTTCACTACTTAACTGATTGACTTATCCTTCAAGTAGCAGCTTAAATGTTGCTTCTCAATAAAATGTGTCTCCCTGAATTTCAATATCATCTTTTCCTAGTGTCCTCCAATGGTGTTTGTAATCATGCTTATATTGTCAATTGATTTGTTTAATGTGTGTCTTTCTACTGAAAATGTTTATGTAAGGGAGATGGTGACTTCCATGTTTAGCACATAGTTGGAACATAGTGGTAGTTAAAACCTGTTGAAAAAATAGGTGAATGAGAACTTAAGGATATTACAGGACCCTAAACTCTTTACACTTACAGACATTAGTTTGTAGTGCTAGCCTCTCTGATATAATAATGGGCCTCTTTCTTTTGTCTTTTACATTTATCCCTGCAAAGATAGGTGTTACACTGCCCCACACTCCACTATAGTGAAAGAAATGTGGACCCTTTCCTAACCTCAGAATCTTGATTCAGTTAAAGAGCTCTAGAGTCGCTCTTGTCTCATGGGGTAATCTCACTTCTGAGGAAACTCTGTCAGGTAACAGTCTTTATTAGGTAATCTTCCTGTGCATTTTCCTCAGAAATCCTTTTGGGAGAGATGGCTTTTAAGGTGGGGCTTGGAATAATTGTGTCTATATAGCAGTCCTGCGCTCCTTGAGGTCAGATACCTTGCACAGACTTTCAGTGTGTACCTTCTGTTTTTTTAGCATCTTAGGAGATAATCCATTTAGATTGTTATTTCTGGTGACAGCAGCTTTCCCTCAAGTTCTAAGGCTTAAAAACAAAATGACTGAATGGTGACCTTTTCGAAAGGTACACTTCCTTTACAAGCCATGGTTGTTCCTCCAGGATCATGCTGAGTAAGGGATACTTGGAACACACAGAATGAGTCAGGGCGGATGAATGAATTCATTGGTTAAATCTACGTGGCCTTTTACCTGGTTAAAAATTCTTCTTTTTAGAGTTGTTTATGTTTATAAAATATATATGGATGGTTTTTCTGCAGGTGTGTCTGTGTATCATGTGTATGCCTGCTGTCTGCAGAGGCCAGAAGAGGTGGTTGAATCCCCTGGAGCGGGAGTTACAGATTGTCGTTAGCTACATGTGGGTGCTGGGAATCAAACCTGGTCCCCTGGAAGAGCAAAAAGCGTTCCTAACCATTGAGCCATCTCTTCAACTCCTCCTCTGTTATTTTAAGTACACTTGAGCCACTACTTTGTGCCGAAAGGACAGTGCCAAGCGTTCTAGGGACTGAAAAAAGTAGTATTACTTTTTTATTCTCAAGAAGTTTAAATGTTGACTTTAAATTACAGTCTTTAATTTGAGCTATGTGTTCCAAAGTACATTTTCATATCATATTTCTTAATCATTACAAAAGTTTTGAATTATCTTCCTTTTAAAACGTTATTTAGTTTTATATTCTCTTTCTTACAAAGATATTCTTCCTGATTGTTCACCTTAGAAATGAGAGTCGCCTGTCTTCTTCCTGCCTGCAAACCAGCATTAGCCTCTGCCCTCTTCTCTCAGCCCTTTCCATCTCAGTTCTGCCCTTCCTTTCCTGAGCTCTGCCCTCTCTTGACTTAGAGCACCTGTGTCATGTCTGAAGCAGCTTAATGACTAAGTTGATAACCATCCTAGCCAGCCATTTTGTACTTACATGCTAGCCACCTCAGTCTGGAGGCAGAGGTTTACTGGAGTGGAAAGCCCAAGCCACACTCCTACAGGAACTGTAGACTCTTTGAGGTTTCCCTCCCATCTCTTCTCTGAGGACTTGCTTCCCTTGTCTCCAGGCCAGTTGGCGATGTCCCTTCAGTATATCAGTTCCACTTTACATCTTCTCCTCTTCAGCAATTACTGCAGTGAGGTTTTTATGGTGGGGTCTCCCTAACTAGGAACACCATTTAAAGGGGGGGTGTATCCATTTGTCCTGTGTCTTCAGTGCCCAGCACAGAATCTGCTACACAACATGTAACCAGTAAATAGTATCTGTGCAGGAAATGAGTTTTGAGTGGAGTCTGCCAGTTTAGGGTCCTCTAAAACTTCTTCAGAAATATTCCATGGCCATTTCTTTATAAGAGGCACTGTTAATGTGTATCTTTATTTATGACTTAATTTAGACTACACACATTTGTATCCTTGGATTGCATGGCTCTAATGACAATCTGTGAAATTATTTTTTTCATACTTTGGTTGAGTAATACAAATAATATTTTTCTCTTGGATGATTCTTACCATGTTGCTTAAAAAATCCCCCAGGGTTGTTGTTTAGAATGTATTTTGTTCCAACAAAGAGCCTGAGTGGATGGATCTCTTTAGAACAGTGGTTCTCAACCTTCCTATTGCTGTGACCCTTTAATATAGTTCTCATGGTGTGGTGATACCCAACCATAAATTTTTCTTCATTGCTCTTTTATAACTGTAATTTTGCCACAGTCATGAATGCAATGTAAATATCTCTTTTCCAATGGTCTTAGCTGACCTCTGTGGAAGAGTCCACCTTACCTGCACCCCCAGGAGTTGCAACCCACATGCTGACTGCTTTAGAGTCAGGCATCCTTCCTGGTTGACCTCATCTTTTCTGTAGAGACAGGTGAGTGCAAAGGACACAAATCACCATTTGTCATAGGTTACAATATAGAGTGCCTATAATATTTTGAATACATAAATTCTTACTTTCAAAGTACAAGAGGAGTTTGGTTTTTAAAGGAAGTCTGTGAGGCCAGTTTCTTGTGTTATGTTAGGTGGTTGTTTAACCAGAGTATGAATTTGAACTGCCTGTGTAAAACTAAAAACGATAACAGGTACGTGGGCTTGCTTTCTCCTTGTCTATATACTGTGGTTTCTGGTGGTGGCAGCTGACCCTATGGACAAGTTGTGTCTTGTCTGAAATGCTTGAGACCTGAACTGCCTCAGATGTGGGATGGCTTTGGACTGTGGATGTTTCCATATGAAATGACAGGACACCTGATGGGATCTAGCATCGAAACTGAAGTCCATTTTTGTTTTGTAGACACTCTACCTGCAGTCTGAAGATGATAGTTACTAAGTATCTTTAATGCGGTTGCGTTTTGATTATGAGCCACCATATGAGGTCAGGTTTGGAATTTTCTATTTGTGTTGTCATTGGCATTCAAAAAGTTTCTGACTTTGGATTTCTGGATCTGTATCCTGTTACATGTTTTAAAATGTTGTGAACTTCTACCATGTGTCATAGCCCTAGATCCTTTAGCCTCCTATCACCAACTCTAGTGAAATTGAGTTCATTTCAGTTCTTATTAGCAAAGGTAATTGAGTTATTTCAAGACTATGAAACTGTGTACTTCTGTACTGAATACATCTAAAGGACCTGAAGCAAAACCGAGCACGAGTTTTGTTTGGGGCTGTGATGCATGAGAGGAAGTTTGCCATTATGACTGCAGTGCAGTGGGAGTTGAAGGGTGGTGTAGAGTTGTTTCCCTGTTCCTGGTGCATGAGTGGGTGGTAGCCTAGGCATGCAGTCGGGCAGGTGTTTGCTAGCTCCAGTTAGCCCAGATTCCTGACTGAGTCACACTGTTGTACCACATGTTAGTGAAAGAGTTTATTACTTGTGGGACAAGTTGTGTCTGAAGTTTGATATTTATTTCAATTTAAAGATTACAAGTTTATTTAAACTTTAATGAGTAGGAGATGAAATAAACATTAAAATAACAGTGGAGAAGTTAGTATTACAGTAATAAGTAAATTAAACATTTTTTGTGTTGATATTTAGACAGAGACTTGTAGTATGGAACTTATTATGTAGCTTAGGCAGGGCTTGAACACAAATCCTCCTGCCTCAGTCTTTCACATGCTGATATCATAGTTATATGCCTTGATTAAATACCCCCCAAACCCCACAGAGCATTTATTCAGCTATCAAAAGCCAAAGAATTTCTTGGGCTACGTATTCTACAGCTTCTGCTGTTGTGTGTTGTTCATCTGTATACAGTTCTGTTTCATTAATCCTATAGACATTTGAGCTCAGCTTTGTGTGTGTGTGTGTGTGTGTGTGTGTGTGTGTGTGTGTGTGTGTTGGGTGCTAGGAAACAGGTTCTCTGTAGCTCCTTTCAACTGTTGTGAGAGGAGTGCACTGTAAGGACACAGGTGTGATCTTAAGGCCCACTGGGGTTGGGCAAGCCACTTCTAATTCCTAAGTTCATCCCTGAGTTTTGAAAGAGGCACAAGAAATTCCCAGATAGAGACTAGAAACATTAGATTAAGAAAAGGAGTATGAGAGTAGGCAATGGCTAAATTTAAGATGTTATGGACCCAATAAGTACTTTGAATTATATTTTCAAGATTAGGAGTAACCATTGAAGAACTTTAAATGGGATTTTCTCATAGCACCGAGGAGATGTGTGTGTGTGTGTGTGTATGTATGTATATATATATATATATATATATATATATAGAGAGAGAGAGAGAGAGAGAGAGAGAAAAGATGTGTATGGTCAGAAAATTAATTAGGAACCAACAACAGCCTGTAAGAGTGACATAGCTTAAATTCATGTAAATGGCAGAATTTACATAATATCAATAAGACTAGAGAGAAGGCTGCCAACACAATTTCAGGAGTGGAATTTTCTGGACGATGGAGATAAGAAATGAACTGGGATGTCTTCCTGTTTCAGGCATTGGAGTTGGGCAGAGTTGTCCAAGGTAGGGAGGACACCGAGGAGGAGGAGGCGAGGGAGTGGGCTAAGTTTTAGATGTGCTGAGTTGGAGGTGCTCTCTGTATCTTAAGTAGAACTACTCAACAGGAGAAGAACACTCAGGTTAGTGGTCAGGAGAAAGATTGCCCATGGTAGACATTTAGGAATTATTAGCATTGATGCAGATGTGGAAGCCACAGGTTTTGAAGAAATTACCAGATAAATGGTCGAGTCACTGGTTTATTTGGTAATTTAGGGTGATACCTAGGTCTTATGTTTGTATTTCAGTGGTCCATTTGGGAAATAGTGTCTGGCTAGCACTGGTTGTCTGTGGCTCTGTCTCTCCTTATCTAACAGTGCATTTGATATTACCTCAGCAGTAGTGCATGAATTGTAATAGCATGAGGAAATATGAGTTAATCGGTGTGTTTTACTTACTCAGAGGGCTTCTGAGATAAATCTGTGATACTTACTTTAAAAGACCAACTTTTTCTTTTTGCCTTTTTGTTTTCTAAAGAATTATTTATTTTATGTCTATGAGTACACTATAGCTATTTCCAGACACACCAGCAGAGAGCATCAGATCCCATTACAGATGGCTGTGAGTTACACGGTAATTACATGGTAATGTTATTGCTGAGAATTTAACTCAGGAACTATGGAAGAACAATCAGGGCTTTTAATCACTGAACCGTCTCTCCAGTCCCAAAACACCTATCTTTTAAAGATAAATATTTTATTTTTGGGGGGATAAAACAATTTTTAGTGTTTTTGGAGGGAACAAGATTTTCTTTTGATGAATCCCATAGTTTTGGAATGTAGGTGTTCTTGAACAGTCGCTATGCCTCTGACCAGACAGCAATTGACTGTGTTTCAACTCAGGCAGCATAAAGTAGGAGCAAGGCATAGAGACCTAAGTTTTAATCTAAAGCACCCAGGCAGACAAAGCTAGGAGCTGCTGGATGTACCTCTAACCCCATTATCGTGGCGATAGCTATATTGATTCCAGATGCTGCCAGCCAGGCTAGCTGAAATAGAAACTGAGGGGGATCCCGGATGTCCTCCTCTGGACACTTGCATGTGCATAATGGGCACATGGTCCCATACACTCATGTTCATGTATGACATACATCATACATAAAGACTTTATTAAAAAGTAGGGTATAATCCATGTGATTAATTCAGTATCCATAGCTAGATTATAAAGGAGAAAAGATGCTATTAAAGGCCGAACAAGTGATTTAAGTATGTCATTTTTTTTTTTCAGAGCTGCATCTTTTGGGCTGGTGAAGTCTTACATGTTAGAACATTGTTGTATACATTGCTCTGAACCTCACTGTCCTTTCATTGTCTTACCTGTTTGAAGGAAGAACCTAGCAGTAGGACTTGCTTTGAGTTTGGGTCTGAACAGTCACCCGAGTTGAGATGAGTGTTTTTCTGAGACATGGGCATGCTTGCTTACTGTACACCAAGGTGTCCTTAGGATGGTTCTCCAGGTGGCTTTTCAGAAGTCAGCACTACTTATCATTGAGCCCAGGCATTCAGTACACAAAGTGTAAGTCCACAACCCTTTTGGGGACTGTCTTTAAAAATATGATTTTAAAGGGAAGAATTCCTAGGAGACTGTGTGTGATGTTTCAGTAAAGTTTTATGGACAAGTCAGGACCCTAAAACTTAAGCTCAACAATAGAACGCTGACAGACATGAATTAGAAGATAGAGTAAAGCTATTCTTTTGTTCTTTCATGATCTATAAACGAATGGAGTGGGGCTTATAATTTCTCATTCAAATTCTTTGGAAGTAGTTTTTTTCCCCTTGTGTTTTAACTTTGAATAAATCACTAAATATTAGAACAAAGGCCCGATATTTCCATCACACAACACAAAACAGACTGTGGTATCATAGAACTGTATTATAAACATTTATTTTTAATTTTGTGAACACTGATCCTGTCCCACCGAGCAGTCTTCCCATATGCCAATGTATGCTCCCGCAAAGCACTAGGGCATGGTTATATGTGTAATAGTGTACTTAAGTGTTTGAAGAATAACAAAAACCAGTAGAGTTTCAGAATATGTTCTCTGACTTGAGGACCTCACTTGTTTAATGGAATTTTCATACATGTGGTTCTTTCTTGCCTGTATGCCAACATTCAAGAGATTTTGTTTGGCAAAGTTTTGCAAGGTCTATCAGTATGCTCTCAGTGATAGCACACCCATTCTCTGTCCCTCTAACAGTGAGCACCATCAACATGTATCATGGATTTTGCCCGTACTTGTTTATACATTGTCTCTTTCTTTACCTTTTTAAGTTGATTACAAAGATTAATCAGTAGATTACAAAGATAGAAGTTTTTTTTTTCTCTTATTTTTACTTAGATGACTTTCTTTTTTCACGTAATAAAAACTCAGTTTGTGTCATTCATCAGGCCCAATGTATACTTTTAATGGAAAACTGGCACCTCTTGACTTCCTGGTTTTGTGCTTTTTGGGTGGAGCTGATTTCTGAGTGTGAGGTTGTGACAGGAAATAATATGAGGTACCTGCAAGACAACACTGGGAACACTTGCCAAAGGTTCTGCGTAACTATAATTTTTCTCGTCCCTAGGACCCTGCCTACAGAAAGGTTGCGTCTAGGTGTATGTTGGTCTTGTAGTGAGCCTACTCACTCAGGTCCTTTAAAAAAGTCATTTATTTGCATTTAGATGTATGTACTTATATGCACACATGCTGCTCCTATCCACAGAGGCTGCATGGGGTTGGATCCTCTGGAGCTGGGGTTGCAGGTGGTGGAGCTGCTCAGTGTGTGCAACACTGGGGCCCAAACGCTGCTCCTCTGGAAGAGCAGCAAGTGCTCTTAGCTTCAGCCAGTCAGTCTGTGTATCATTCTCTAAAGAAAGTTGGGCAACTCAGTGTTGAAAAAAATAATTTTGAGCATTTCTAATGAACTTACAACTTAGAAGCAAGCCATGATAAGCTGAACTCACCATCTAACTACCTTCTTACATTGCCACCTTCTAATTTGAAGAGATTCCTGTTGTTGATCACTTTGTCCGTGGTGTCACTGTCCCTTTGCTGGTCATACAGACTTCAGAGCCTGTCCTCTGTAAATCTGTTCCTGCTGGTTCTAGCCTACAGAGACTTCTTCTCCCAATGAGGTTTGAACATCTGCCTTTCTACTCATTTTCACTTTTATTCTTTGTAATATTGCATCCATATTAATTTTCCTGTCCTCGTGAATCAGATCTAGCCCTTGGAGACCAAGGCTACTTATTATCAATGAGTTTAACACAATGGCATATACGGCTGTCACTGAATGAGTCGCCAGGCTGTTCCCATTTACCTTGCCCTGCAAGGAACCAGCTGAGCTTTGGTTTCTTCAGATGCTCTTCCTCCTGGCGCTGTCTGTGTGTTTTCCTACTCCGGCCGCTTCTCTGTTACTGTTATCTAACCTTTAAAGAAGATTAGAAATGGTTTTAGGAAATTCTTGGGCTATGAAAATCAAAGGGTTCATTTCAGCATTTTTTAATTTTAGGATTTACTTTTAAACTGTCATAGAAGTCTGCCTTCTTTGTATGTCCGTCTAATATTTGTTCATGTCCTGGGATGTGCATGTTGGAGGCGATAGTTTGGATGTGCACTTAACCAGAATTGTACTTGATACAGAACAGAAAGAAGAGAAACACTGTCAGGCTTGGAAACCTGGATTTTCTTCCAATTCTTGATTACTGTGCTCTTCTACCAGCCTTCATGGGACCCGCAGGCAGTGTAAATAATGACACGGTGTAAGCTGCCGCAGAGGAAGGCTTATAGT
The DNA here is from genome assembly GCF_000001635.26 of Mus musculus. Taxonomy (NCBI): domain Eukaryota; kingdom Metazoa; phylum Chordata; class Mammalia; order Rodentia; family Muridae; genus Mus; species Mus musculus. The sequence goes on along the minus strand of NC_000072.6, from coordinate 28,223,291 downwards.
TTTCTGCTGCCAGCTGGCATTGTATGTACACCTATTAAGCCGTATTCTGCTGAAGTGTAGATGGAGATGTAGAGCCTTAGTGTAACTTCGTTTTAGAATGGAGAAAACTGATTGGCCAGGCCACGTGTAGTCAATCACTGAAGGAACAGAACGAGGCTGTCTCATAAGGACTGTTTTGATAGGTAATGTGCATGTCTGAAAAAGCAGACTGCAAAAAGTGGTGTTGTGGAAAATAGTTGTTTCTCCACTACATCCCATTCTTTTTTGGACTTCTCTAGAGGTGGGCAGTTACCAGTGTTGTGGGCTTTTAAGACATTTGGGCTGTTCTATGTATCTGCAATCATACATTTACATGTTACCCTAATGCAAATTGCAACATATCATTCATAGTTTTGGTATTTTTTAAAAAGCCTCTTCAATAATATATCAGAAAATTATAGAGTCCAGGTATTTTTATGTTTTGAAAGTCCATGAACTTCCTGCCTATGTATCATTTAGGCAACTGGGGTTTGCTAAGCCAAATGAACAGATTTCTAAAATAATCCCTTATTTCAAGTGTATCATATGGAATAATCTGTTTAATATAGTATACTATTTACATCTCTTCTAGAGAGAAACAAGCCATGGACATGGATTGATTTTATAATGAATCATGCTGATGTTGAAAATATTTAGAGAAATTTATACAGCAGCGATTACTGCTAGTTACCAAAAGTAGAAATCAGAATATTTGCTTTTTTGTTAACAAAGAAAAGAAAGGCAGAAGGCTGGGAATATAGCTTAGTGGTAGTGCACTTGCATTATGTAAGTCAGGCCCTGAGTTCAATTCCCCTGAACAGAACAAAATAACAACAGAACAAAAAACTAAGAACAAAATGACAGGAATTCTCAGGAAATTAATTTCCTTTCAGATTTTTATAAAAATCTAAATGGTAATGTGCAAATAGTCTTAGGCCAGCGAGAAGCAACCCCACTATAAATATTAAGCTGTGTGTGTGTGGTATAAGCAAGTATCTGTGTGGTTATGTTCTGTGGAAGTGCATATGTGGAGGGTGGAGGCTAACACTGCCTGTTTTCCCAAATTGCTCTTCACTTTGTGTTTTGTGAGGGTTTCTCCTTCCGTTTGGAGTTCATCATTGGCTGGGCTGGTTGGCTGAGCTGGCTGGCGGGCTAGCTAGTGAGCTCCAGAGAGCCTCTTGTTCCCAGCCCGCTATGGCTGCTGGGGACCCTAACTCAGTCTTCAGAGTGATCTGGTTTGGGCTTCTCTAAAGTGACTGGGTGCTAGGGGACACGGACTGTATCTAGCCTCACAAGTACTGGCGTGTGAATGCCACTGAGCCACTTCTTCAGTTTACACTGGGAAGTAGCAGCTACAGCGGCTTCTCATAGTCACAATTTGCCCCTGGTAGGCAAATTTGGGAGAGCAAATTACAATTAGTTTTCTTTTCTGTTTCCTTTTAAAAATATTTTTTTATTGAAAAAAGATATTCTTTTGTTCATATAATATATTCTGATTATGGTTTCTCTTCTCTACTCCTCCCAGCTCCTCCCCAATTCCTCTTCTATCTATCCACCTCCTTTCTGTCTTTCATTGGAAAACAAAAGGTTTTATAAGGGATAATAATAAAACAAGATATAATAAAATTAGATAAAATAAAAACAGATATATTGGAATCGGACAGAAGAAACAAAGAAAAGAGCCCAAGAAAAGGTGCAAAAACCAGGTACATATGCACACCCAAGAGTCCCATGAAAACACAAAACTGGAAGCTATAATACATGTGCAAAAGACCAGCAGGGTAAAAAAGGAGGAAAAAGAATAGAGTAAAATAAAAGAAAAAGCCCTGACATGACATTGAGACGAGGAACCTTCAAAGATGCCTCTGAGCTTGTTTTCTATTGGGCAGGCAGCCTGCCCTTAAAAATAGTTCATTTCCCCAGTGAGAATCCCTTGGCAAGAGCTACATTTTCATTTGCAAATAATTATCAGTTGGAGATATCTTCTGGATTAGGCATGTGCCTACTTCTCCTTTCAGCTCTACGACTCCCATCTGATAGACCGATGTAGGCCCTGTGTGTGCTGCCTTAGTCTGTGAGCTTAGATAGTGTTGATCCTGTTGACTTAGAGGGCCTCTTTCCCTTGGTGTCTCCATCCCCTCCAGCTCCTACCCGGTCCAGTTCTTCACTCTGCACAGTGCCCTGAGCCTTGAGGGGGGTGGGGGGATTTGAGCGTCATCCCATTTAGGGTTGAGTGTTCCAAGGTCTTTCACTCTGTTTAATATCTGTCTGTGGGTCTCTGTATTTGCTCCCACCTGCCGCAGGAGGAAGCATTTCTGACAATGGCTGAGCAAGTACTGATGTGAGTATAGCAGAATGTCACTAGGAGTCATTTTATTGCTACATTGTTTTGCTTTGTTTTGTTTGTTTTAGTACAGAGAATTTCATTTTCCCAGAGGTTCCTGGGCTATGGCTTCTTAGGTTCTTGGTTACACAGTGTTGGGTATGGGCTCCATCCCATGGAGTGGGCCTTCATCAGATACTATAGTGGTCACTCTCATAGGCTTTGTGCCACCTTTGCACTCAGCACACCTGGTTGGCAGGACAGCATTGTAGGTCAAAACGTTTTGTGTTATGTTTGGTAGTGTAAGCCGAGTGTCTTGATAATCATTGAGTCAGCTTAGTGATAAAACTTTCTCATAGGAACATGACTGTCTGTTACTCAGGCATTCTACCTCTTAGACCAGGCCACACACATTGAATACATTCCTTAATTCTTGATTTTTTTTTTTACTTATGGAGGTACAGATTATCTCACTGGGCATGTTTGTTTGTTTGGTTGGTTTTTGATTGTTTTTTTTTTTAACTAGAGTTTGACAAAACTTACTTTAATTTTAAAAAATGGAGGTAATGCATATCAAAACACTTAGTGCCTGTCACCACGCAAGTAACTGCTAATGTCAAAAGTACCGTCAGGGCTACCTCACTTTGTTAACCCCAGGATCAAAGAGTGCCTTTTGGGCCACTTTTGTAGACAACTGTTCTATTTTATCTTATATATATTGAATAATTTTCATTCTTCTAATTCTTTCGCATTTGCTTCCTTAATTTATCCTTAATGCTGACTGTCTGAATTAGGGCAATATCATTTCATTCTGCATTATTTTACAACGTTTTCTATTTAAGATATCTATTATTTTAAAATTTTAGTTCCTTGTACCCTTCCCCAGTTTCTCCCATCTAGAATAGTAATTTTTTGGGATACATGATCTAATGTTATGCTTGGCTTCATAATGTATTTGATTTTTGTGTTGTATTTAAGTAGATGGTAGTTGTGACTTTCCCCAGGTAACCGTGCTCTTTTTCATCTCAGGCCTTGCTTGAATCCTCTCTTATATGGTGAAAAGTTATTTTTAAAATGGTAGTAGTGTGTTCTAGTAGCGAGTTGGCCATAGTGTTGGGAGATTATGGTTGAAAATTAAGAGTAGAGGCAGAATGTTGCTTAATTCAGCAGGCAGCAGTGGCACTGCTGATGTGACAAACACAATGGGCAAACAAGAACTTTCTGGCTGAATGTGAATACAGAGAAGATGATTCAGAGGAGTGAGCCAGTCACCCTGTCAGTAACAAATGCTGTAGTGTTCTCCCCACCCTTCTGGAGGATGGGCTTATTAGAGGGGAAATGGTGGAGAAGTCACTATAGACAGACTTATAGTGTGCTTGCAAAACTACACACCAGTGTGAAAATGGTCTCAGAGGGAGAATTAAGAAGCAGAGAGCGGGGAGAAAGGACCCAAGGGGCTGAAGTGGTTTGCAGCCCCATAGGAGGAACAACAATATGAACTAACCAGTACCCCCAGAACTTCCATGGACTAAACCAGCAACCAAAGCATACACATGGAGGGACTCGTGGCCCCAGCTGCATGTATAGCAGAGGATGGCTTGTCAGTCATCAATGAGAGGAGAGGCTCTTGGTCCTGTGAAGGTTCTATGCCTCAGTGTAGGGGAATTCGAGGACAGGGAAGCAGGTGTTGGGGGGCTTGGGGAGCAGGGGGAGGGAAAGGGGGTTTCAGAGGGGAAACCAGGAAAGGGGACAACATTTGAAATGTAAATAAAGTAAATATCTTTAAAAAAAAAAAAGAAGCAGCAGAGAACAGAAGAGGAGCAGGTCATTTCAGACCCTAGCAATGAGAGAGAGAGAGAGAGAGAGAGAGAGAGAGAGAGAGAGAGAGAGAGAGAGAGAGAATGAATATGAATATGTGTGTGTAATGCAGTGGTTGCAGGGAGAAACCTTTTTAATAAGTTAAGTGGCAAGAAGAGCACACATGGGAAACACTTGTTTCTATTTGTTTTTTCTTTTTCTTCTTCTTCTTCTTCTTTTTTTTTTTTTAAAGGAAATTAGAGTTAAATATTTTGGCTCAACTTTCTAAAATATGGTCCAGGAAAGAAAAATGATGTAGGTTGTTCAAGTACCTTGGGGAAAGCAGACAGTGGTGCTGTTTTTCTTTAGCATGCAACTGATAAAACCTGTTTCCATAATACCTGTTTCCATGTCTGTTTAGTATCAGCAAATAAACCCATTTCAGACCTGTGGAAGTCGGAAAGACTGTCGGCATTTTCAGATACGCTTACCTCTGCTCTAGCTTTCAGTCCCACTTACATAAATATTCCAACGGAAGGGAAAAAGGCAGGGGGGAAGGCCAGATGGTACACCTGTGATATCGGGCACATAGCATGGGGTTCCGGTTTGGTGAGCAAAGGACTTTGCACAATATTGGATCTCACGATTTTGCATATCAGCAGCAGCCACTGTCTTTCCCAGAGGAGTTGCCAAAAAGCAGGACAGAATATATTTTCTCTGTACCACACAGAAAATTTCTGACTTAGCAGCGTGATAATTTGAACTTGATGGGAGAAGATATACTGTGTAGGTATTCTAATACAAGTCTTGGAGGAGTTTGGTGTCCCATTATACAGGCTAACTTAAACTGCCAAAAAACCATTGTATAGACGTGTTGCCTCAGGGACAGTGACCCAATTGACAGTAAAGATGAAGGACATTTTGCTGTGATAAAGGTCAGATCACAGATTTAATAAGTTAATCAAGTATCATCAAGAGTTACTTCTAAGCAGTTGAAACTTACTCCATTCCAGGCTCTCCCCAGCCCCTGCCCCAGGCAGCATCAGTTTTCCACTTTTGAAAAGGAGCAATGCAGGGGAAGCCACTGTATGGTCTTACACGTTTATAAACGTTCAGGAAGTCAGTTTCTAGTGTGGTCTGTACAAGCTTCTGGAAGGTGACCATATCTTTAGGCAGAACCTCAGACTCGTCTTTGGCTCTCCTCAAAGGTTAACAACTATTTATTCATCTAGTGTGGGGACAGTGGGATGCTTTTATGTATCTGAGCAGAGGAATGACAGGAAATGAGAAGGCTCCTTTGAAGACTGAAAAGCAAAGCCTTGGCCTGTGTACAGTGACAGGGAGTCAGGTGAGCCTTGGGCTCTGACTCATCCTAATAATAGGAAAGTAATTTTCTAGATGCTCCTTCTCAGAGATGGGAACCTTATGTTATTTATGTTTGCTGTTACTGTCTGAGAAAGGCCCCTAAGACACAATGTACATTCCAAAATATTAAATTGAAACCAGGCCTGGCAAGATGGCTCAGTGGATAGAGGTGCTTGGTACCAAGCCTGACAACCTGAGTTCAATCTTTGGAACCCAGTGGTGGCAGGAGAGAAGCAACTCCTAAGCCGGCATCCAGCCTTCACATGCCCTGGAATACAAACATAAGTAAATATTCCTAAGTTGTTATCCAGCCTTCACATGCCCTGGAATACAAACATAAGTAAATACTCCTTAAAAATAGTAAAAAATAATAACTAACTTGAAATCACTTAGTGATGGTTAAGACTTTTAAAAAAGATTTTATCATACATATACATATATATGTGTGTATATATACATGTATTACACTGTAGCTGTCTTCAGACACACACACTAGAAGATGGCATCAGATAGATACTTTTACAGCTGAGCCATCTCTCCAGCCCCAATGGATAGACTTTTTAAGAGCTAATGCTTTTAACAAAAGCTCCTGCCGCCTTCATTTTGCTCAAGAAGGAAGTTAACAACAAATGCTTGGTTTCTTGGGATTTGTTCTTTTCATAAATTTTATTTCCGACATGTGATATGTTTGTTTGTTTGTTTGTTTTTACTAAAGTTATACCTCTAGGTATGATGATTCTATCCAAAACTTTCAGAAGGCAGGAAACTTTCAGGGCAGTATGACTAATTATGCCATCAACTTAAGCAACAAAGCGAGCGCATTCCCACAAACACCTAACCCTAGATTTGCTTATCACTGAATAGAATCCATCTGACAACTGAGGTTGCTTTAGTTTAAAATATTTTTGAAGCTTATATTACAATGGATTTTCTATCTGATAACAAAGCCCTGGGCACTTGTCTATGTTATTATCCCATGTGCAGATTCCTGGAATAATTTAGCAAAATTATTCCATTTAGTCATTTGCTCATTTAGTTATAAAATGCATTATAACTAAAAGATCCATATTTAGCTAATAGTTCCTTTATTCTTTCTCAGTTTGAGTGCTTTCAGTAGAAACCATTACAGAAACTGAAACACTGGCGTTCACTAAAATGTCTGCTCCAAAAGCATGGGAGGTTTTTCTGTTTTTTAGTATACCGTGCTCCCAAGTCCATATTAATTATAAGTTGAAATTAACTTTGCAAAAAGACCAGAAAACTTTTATTTTCCTCAAGTAAAAATGAGTTGAATAAGATGAAGTATAATTTTATAAAAGACAGTGCTTTTGATTCACTGTTAAAAGTTTACGGGACAAAATACTCTGAAATATTGTGATTTATACAGCGCTTAGAGTAAAGACAAGCCATGTCGTCGAACCCATTCCTTAAAAGCTCTTTATGCCTACCCCTCTGCTACCCTAGAAAACATTAGCTTTATAAATTCATAAGTGGGACGAAAGTAAAAAGTCATTAACTTTTTATTCTAATAGTAAAATACATTTATTGTGTAAATTTGGAAATTACAAATAAAATGAAAATAAAGACTATCTGAAGTACCGAAAGGTAACAACACACTGTTGTGGTTTTTCTCCATCACGTTTAAATTTGTGTTCTCTGAATACTGAAGTACATACATACCCTCATACCCTGCAAATGCTGGTGAAATGGAATTTTTCCTCGACTGCTTTTTCATATTGTTGGACTGTATTTCACAACATCTTATTAGCAAGTTAGTTTGTGCTATAAGATTATGATACTTTATGTTTGGAGATGAACATTTTCCAATTTTTCTTCCTCTTCTTTCCCCATTTTCTATTATGTTGCAGTGGACACTCTTTGAAATTTTGTAGTTATGCTTTAAGGGAACATTTTTTAAAAGACTTTCTGGGTCAGGGGTTATCAGCTACCTGGGGTTTGATGCCTGCAACCCTGCCTGTTGTGGAGTGCCGCGGGGTGCCGGGCTCCTGGGCGCAGCTTTACCTGAAGGGTGCGGGGTGGGGACGCGGCGCCTCGGCCCCGGGCTGCGCGGTTCCCGCCCGTTGCTAACCGGCGTGTCTTTGTCTTTCTTCCCTGGGGTTCGCTGCGCCCGTGCGGGCCGAAGCCTGGCGAAGCCGTCGCCCCGCAGCGCCGCCATCCTGCGTCCGCCCGCGGGCGCCGTCACCACGCGCCAGGCCGCCTCCAGCTGCCGCGCCAAGCTCCGCGGCGCCGCCAGGGAGCGCCAGCACGCGGCGCGCGCCCTCGGCAGGTCAGCCGCCCCGTGACGCCGCCGCGCGCTCCCGCGGCCGCGCGCACCGCCGTACCTCGGGCGCCCAGGTCGTCTGCATCCACGGCCGCCTCGGCGTCGTCGTCGCTGGTCGGAGCGCCTCAGCTCGCCCCCCGCTGCTGCCGCAGCCTGCTCTGCCACGCGGGACGCCGGGCCACTCCTTGCTCCGTGCGATGCGTTTCTTCAGCCCGCCTGCAAAATCCCCGGCTTCTTTAAAAACCTCACCGCACATGATTCCGTTTCCCTATTTCTTGTAACTACTCTCTGTTCCCTTTCAGATTCTTTCCATTATTAGTTCTTCAAAGCCAGCATCGTTTTCTTCATTAAGCTCTCATCAAGCTCCACCTCCCACTCCCATCTGCCAGAAGATTCTAATGGTCCAAATTCATGATACAACCCAGAGTTGTATCATGCACATCTATAATTGAACTCAAGCGTCAGGCTTTCCCCTTCCTGTAACTTTATCGCCAATAGCCATTGCTCCCTGTGGAATTAGTCCTTGTTTCCAAGGACTCGTCATCCTAAACTCACCATCCTTAGAAACGGGATCCTCTCTAGAATATTGTCGCCGGTGACCACAGGACCGTGCCTTTCCATAGCTGCTCCGGGAAGGCTTGTTGGCTTAGCCCCTCTTTTTTTCCCAGGCCCTCTGTCCCAGGCTATACATGGATGTCTTACTTCTCTTGGGCTATTCCCAGTGACTGGTCACAGTTAAAGTCGTGATGGCCCAATCATGTGACATTCATGGTCCCTCAGTGAGCTATTGGGGACCCTTCAACTCCTGGCCACAGCTTCCTTAGAACTCCCGGCTTCAGTCTGTATCCCCTCTAGCCTTTCCTAGGTATGTCAGACCTGCGTTATGGCTTCTTCAAGATCTCTGCTCTCCTCTTGCTTTCTTTTGTCTTTCTCAGGTGTCCCCTCAACACAACTGCTGCACAGTGACCTTTGTCTTGGTGTCTGCTGCTAGGATCTGAACTGACACATCAGACATTCCAGTCTCTGACCACCACCTTCCTATCCTGAGTTGTTTGCTGACCTCATTTTTCTACTGTTGAGTAGGCCATGTCTTGGCTCTATTTCCTTGACTAGCCCAGATTCTACAGTCTATTATCGTAATCATGCCTCGAAATGCAAATTCTCTCAGCACTCTCAAACCTCAGTTTCTTCGAAATTATTTTTCTAGCAAAAAAATATCCAACCCTGGGTATAGGTAACTTCTGTCTTGCTCTAGCCAGACTGTAACAACGGATTTCGTTTAAGAAGAAATCATGAAACCAACCAACCTGTTCAATTTCCAAGACATTATTGCAAATCCTAAATTGGTGTTTTTTCCTATGGTCGTCTCAGTCCTTCACTTTTAGACCTACTGTTTCTTTGCATGAATCTCCCCAGAATGTGCCGTTTGTTTTGATATTTCCCTGAGAACTAAGAGTTATAGACAGAGCTCCTCAGCTCCCTACTACAGTGCGTGGAACTGATCTATTTTGTGACTGTGAAGGGAGCCCCTTCTTCTCTCAGTGCCCTGAGTCTCACTCCCTCTTGCTTTTTGAAAAACTTCAGGTTCTCTTCTTTCTCTCTTCTGTACCATCATTCTCCCCACCTCTTAATTATCAGTTGCAGTAAAGGGTGTCACCATTCAGCAACAATTTGGGGGTCATCTTTGCTACTTTTATGACTAGTTCCTTACAAAGCAACCCATCTTAATCGATCAGTTTTATTGCTCAAATATGCCTTTTTGTTTTTTGTTTTTGTTTTTGTTTTTGTTTGTTTTGAGAAAGGAGCTCTCGTACACATAGTGCTGATTCGCCTGGAACTCACTATGTAACAGGTTAGCTTTGAATTTGTAACAATGTCTTTGCTTCTGCCTCCTAAACCCTGGATTACAGGTGTGTACAATCATGCCTGACTTAAAATTGACTTTAATTTGTCTCCTTCCAAACTCAGTGCTATGACCAACATATTTTCTCATGCCTGGTCTCTCGGGTACCACTTTTGACATACTTTAGTACCTTTTTGATAACCTGGTAATAGTGACCTTTCTCATCCATTAAATCAAATCATCTATTGCTTGTAGAATAAAATTGAACCCCCTTACCATGGCTCACAAAACCATGCACCATCTGACCCTTTTCTAGTTCTTGAACAGCCTCTGGACCCTTCTCTCACTGTTTACCATGCGTGCCCATGTAACATGCCAAGCAAGTTTTTTTTTTCTGTACCTCAGGGGGTTAGTAAATGCTACTATTTCTAAGCTGCTTTTCATGGCCACCCTCTCTCCTCCATTACAATTTATCCTGTAGATGGGTGCAGAGTTTTGAGAGAGGCCTCCCTGGAGTACCATGTTGAAGTAGTCATGACCTCCCAACCATTTCCTCTCCCAGTTCTTTATTTGTAATCTTATTTATTTGTTGACTCTGACTTATCTCCACTTCCCCATTCCAGAATGTATGAAGGAAGAAATAGTGTGTGGATGTCTGGATTCTTCAACACTGCATTCTCTGTCCATAGCCGATTTGGTGCATATTAGGTGCACAATCAATGTCTTGAAAGAATACATGAATACATATGCAAATTTCTCTGTTGGGGATTCACTTTCTATTGATGTAGTAAAAGTTGTTTATATATTAAAACCACTAATCATTTGTTTATTCTGTTTGTTGCAGACATTTCTTCCCCAATTTGTGCCAGTTTAATTCTTAATGTCTATGATGTACAGAAATACTGTATTTTCACAACAATAAATACCCTTTATGAATCCTGCACCCGGTGATATGTTTAAAAAATCTCCATGTCAGTGTTACATGCATGTTTGTTTCCTTTCATTTTAATTTTTTAGATTTAAATATTTTCTCTAAATGGAATTTATTTTTGGTATAGATGTATAAGGGCCTAAGTATTTATTTAGTCGTTACATCATCATTTATTGAAAGTTCTCTCTTTTTTCTACTGTTTTGAATATTTCACATTTATCAGATATTAAATTTCTTATACCTAGAGCGGTTTCTGGATTTGTTACTTCTTTGTTGTTCCTGATGCTGTTATTTTAACTATTGTCCTGCCGTTGGTTGCTATGCTGTGTGTTTACAATGAAATAATATTACTCTTATTTTTTAAAAAATTATTTTTGTGTTTTGGCTGTTTTTGCATCTATTCTCCTCAATAAGCTTTAGTTATATTTTGGTAAAGTCCAAAAGAAAGTCTCTTGTTGTTTTGTTTAGGATTGCTTTAAGATTATGATTATTTGAAAAATAGTTGTGAAGATTTGTACTCTTTACAACTATTGAGGAACTTGTCACATGTCAAGGTCACCGAAGACACCTTGTATGTCCTTCAGGTCTTCTGTTTTTAATGTGGCACAAACTTATTGGTTATATTTTACCTTCTGTTGCTGTTTGACTGTGATCAGTTTTTCATTTTTAAGAGCTTTTATAAAAGCTGTTCCTTGTAGGGTCACTTGATTTTTTTTTTTTGATAACTTTTCATATCGCTCACTAATCTTTACTGATTCATTTCTACATAGCCAGTCATTTTAAAGAAAATATATGATCATTTCTTGTTTTTTTGGCTGTGCTTACACCTCATCAAATATGTGATGGTAATAGCTTTGCTCTTATTCCTGACGTTTTAGGAATGCCTCCATCAGTATTTTATCAGATTTTAATATTAACTACTGAACTAAAATACAGGCCTTCAGGCAAAGGACATGGCTTTCTGGTTCAAGTATACCAAACATTATTTTAGAAGTTCATGTTGAATAATATTAATCATTCTAGACAACTAGAGATTATCATAGAGTTTTATTTTGTTGTCTGTCACCACAATGTCTAATGTCACAAAAAATAATTATTATTAAACGATTTCCTAATTCCAGGCTCTTTCTGCATAAGATACAGTCTGTAATCATGGTGAACTTTCCCTTCATTTTAAAGTACATGAGTACATTTTCCCCCATTTATATATATGAGTACAGTGCCACTGTCTTCAGAACCCCAGAAGAGGACATCCGATCCCATTAGAGAGGGTCATGTGTCACCATGTGGTCGCTGGGAAACAAACAGCATTTTAAAGTATAATAATGTCAAATTAAACGCCTATATTTTAAGTGGGGTTATTACACTTATATTCATAAAAAAGACTAGATTGTAGTCTCATATTTTTGTATTCTCTCTTAGATTCAGAAGTGGGGATCTCTCTTGTTTTTATGATATAAAGTAGCACTGTAGGAGCTGTCTGGTCCTTGATGGCTGGGAGAACCCCCCCCCACACACACACACACACACAACACTGTTTATAAGGTAAAAGGTAATTCTCTGAAATTTTTGAAAAGTTCTATGGTTTTGTCCTATACAGGCAACCATACTTCTTGAATAGCAACTTTAAAATTATATTTTTAAAAGAAAGTCATGCATTTTCATAGAATTTAAAGCTGTTAGATTTCTGCATATATTTATCTTAAAATTAAAAATATTTTTCTCTGCATCTGTGATTGTAGTGTTTTCTTATTTCTGAACTTTTTAGTGCTTAGTTATATTTTTTATTTTATTAGTCTTGCCAGTCTCTTTAAGGAATCAACACTTAAATACTTTATTATCTCTAGTTTTTCTGTTTATATCAATATAATTATTTATCTCTAGTTCCTTCCTCATCTTTAATGCTTAGTTGTTTTACAAATGTTTCTTTGTAATTGATGTCTTAGATAATTTTAAAATTTCTTATTTAATAATAGGACATAAGACTATAAGCTTAAATCTGGGCACAGCTTTGTTATGTAGCCTCTTACTGTTACAGTAGCTGTCTCTATTTCATTTTTAACTGGTGTAATTTACAATAGTGTTTTGAGTTTTTTCCCTGTTAATCCTTCTTTCTTTAATAAAAAGTAAGTTTATTAATATTTACGTTGCTATTTTTAATAAAGAGCTAATTTTATTTGTAAGAAGTAAGATTAACTGTGAAATGATTTATTCTGGAATAGCATACAAGCCCCTTGGAAGACACCATCAATTGCACAGGCCACTGTCAACTCTAGTTAATGACAGCAGAATTTTGAAACATCACTACTACCTATAATTTAATGAAATAGCTTTCTTCATGGTTCAAGATACTCATATAAAAGTCAAGAAAGATCTTGAAAATGTTTATGGTATCAGCAACCTTCAAGTAATATGAAATTTAAAAGATCATCTAATAATTAGAAAATTTCCATTCAAATGTATGAAATCAGGAAGAATTGCGATTTTAATATAGATGTTGTCTGAAACCTTGTTATTATAAAAGTTTTGTCTTCGACTTAGAAAGAGTAGTTTTAAAGTGCTTATTTTTTAAAAAAAATATAATTAATGTACATAAAATAAAAACTGCCCATAATGCCATTATCTAAAGAAAAGCTCTGTTAAAATCTTGTTTGATTCCCTTTTGAGACAATTGTGGTCATGTCTTTTTCTTTGGGGCAGAGCTAGGCTGATATGCCTCTGCAGCAGCTTCTGTTTATTCGTGTGACATTTGCATTTCCTCAAATCATAAGGGAGATGTGGGGAAGTATTCATCTCAGTAGCAGCAGAATAAGGAGGGGGCTCTCTGAGCTCTGGTTGCTGGTATCTATGCTGCTCCAGCCGCAGATGGGGTCCTGGGCTGCATGATGCTCAGGCATGGTCCTTGACACCAGCCATGCCCGTTGACCTCAGTTAGGGCCCCAGGAGAGTCTTCCTTCTGCTCCTGGTGCTTAACTCTGCTGCTCCTTAAGCTGCTCAGAAGTATTTTGTCATATTCCAGAACTACTGTCACTGAGAACAGTGATTTTGTTTGGTTCTATTGATAGTATTCTCAGAAGTCTAGGAATAATAAATATATTGATATGCACACATACCAGTTAAACTTGGAAAATCTCAACTTACTTGCAGAGCTGGAGCTTCACAGACTGCTTTTTTATAGGCAAGTTCTTTTAGAAGTTCTGCGTTACAAGAGGAAAGTTTGTTTTAAAATATGTATTTGAAACTTTTTCTTATGCAACACTTTCTTTTAGTAAGACTTGTTAGTAGTTTTTAAGTTTTTATTTTTATTTGTGATTATGTGTGTGTATCTGTGTCAGTGTGTCACCTGTGTGTAGGTGCCCGTAAGGGCTGGAAGGAAGCATTGGATGTCCTGGAGGTGGAATAACAGGTGGTTGTGAGCTGCCTGATGTGGGTATTGGGAACTCAGGTCCTCTGGGAGAATGAAAGCATCCTTAAGCCACAGAACTGTCATTTCTCTGCCTTGTTGGTAGTTTTTGTATAGTTTGGAAAAACAATGGTTTGCTTTATCAAATAAGTAACTCATAAGGTAGTTAACTCTCAGTGGTTTAAAACATGCAGAAACAATTTATTTGGGGTGCCTATTGTACACTGAGGAGTCAGTTTCAGGATTGCCTCCAGACTAAGACAAAGGAGGTCCCTGCTTTGGATCCCAAGCATATAGGGCATTATTGAGGTCCTTTGGTGACAGTGTGAAGATGTAGTTGACCAAGAGGAATTTTTCCACCTGGAATGTGAGCCTTCTTTAGACTACATTTTGGGCTCCTGGAACCCAGGGAAGTGTCACCTAATAGCACTGCCTTCCAGTCTATCCAGAAGAAGTCATCAACCCAGTGTAGGGCTTTCTGTTGGGACTGAAGAGATAGCTCAGTGGCTAAGAGCTTTGCCTGCTCCTCCTCCTTCTCAGCCCACACACAGTGCCATAAAACTAACTCCAGGTCTCTGCTTTTTGCAGGCACCAGATCCCAGGCACACATGTCATGCACAGGCATATATGCAGGTGAAATTATATACATGCATGCATGCATACATACTACATACATACATACATACATACTTAATACGTGTGTGTGTGTGTGTGTGTGTTAAAAAGAGCTATCTGCTGAGCTTGGTCATGTTTTGATTTTGCAGGTTGGAGCCTTGTTCTTGTTCTGCCCATGAGACCTCTCAAGGGGAATATGCATATGAGGCCAAGAGTTAGGGTCTAAACCCTAACTCTTACAGCACAAGACTCCGAGAAGTTCAGGAATTCTAAGTTTAAATGTGACTTGCTAGCTAATTATGAAGGTGTAGTTGTTGGCATAGATAAATAGAAACTTTTTTTTTTTGAGACAGGGTCTTTATAGCTCTGGTGTTCCTGGAAATCACTCAATAGACTGGGCTTGCTTTGAACTCACAGAGATCCACCTGCCTCTGCCTCCTGAGTGCTGATATCCACCTCCTGCCTAGTAGGACATATTTTATCTACTTATATAGTTTTTATTCTTGTATATTTGTGGTATATGCATGCATGTGGGTGTAACTGTCCATGCAGGTGTGTTTGGAGGACAGAGGTTGAGGTAAGGGTGTCTTCCTCAACCTCTTTTCATATGTGTGTGTGTGTGTGTGTGAAGAACTCATTTGAAAATGTCATACATCATATTGTAGTTTGATCACACCCGTTGCCTACTCCTGTATTGGTTGGTTTCTAACTGAGAGCATTTGGACATGGGGCATTTAAGTCTGTGTTTCACTCTAGAGCCAAACTCTGTAGATGTAGATGTTTGGAGTGAGCCTACAATCCTAAAGAACTCTGGGAAGCCTGAAAGTATCCGAGGAAGGTTGCCACTGGGTGTCACTTACAGGAGGATCACTACCTGATGGGCCCCAAAAGCTTAGAGTGAAGCACCTGAGCCTTTGGTTTGAGATAGCCCATGAATTGGACAATAAATGCTTTTGCAGGGACTCTGGACCATAATGAGTTGAAGATCAGAGGCTACTTCCAATTGTAGGACTGCGGGAGCTTCCAGGATTGTTTGGTATTCTAACAGGTTTAACAGGGTTCTCAGAACATAACTGATTTTAGGTTTTTTTTTCCTTTTTAAAAAAAAAACTATAACAGCAAATGGAAAGTACAGAATTAGGTTTTGTTTAGAAAATTATGTGAGGGGCTAGAGAGATGGCTCAGTGGTTAAGAGCACTGGCTGTTCTTCCAGAGGTCCTGAGTTCAATTCCCAGCAACCACAGATGGTTGTGGTGGCTCACAGCCATCTGTAATGGGATCTGATGCCTGTTCTGGTGTGTCTGAAGAGAGCAATGGTGTATTTGTATACATAAATAAATAAATAAATCTTAGAAAAAGAAAATTAAGTGAATAATACATCTTTTATAGCCATGTAAAGTGGTATAAGGCTCTCAACAACAATGACATGGCACAAAAAAGAGGTTCATAGTGCCTTGAAAAAGTGAGACAGAGGGAGGGGCTGCTCTGGGTCTGCAGGCCAGGGGATGTTTCAGGAAAATGAATTATATGTTTACCTAAATTATATATATATATATATATGATATACATTGGTGTGTGTGTATACACACAGTTTAAATGAGATTATATCACTTGAGGTGGCACTACCCCCTCTAAGAGTCACAGACTATCTAAACGAAGCCAACTAATGAAAACCCTGCTACTAACTCTGTTAAGTTGTCGGTCAGGGGGACCCAAAAGATCTTCCACACAGTATAGGCCATTGCCCTTGGTTTACCTCCCAATGGCGCTTTTATCATGGGACTAACTAATAGCTGTCTAATTGATCTTATGGTCAGCTCAATAGGACAGAATTCATTCTTGACACTGTAAATCTGTCCAACTATCTATGGCTGGTGAGGTCATGAATCCTAGAGGAGAGTCTAGTACTGCCATTTTCCTAAACCAGCATACCGTCTAGCTGCATTCCACAAGCTTAGGTTTATACCCACAGAGGAGTGTAGCTCCTGTTTCTCATCAGTGAAGCTTCCTTTTGCAGCATTATTGAAAAAAATACAACTGGTCAAAATGCAGAGAACAGTCAGCTATGGAGTGACCAACGCCAGCTGATAAATCTACAATCCAATCTCAACACTGAAGACCTAGGTAACATTGTAGAAGAGGGGGTGGAAAATTGTAAGAGCCAGGGCACCAGGAAGTCTCCTCAAGATACAAATGACAGGAAAGCTGCACTCATGAAATCTCAACAGTATGGTTGCCTAGATAAGACCTACACAGTGGCAACACCAAGTGACCTACCAAGATGGATGGAGAAAATCTCACACGTTCCTGTCCCTAGATGAAGACTACAGGGGATTAACGGTTACTGAAAAGAGGGGAAATCCATCGTCTCTAGGAATTAGACCCATTGGTTATCCAATTCAAAGTGTTCCATCCTAAACATACATACTTTTGCACAACACTATTGGACTCCGCAGGTTGTATTTTTACATGCATATATGTGTGCATATATATATATATGCATATATTAAAGAAGAAAAGGTCATGAACTTGAGAGGGAGATGGGTCTCGATGAAGGCTTTAGAGTGGAGAGAGGGAAGAGTGAAAATGATATAAATATGATACTCATTTGAAATTATGAAAGATTTAAATACATATGAAAAAGAGAAAAGAATCCTTTATTTGAAGGAGAAGATGAGAAGAATTTACAGGGACAGAGTTCCAGGAAGAAAAAGAAAAAATGTTACAAACATCAGAGAACACCTCACAAGAGGCTGGAAGTGGAAGATAACATGAACATGAGTTAGAGTTTGATGGACACCTGCGTGACCAGGGGGCTGGATAAGGCAGGCAGGGATGCAGGAGCCGAGTGCCTTAGCCCTGTGCACCAGTCCTAAGCTTTTCAGGAAAGCAACAAAAACATCATCTTTACTTTCTATGGGTCCATGGGCTTGTGGATACAAAAACAGTAAGAAAATGATTCCAGAAACCTCTGAGGTAAATGCTAGCCTAAGGATGTGTTCTGCTGTCAGGAGAATGTAAATATTGCTGAGTGACCCACAGAGGAGCTTTCAAGGACTGGAGTGTTTGAGTTTTCACTGCAAGTTGAATGGGGTCTCTGCTAGTAAATGAAAGGGTGGGACTAAGAGAAAGGGGTAGTGAGTCTGGGCACAGAAATGTGCTATATAGTGTAGTCATGACCTGAGGTATGATGTAAGTAATTTCTATTGTGATATTCAACTATTCTTTTAAAATGCCTCAATGGAGGCTTGTTCCTTCCCTGTTCTTGTGTGAAAACTTGGGCAGACCCTATGAAATGTTGCTTATTGTTATACAATGGTAAAAAAAAAAAACAAAAAAAAAAACAAAAACAAAAAAAAAAAACTCTCTATTCAGTTAAAACCACATAGTACATTCCCAAGTAAATGTCTTGTTTTATTGTCATAATGAAAACTCCAATCTCAACTTGAAGTTGAGTCTCCTCTGGGCTGCAGAAGGGTGTGCCAGGGTTTTCCTTCCAAAGCTGTGGGTTGAAGCATGAGCAGAAAGGGACCACAGAGGTTTTTAAAGGACAGGCAGTGTAGTGAACTGGTTTGGAGATCACTGGAGCTGGTAGATATTTAGAGTTTAATTTCTCTTCTTGATTATCTTTAGATCTTCCACCAAACTGTTCTTTAGGAGTCCAGTACGCTCTCCTGCAGCTCAGGGCTTCCTGGGGGCAGCTGAGAAACCACAATATTAGTTTTATTTTAGTTTCCAAGATGCCACAAACTAATATGTTTGAAAACACATATTAAAAAAGGAATTATTAGGAAGACAAAAAAAAAAAAGAAAAATAAACAAATAGAATCCCACATTTGAAATGTTGACACTCAACAGGCAAAAGTTAATCCATCAAACAAATTTCCTAAACTTTAAGGAATTTTTGTACTTTTCCATTTCAAACTAGTAGCAGTTTATGGATCAACGTTATCTTTCGGGCCCTATGTACAGAGTAAGGGTCTAGTAGCATCTTGTTTATTCTCTGGAGAACAGCAACATTTGAACAACAGTGTTCTTTTTCTCTGAAGCTCACTTTCCCCTGATAGAAACTCCCCCTCCCCCATCCCCCTTTTCCTGACCGCCTCCCCTCCCTTTCTCTCCAGGACAAGCAAGGCAACCTTCACCTTGGCAGAGTCTTGGAGCTAGGATTACCCAAATGAGGCTCATCTCTGGCTCACCTACCAGCCACAAGCCAGTAGGTGCTCTCCAGCAGAATAATTTCCCCGTTTCATGGAAGATGTTCCTATCTTATCCCTGAAACCTATGGATATGGTACTTTACTTGACAAAGAGGCCTGTGCAAAAGAGATTTGACCACTAAGGCTCTTCTTAATAATAAAATAAAATATAAAGACTAAACAAGATTAACACATCAGAATTGGTCAAAACAAGCAGAAGGACAAGGGCTCAAGAAAGCGCAAGAAACAGAGACCCACTCATTTGCTTACTCAGGCGTCCCATAAAAACACTAAACTGGAAGCCATACTGCATATGCAAAGGGCTCTCTTTCCTCCTTCCTTTTCTACAGGGTTCCCTGGGTGGAGGGATTTGAAGGAGACATTCTGTCAAGGCTAAGTGTTCCAAGTCTCTCATCCTCTGTGTAATGTCTGGCTGGGGGTCTCTACATTTGTTCCCATCTGCTGCAGGAGGAAGCTTCTCTGATGATGGCTGGGCAAGGATCTGATCTGAGTATAGCAGAATGTCATTAGGAGTCAAAAAAGGTTCTTAAAATGGGAGAGCTTAAAATGCTGGATTATCCAGGTGGATTCAATGTAATCACAAGGGTGCCCGGAACCAAAGAGAGGAGAATCAGAGGTTTCTGTAGTGCCCTATTTGGTGTGGACAGCCTGCAGAAGCTGGGGAAATAAGGAAGAGAAAGAAAGAGGGAGGAGGGAACACAGAGAGAGGAGGGGGAGAGAGGGGGGTGATGGGGGCAGGGGGAGACTCTAGAGACTCTTGGAGGAGCAGCCCTACTCACATCTTGATTTTTGCCTAATGAACCTTCAGATTTCCTGAGTGTGCCATAGGAATTTGTGCTGTTCTGAGTCACTAGCTTTGCGGTAATTAGTTATAGCAGCAGTAGGAACCAAATGTTAGTGAAGTCAGTGCCAAACTGAATGCAGCCGCAGACTTGAAGCCCCAGATATCACAATTAGTCTAGGTGGCCTTTTAAAGGGACATGCAAGTCGGATTTCAGTTTCCATTCAGCGTGGAGCTTGCCTCCTCCTCAGTAGTTCCTCTATGAGCTGCTTTAGTGCTTGTTTGTGAGGTTAAAAAAAAAAAAAAAAAAAAAAAAGCCCAGATTTTAAGTCTGTGCTTAATGACCAGTTTACTAATTTCGAGCTGAATTACAAAGATCCCTTAAATTAGAAACCTTAAATTTGCAGTTCTACTTCGATGCCATTCCTGAACATCATTGTTTCTAACCAAAAGGGATAAACAGCAACTTCACACGTGTGATGGCTTTCATCATTGCCTCTGTGTAGAAATCATATTTTTGGCAAATAACATGATGAATGCTCTATGCAGCGTTTGTTAGTAGTGTTAGCAGGGGTCTGCAGGTGATATAGTCACACCCAAGTTTAAAATAAAACAGCGCGCTGAAAAGGCGCTTTGGAACTGACTTACTCATCTCACGCCCCCTAAGCCATCAGCCCAGGGGTGGCCCCGCCCACAGCTGGCTGGGTCCTCCCTCATCAGTCACTAATTAAGAAAATGCCCTACAGGCTTGCCTACAGCTTGATTGCATGAAGGCATTTTCTCAATTGAAGTTACTTCCTCTCTGATGACAACAGCTTTTGACAAAATGACAAAAGACTTTGGTCCCTCAGTTTCTAGCACCTATGTCAGGTGTCTGACAACTGTAACTCCAGCTCTGGAGCAACTGATGGCCCTTTCTGGCCTCTGTGGGCACTTGCCAACACACACACACACACACACACACACGCACGCACGCACGCACGCACGCACGCACGCACGCATGCACGCACGCACGCACGCACGCACGCACGCACGCACATGCACACGCACACACACACACACACACACACACACAAACACCATTTTGTGTGGCTTGGAATAATGTAAGGTTTGCAAAATAGGAGTCAGACACAGGGCAGGTCTGGCGTGAGCCAAGTCCAAGGCGAGGTTTGATATGCTAGTGAACAAACCCCAAGGTTGGCATTGCTCTGTCAGTGAACCCCGATAGAACAGCACAAAACTAATGCCTGTTGGAATAATACAGAAACCGGAACTTTGGAGATGACCCTTAGACTTGCACTGTCATGTTCCCAAGACGGCTGTGCTGAAGACAATAGGCACAGGGACTGTGAGACTGGCGCTGTGTGGCTCTGGCTTCAGTGGAGTTTCTGGCACCATTGCTGAGTTCACACATACTTCCTGTAGGCCCAAGGTGCTCAAAGACCTTCTGGGACCAACAAAAGTTACATCCAGTAGGGCTGACACATCTGAAGGACCTCACAGTGGATGCAGATTGAGTTTGTAAGCTCTGGAAGGTTCTCACTGGAGAGGATTCCTCAGTGGAACCCTGCAGCAGTCAATCCGGGCTAGCGAGATGAAGATGTCCGCTGACATGAGATTACCGTAACGTTTATAATAGCATGGCATTATAAGGAATGTTTGTGTGGATAACCGAGCATATTCAAAATGCAAATCTCAGGTGGACATCCTAATTTCTCGCAGCCTCACAGCCCACTAGCTGTACTCGCTGCAAAAGTATAGTAATAACTTTGAAAACTTTTCTAAACATTACCTTGTAAAGTTAAAAATTAATTTAATATATAAATTTATATTATATCTGTGATGGTTTGTATATCCTTGGACTAGGGAGTGGCACCATCTGGAGGTGTGGCCTTGTTGGAATAGGTGTGACCTGGTTGGAATGGGTTTGTCACTGTGGGTGTGGGCATAAGATCCTCACCCTAGTTGCCTGGAAGTCAGTCTTCCAGTAGCAGCCTTTGGATGAAGACGTAGAACCCTCAGCTCTGCCTGCACCATGCCTGCCTGGATGCTGCCATGCTCCCACCTTGATGATAATGAACTGAACCTCTGAAACTGTAAATCAGCCCCAATTAAATGTTGTTTTTTATAAGACTTGCCTTGGTCATGGTGTCTGTTCACAGCAGTAAAACCCTAACTAAGACAATATCAATATATTAATTTTATAAATATCAAAATACTGATGTCTTAGAAATTTTACTACCCGGTAATTACCTAAAGGAAGTCAAGGCATTTGCCTATTTTAAGACTTTAACAAGTATATATACACTGGCTTTATTCATAATGGCTATCTAGTGGAAACCACCCAGGTATGGAGAGGAGACTGGGCAACTGTGGTACACACATACAGTAGAGTACCACTGACAATATAAAGAAATAAAACTCAGATATAGTACTCACAAACCATGGATCAATCTCAAAACACTACATGATATAAAATCAACCTCATACAAAAAGTTTTGTAATGCGTGACTCCATTTCAGAAAAATTTTTGCTAGGTAAAATTAATGGATGGTGAAAAACTCCGAACAGCAGTTTCCTTTCATAGGGGGGCAGGAGGCTGGCTGATGAGCAATGGTTCTCAACCTTCCTAATACTGTGGCCCCTTAATCAGTTCCTCATGTTGTGGTGCCACTCCCCCACAACCATAAAATCATTTTTGTTGCTACTTCATAACTGTAATTTTGCTAATGTTAGGAATTGTAATGTAAATAATTTGGGAGGTAGAGTTTTAACAGAGAGGTAAATCCAGAGGTTGAGAAACACTGCTGTAGTGGGACCTAAAGGAACTTTCTGAAATGAGGGTATTCCATAACTTTTTAAAAAAAGATTTATTTATTTATTATATATAAGCACACTGTAGCTTTCTTCAGACACTCCAGAAGATGGCGTCAGATCTCCTTATGGATGGTTGTGAGCCACCATGTGGTTGCTGAGATTTGACCTCAGGACCTTCGGAAGAGCAGTCAGTGCTCTTACCCACTGAGCCACCTCTCCAGCCTCCTGGGTGTTCCATAACTTGTTTGGGGTTTGAATTAGACGGGTATATGCATTTGTCAATATGTAATGAATGTCTTAGTTTATACCTTACTGTATATAAAGTTATTATCAAAAAGATTAAAGGGTTAGACATAAACATTGAACTCTACTTGATGGTATGTACCCTATTTGGGGTGAGTAGGTGTGTGTGTGTGTGTTGCACCACCTCAGGACGTCTTGTCACTGAGCACCTTGGTCTTGGGTTTGTCATGAGAAAGATGGTGCTTCAGCGAACAGAGAGGAGACAACGTCTTGGATTTTAATTGCCTGAGTCCTGTCTGTCCTCATTCCCCTATGTCCATTTCTTGGGGTGTAATTTGTATGAATCTTATTCCTGAATCAAAGACTGTTAATGAGAAAAATGAAGACTGAAGTGTGGACACTATGCCCCTCCTTAGAAGTGGGAACAAAACACCCATGGAAGGAGTTACAGAGACAAAGTTTGGAGCTGAGATGAAAGGATGGACCATGTAGAGACTGCCATATCCAGGGATCCACCCCATAATCAGCATCCAAACGCTGACACCATTGCATACACTAGCAAGATTTTATCGAAAGGACCCAGATGTAGCTGTCTCTTGTGAGACTATGCCGGGGCCTAGCAAACACAAAAGTGGATGCTCACAGTCAGCTAATAGATGGATCACAGGGCTCCCAATGGAGGAGCTAGAGAAAGTACCCAAGGAGCTAAAGGGATCTGCAACCCTATAGGTGGAACAACATTATGAACTACAGTACCCCGGAGCTCTTGACTCTAGCTGCATATGTATCAAAAGATGGCCTAGTCGGCCATCACTGGAAAGAGAGGCCCATTGGACACGCAAACTTTATATGCCCCAGTACAGGGGAACGCCAGGGCCAAAAAGGGGGAGTGGGTGGGTAGGGGAGTGGGGGTGGGTGGGTATGGGGGACTTTTGGTATAGCATTGGAAATGTAAATGAGCTAAATACCTAATAAAAAAATGGGAAAAAAAAGACTGTTAATGATACGCTACTTGACCTGAATTTTGCCTCAACATGAATGTAGTGGAAACCACGGAAGAAAAGCAAATTGAAGTTAATACTCACTGAAAAGAAAGGAAAAGAATAAATGTTGTAAGGTGTGTACACACCTGTGAGATAAGGAATGAGAGACCTGGGAGAATTCAGGGGCACACTGCAGTATTTCCCAACTTCTCTGTAGTCTAAAGGTTCTATAACACAATGTTGGAGAGCACACGAGCACTTGTGTATTTCATGTGTCTGGGGACACATGTTGAGCTCTGACCCTCCCTCTCTCTTCCTCCCACACAGTTGCATTTCCCTTTTGATGTTTGCTTGAGGTATTTGACTTCTGGACATACAGTGTACTCTGCAGCACTTTTGAGTTCTAGCTGTCTCTAGTCTCAGCTTCTTGGCTGTTCCTTAGACCATTTAATTCCTGTTTTCAGTGGACCTTAGCCACAATAACTCAGTTGTCCTTGGTTTAAATTACAGTTCTTTGGTCTTATGAAGTTAAGCCATCTAGCTTTAAAGTTTGATCTCTCTCTGTGCTACCAGTATGTGTTGTGACATGCTCTGGTTGTCCCAGGCATTGACAAGCAAGCTGCTGTTCCCAGGCAGTTGCAAAGATAAGCAACTGTTCCCCTGCAATGTCCTATGTCGCCAAGTCTATATATTCAGGAGAGTAGGTATATTTAGTGGCTCTTCAAATTACACTGTCTTCACTTTACAATGGGTTACTGGGATGCATCCCCATCACAAGTGGAGAAGCATTGTATTTATCTCAGTTTCCTAAGGAGCAAAGGTCATGTGAAGACCTCATACATGTCCCGGCATAGGGTGAGGGAGCACCCGAACGAGAGCTGCCACCATCACCGTCCCCACCCTTGTTTTATTATGCTGTATTCATTGTTGTCCTTCCTGCACTGGGATAAGCTGCAAAGCCATCATGAGTATATTTAGTAGCCGAGGTTCCCCAAGGGTTTCATGTTTCTTTCTCTTCCTTCGAAATACCTTTATTATTATTCGTTTTTCAATTTGAATAGGGTTAACTTAGATATATTTCTTCATGACTTAGAATTGTGGGATGCATTTGCAATAACAGTAAGGGGTGTGTGCTCTACTTTCTAAGCCATATTGATTTTTTTCAGAAAGGATATCATATTAAAAGCGAGGATCCATTTTAATTCCACATACGACTCATGATCTTTCATCTTCTAAAGGGAACAATCTTCATATTCTTTCTTCTGTGGATCATAAGGGCTAAACTGAAAAATCAATTCTTCCTGAGAGAGGAGAAAAGGACTGTTATTAAGAAGTAAAGAATAATCTAAGGATAGTGTGAGCAGAAGATCAATGGAACCATTGGAGCTGCCGTTAGTTGCCTACTAAAAACCAAACCATCATCTCGGGCTGTGGATGAAAAACATGCCTATCCCCAGCTGAATCAATCTGTGAGAACACAGGCACATTCTTGTCTGCCTCAGCGCTCAGGATCCTAGCCTTTTACTTTCCCCTCAAACCCCACCACACAACTACTTGAACTACATAAATGCAGCACACTTAAAACATAATTTTAGCATAACATATTGAATATTTTAAAGCCATCCAGTAGTCTATATTAATTAGAAACATCCAATTAGAAGCTTTAAAAGCCAAGAAATACAACTTTCATTCCAACTGTTACATTATGATTTTAATGTGATAATGATAAATTTACAGAGTGCCTGGGCTTGAGAACCTTAAGTTGAGATATGGTAATGATAGAATTTGATCAGAAATATTGTATGGAAAGCAGCTTGCCAAATGTGTCAAGGAACATACCGTGGAGATACAGGTACAGAGGGGAGACACCCATAAAATGACCACTTGTAAATCTTTGGCTCCAGCCGTTATATAAAAGCTGAGCAGGAGATCAGGACAAGAGTCAGCTGAGAAGCACGAAGACCAACAGATGGAGGGGTTACTTCCTTTATGTTCTTTTCCAACTCTCAAGTCCCACGACCAATGGAAAAGAAAGAAACCTTATAGACAGGGTCTCTTTTTGCAGCCCAGCCTGGCTATACATCCATTGTCCCTTTGCCTCAGCCTCCCAACTGCCCATCAACCATGCCTGGATAGGAAGGTCTCAAGCTCCTAGGCTATTTCTAAGGTCTCTTTGGGCTGGCATTTGAGTTTCTTGGCTGGGAGTGTGGTGGTGTTTTAACTTGGGGGATGCTAAGATCCCAATAATATCTCCAGCACACCATCACCATACGACACTCAACTAGACATAAAATTGGGAGTGGGAGGAGACAATGGTAGCTAAAACACAGCAGCGGGAGCTGGATAAGTGCACCATGAGTGAAACTCCATTCCATGTGCCAGCGGATGAAAAGGGTGACTGTGAATGCTACTATTAATGTACTTGCTTCGAATTCCTTATTGTATAGGTGAAGGTCATCAGTCAATAAGCTGGGGTGGTGTCTCCTAGTGTTTTACAGCTGTGAACAGACACCATGACCAAAGCAACTCTTTTTTTTTCTTGGTCTTTCTATATTTTCTTTTTTTATTATTAGATATTTTCTTCATTTACATTTCAAATGCTATCCTGAAAATCCCCTATACCCTCCCCCCACCCTGCTCCCCAACCCACCCACTCCTGCCTCCTGGTCCTGGCATTCCCCTGTACTGGAGCATATAATCTTTGCAAGACCAAGGGCCTCTCCTCCCATTGATGGCTGACTACATATGCAACTAGAGACACAAACTCTGGGGGAGGGGGTGTACTGGTTAGTTCATATTGTTGTTCCTCCTATAGGTTTGCAGACCCCTTTAGCTCCTTGGGTACTTTCTCTAGATCCTTCATTAGGGATCCTGTCTTCTATCCAATAGATGACTGTGAGCATCCACTTCTGTATTTGCCAGGCATTGGCATAGCTTCACAAGAGACAGCTATATCAGGGTCCTGTCATCAAAATCTTGCTGGCATATGCAATAGTGTCTGTATTTGGTGGTTGTTTATGGGATGGATCCCTGGGTAGGGCAGTCTCTGGATGGTCCTTTCTTCCATCTCAGCTCTGAACTTTGTGTCTGTAACTCCTTCCATGGGGTATTTTGTTCCCCATTCTAAGAAGGAACGAAGTGTCCACACTTTGGTCTTCCTTCTTCTTGAGTTTCATGTGTTTTGCAAATTGTATCTTAGGTATTCTAAGTTTCTGGGATAATATCCACTTGTCAGTGAGTGCATATCATGTGTGTTCTTTTGTGATTGGGTTACCTCACTCAGGATGATATCCTCCAGATCCATCCATTTGCCAAGGCAACTCTTATAAGGACAACATATAATTGGGGCTGGCTTACAGGTTCAGAGGTTCAGTCCATTATCATCAAGACAAGAAGCATGGCAGCATTCAGGGAGGCATGATGCAGGAGAAACTGAGAGTTCTACATCATCATCTGAAGGCTGATAGCAGAATACTGTCTTCCAGGCAGTTAGGACTAGGGTCTTAAAGCCCACACCTACAGTGACACACCTACTCCAACAAGGCCACACCTCCTAATAGTGCCACTCCCTGGCCCATGCATATACAAACCATCATAGGTGGGGAAGCAGGGATGAGTCCATTTTAAGGTTTACCCAGGAAGCCAGGTGATGATGGCTGTATTTTTTAGAGATCCCCTCATACAAGAAGAAGGAGAACATCCCTGATGATCAGTTGGGGGCATGTTGTTGTTTTGTTTTGAGACATTGTCTTGTTATGTAGCCTTGACTAGCCTGGGACTCAATATGTAGATGAGACTGGCCTTGGACTCATGATGAACTGTCTGCCTTTGTCTTCTGAGTGCTGGGGTTAAAGGTATGCACTACAAGGTCCAGTTCTGAGGAAGCATTCTTAAGGTAGCCAACTATCTAACTGACTTTAGCAGATTAGTCATCTTACCTGGAACCATGGTTTTTGCTGACTTCCAATGTTTAGTTGCTTTCAAAGCTTCCCTAGATATCTTAGAGACACCAAGAATTGAGATTTTTGATCTATTTCTGATCTAGCCGTGTTTTGAGGGTCAATTAGTACCTTCTATACTTTTTAAACATCTATAATGGTGGGAGGAATGTTAAGGCAGCCTCCCTATAGCTGATATCTGTAATGGCAACCAAGACCCAGATCTCCAGCCTCCTGAAGCACTTCAGCTCCTTCGTCTCTATGGCTTTTACCCATGGAGGCGGGGTGTCACCAGAAGTCATGTGTTCCCCAGGACCTACTGCACAACAGTGTGTCACACTGAAGAGGTCACTTATTACTTAAATCACGGTCACTATTGACTTGTACATCTACTGTCATGATGTCCTTGTGTGCTCTGTCTCACCAGAGCTGAGTCACAGTTGGATAAACTTGCACAAAGTACCCTGATAATCTCCTCTAGTCCACATTTTCTTTACGTTCCCCAAGTCCTACAGTTTGACCGTTGGCTTAGAAAAAAATTGCTCTGTAAGGATGGCTATGGCCAGAAGAAGCCGGCTATCTTTAATCACAGGACTGAGCAGTGTGAGGTTTACAGAGGAATAGGCATCAGCAGAAATAGACAGGGCTTATTACAGTGTCCACAGCTCACTAAGGCACACATTAAGTGTACACTAGGACTGCACAGGCAGCGGGATGCTTGGGACCTTTGGTTTTCTTCTTTCCCATCAGAAGCCACACTGCCCACTGATCTTTGGAAAGGAGGACAATGCTATTTAATAGCTTCCCTACCATATCCTTACAGAAGGACCAAAGCCTGAACGTTGCCTCATTGTTAGCTCCTGTTTGTGGAAACTTTATTCTGCTTCCGTCCTATACGCTTTCTGTCCTTTGTTCTTTCTCTCCCACCTCTCCTCCAACTCACATAGCTAAGCGGCATCCCCTGCCATGCCACCTCCACACCAGCCTAGGAACCTCATTATTACCTATAATTCCAGAGAAGGACAGGAAATCCTGCTGTGCGGCAACCAAGGGCTGCTGTGTGTCCACATTAATCTTTCTAAAAAGATGGAGATTAAGAACAAGCTAGTGGAAAGCCCACAATATTTTAACTATGATTTCTACAAGTTTTCTTTCTGTTAATTTATGGAAATAAACCACCCACGCATAATGGCTTATAACACACACACACACACACACACACACACACACACACAGAGAGAGAGAGAGAGAGAGAACATTAACCTTTTCTTGCATATAGGAATGCCAGTTGTATAACAAATCTTCCATATAGTGGTAACATCTAAATTTTTGCGACAAAACCAAGAGTGCTCATTGTTCTGAGACTGCTTTGAACATTCTCATTCCAGAATAGAGTGGTGATCAGGCCACACTGGGGACTCATAACTAATTGAGACCATAACTCAACTACCACTTGGGTACTTTGGGAGGTTGTTTTGATTTTGTTAAAGACTGTAGGAGAGACAAAAAGTGGGACCGTGAGGGTGAAAGCCCTTCTACTGAGTTAGCTGACATTCATTTCCCAAGTCTATTATCTGGGCATAACTAAGACACATTAAGTTCCTATGTAAGAGCAGATTCTGCGAGGAGATTCTTGTAATGGAATGTGGTTTCAAAACACCCTGAGGAAGTATGCTTTATCTTTTGACCTTTTAGAGGTTTCTTGTGTTCATTCCATAAATAGCTTCTGGATTTTTTTCATCATTCTTTTTGGAGGAATGGGGAAAAGTATGCCTATCTCATATTTCCAGAAACAGAATTCTTAAATTTTAAGAAGAAAAGTAGTATATGTTTAATGCATTAATTGGTCAGCATCCTTCTTAAACCATGTGCTGGGGGGGGGGGGGTCAGGGTGAGGGGGTGGAGCAAAGAACCCTGCTTTGTGAGAGTGAGGCCAACACAGCTTTGCAAAAACCAGTGGGATACCCTAATAAACCAGCTCATGGACAAAAATTCTAGATGCTTATATTGCCTCCTGCTTGATTGAAATAAGCAACATACGGCTTTAGCCAGTCTTGAGCACACTGATGGTAGCTAATTTTAACATTTCTTCTTACAACAGAAGGAAGGACTGTTGCTCTTAGAGTACGAATGTAAAGAATTGAGCAGAGCAGAGCCCCACACAGATCCATCTCACTTCTGCATACAGTGCCTGCCACACGAGGCTCTACTAAAGCCTCAAGGCCTGGAGGCTGACCTCCTTATGTCAGTATCTGGAAACAAGAACTTAGAAAAAACCCACTGCTTGTCAACCTATACGGCCATGGGCTTACAGAATCTGTAGGCTCTGAATTTGCAATGTTCTAGCCAGAAACAACTTCTATACCCTTATTTACTTGTGTCTCCATCTCCTTCTCTCTCCAATTCGAGAAAATCAAAGTTAGATGGTTACTAACTTTTTTTAAATGAAAGCTTCTTTGAGACCTTGTAAAACATTTTTTAAATATTTGAAATAGGATACAGTGTACTGCTATTTCTTTCTCTATATTAGCAAGTAAGCTGCTTGTTATATTGGTTTGTTGGGGGGGGGTTACCTCAAATTGTATATGTATCATCCAGGAAATTCATCCCATGAATGAGCTTTTTAAGACTGTAAGGCCCTCGAGTCATGTACTTTATTCTAATGCAATCAGATTTATCTAATGTCTCAAAGATATTACCAGCTGGAAAGGATGAGAAGTGACCAGGGCACAGCCGTGCCTGCTACAGGCCCATAGTCTGGCGCGAGAGATGTGAGAGTACTAGGAGAATTCTGATTTGAAGAAAGCTTCAGTTGAACACCATAATGCAGGCAAGAATCCACCCTAACTCAAAGTTATGTGTGGTTTACTATTAAAAAAAAAAAACCCAAATTGCTGAGTTATTCAAGATGCCATAATCTCTGAACTGTGCTGCTAAAAGGATATTTGGAAGTCATCTACTTACTAAGATGTGGAACTTGAGGTCCAATGACTACTTTACAACTGTTACAGGTAGAACAAGAGCAGTCGTGTGATCAATAGAACCCCTGGGAGTGACTACCTTGGTTTAACTTGGGTTTGGATTGGCTAGGTACTATGCAATTACCAAAGTCAATACCAAAAGATTAACACCTGTAGATTTATTTGGATAAAATATCACTTGTTTAATGGGGAATATGGGCAATAAACTCTTTATATTCACATGATAGAGGCATTGTAGTAATGTCATCCTTTGAGAAAGACAAAGAAATGGTTGTGAATGCACGACATGAGGACTCGGGTTATTCTTAAAATAACACACAAGAATGAGGGGGGAAAATATGGCCTAAGAATTGTTTGCTCATTTTTGAAAAAAAAAAAAAAAAAGCAGATGGCTGGCTCCTGGTCACAGGATGATATATGTGAGGAGGATTATGGTTAAGAGGGTATAAAGGACTTTTGGATTGTAAATGAAGAAAATATCTAATAAAAAATTGGAGAGAGAGAGAGAGAGAGAGAGAGAGAGAGAGAGAGAGAGAGAGAGAGAGAGAGGCTCTTGGGTTGAGTTGCTAGTGATCTCCGGTCACATTTAGGAAAGTATTTTCTAGGCTAGTGGTGTCAGTGGGATGGGACAATGAGTCATATCTCAAGTCTTTTAGAAATAGAAGAGTCAGTGATGTCATGAGCATCTGTGAGTCTGGATGGGCTGCTGCCCTGATGGGGCTATTGTCAGGAACACTTAAAGATGAAAGGACACTGCACTCAGCGGTGACAGGAATCCATGTCCCCCCCCCCTTTTTTTTTATTTTGTAAGTGTATATAAAGTAAGCTCAAATTTAGAATTGCTTTGAGAGTAAAATTAAAGAACTTTATTATTGAAGTGAATACATGATTATAAAAACTGGTATTTTCTAAAATATTATGAAAAGGGGGATATTTAAAGACCAAGATTATGGAGGTAAATGTACAACTGTGAAAATTAATATTTTCCTAATTTCCAATGAGAAAAGGGATATTTAGGTACTAAAATTTCTTCTAAATTTTATAAAATCTAACAATGATTGTTACACTTAAAAAAAAACTCTTCATTTAAAGCAACTATACACTTTCAAAATTTTCTTTTTAAAATACAAACTACACCTGCAAGTCCTTCTTCTACACTTCCTAACAGTTTGTATTCTGGCATTTTTTTTTAACCTAGGCCAGGTCTTCGTTCTCATTTCACTCTTCTGGCTTCATTGGCTTTGGCATGTTTGAAGAGTATTGATCAGGTCTCATAAAGAACAACATTCAGTTTGTGTTCTGATCTTTGTTCATAGTTCACTTTAAGTTATACAGTGTTTTTGGCAAGAATATCACAAAAATGAAAATCCATGCATCATACTGACAGGCATGTGGTTAAATTTATTCCATTTCGCTACTGGTGTTAAATCTCAGCCACTTCTTAGGAAGGTATTGGAAAGTTACTCTCTTCTCTATTGTAATTAATATGCATCTTATGGGATTCTGAAGTTGTCTTGCCTCTTATCAAACTTTCACCCACAAATGTAAGGCTTTAGCAGAGAATCTTGTCTAAAACACTGTATTTTGTACCCTTTGCCAAACTGAGTCTCTGTCTCAATCATCCCTTTATCCCTCACGTGTATCCCTTACTATAAGGAAGGTTCGTGTGCTTGGTTGTTGTAAGTATGATTCATTCCATCCCCTTTTCCTTGTTATTTACATTGTCTTAGCTATGACCACTGGGAACCTCTCCAAGTTGGTGCCTGTGCCCTTTTCCATACATTCGAAGTTGTTTCTCTTTGAAACAGGGACAAGCTAAAAATATTAGCCGACACCCCAGAGAGATCCAAATCCAGGGATTTTATAGGCTCATTTCTTCCTTCTGTGGAAGGCTCGGAAAGCAGTTTCTCTATGGAAAAGTCACTATCCCAGTGACTGAGTGGGACAGTTTCCCTAGTTCACATTAACAAAGCCATCACATATACACATAAGTCCCCAATGTCTCCTAAGTGTCTAGATCTCTCCTGGCCTCTCTCACTCACACCTTGGCTATCTGACGTGGCCCTGGCATTTTCTCCAGCACCTGTAAGAGAGCAGGAGGATGGCGCTCCTCCCTCATGCTGCTTGCTTCTTTGCTTCCCTACTCTGAAAAAAAAATCTTACCTTGTCTATTTTGTGGTATTCTTGACCAGTTTTCATGACAGTTTATGTCATGGCACCCCATCATTTTAAATTATAGTTATGTAATGATTTTCAAGAACTCCAAAGCTTGCTCCATGATTAAATTAATATTTAAATATCTAATTAGATTCAAATATCCATTTATATGTCAAAATGAGCTGTGCACATTTTAACAATGAGGTATGTAGCATTTCATGTGGGTTTACAGTATGCCTACATTTTGATTGCATAATAACAAACTGCTACTAAAACAGTACTATGAATGAGTGGGAAGTGCAGGAAAGTAGAGGTAAAGTTGGTCTGATTATCACACATAGTAACATAGAGTAATACACAGTAACATAGAGTAATACATCATAGTAACATAGAGTAATACACAGTAACATAGAGTAATACATCATAGTAACATAGAGTAATACACAGTAACATAGAGTAATACATCATAGTAACATAGAGTAATACACAGTAACATAGAGTAATACATCATAGTAACATAGAGTAATACACAGTAACATAGAGTAATACATCATAGTAACATAGAGTAATACATCATAGTAACATAGAGTAATACATCATAGTAACATAGAGTAATACACAGTAACATAGAGTAATACATCATAGTAACATAGAGTAATACACAGTAACATAGAGTAATACATCATAGTAACATAGAGTAATACACAGTAACATAGAGTAATACATCATAGTAACATAGAGTAATACACAGTAATATAGAGTAATACACAGTAACATAGAGTAATACACAGTAACATAGAGTAATACATCATAGTAACATAGAGTAATACATAGTAACAATTAACCACTTCCGGCTGTAGTTTTAGGGGACTTGACACTAGGCATTATTTCAAACATGGCATATTAAGAAGCAAACATCAACACAAAATGGATTTTATGGCATACTATTTTGTTCAGTTTCATTGAGTTTAATTTATTATTTCTATAATATTATTTTGAGTACCAGAAATCAGGGCCATTTCGATCTACACAGTTCCAGGCTAGTCTGGAGTACAGTATAAGACACTGTCTCAGAAGACAAAGGGAGTCAGTCCATGGTCATATTAAGGGTAACTTGGTTTTCCAAATGATTTACAGCCCTCAATGCTGTGTTACATATTGCAGAGGGGTTGGTTCTGTGATGGAAGGTTCTGAGACGCTAGGCATTTCAGAGGGACTAGGTTTTGTCCCTGTTTTTTTAGATAAAACAAGGCAAATACATACTCTGAGAAGGCAATGAAAACAAAAACTAATTCAAGGAGGTAAATGAAATAAAAACATACTTGGTTTGGATTGGCGCCTGTGCAGGGTAGGCAGCGGTATAGGCTGGTAGGTCAAGCGTTAAAGACTTGGAGACACAGCAGACCTGGGATTAGTTCCTATTTTAGCATCCTTTCCCATTGGCCTTGGCAAAATATCTTGACAAAAGCAAGAAAGGGTTGATTCAGCTCAGTTAAGGTGTGAGAAACTGGAAGCAGCCAGTAAAGTTCACGGTCAGAGCAGAGAATGAATTATGTAGTCTGGTGCTCACTCAGCCTGCCTAATAGTTCATAATGTCTCGTCGAAGGGACCAGTGCTACCCGCGGGTCACAGAGGACAGCTCTTCCCGACTCAACTTCCAGCCTCCCCCACAAGAATGCCCACAGCCCAAGCTCATCTACAGGACTCCTCACCGAGACTCCCTTCAAAGGTGCATCAAACCTACCTTAAAACCTCAGAGTCCTGGTGCCTCCACTCGAGAACTGCACCATCTCAGACACGTTCCTGAATCTTTCTGAGGCTCACATAAAAAAAATGGTCATGTTTGAATACTAAATCAAATAATATTCATAAATAGCCTAATACACTGAGCAAACCGTAAGAAACCTTCTACTGCGTGTGAGCCATTACCATTATCTGAGACAAAACAGTGGGGCAGTGATTTAATTATACATTTAGCATCAGTCGGAGACTGTTAGAACGAAGGCAGTGCCAAGGAAAGTGATCAATAGTTTGTGCTTTTACAGAAACACCGAGCTGGCTCCATTTACATACCTAAATGAATTTCAGATTTTTAAAAGCTCCCTGCCTGGGGCATTCTTAAGGATCAGGCCTCTCATATATCATAATTAACTTCGCTGTAACCACTGAGCTGAGGCTGTGGATTTATTAGTGTCTGAAAAAGCTGACATGCACAACCCGTGTTTGGAGCCGATCCGAGGTGAAAGGCCATTGAACTCAGGACCACTGAGAAAAAGCTGCCCCCTTTTCTTTACGTAAAGCTTGTCCACCTCACGCTCAAGTGGACGCCGGTCGATTGGAAATGCCTGGCGGTATTAAATAGCTGTTTCTTAAAAAGACTTTTGAAGACTTTAAGCTGTAAAGTTGGAGCCGTGGAGCTAAGCACGCTTTCGGGGACTCTGTGAGTAATGTCCTTCCATAGCTGGAGCCATAACTCATCAGATCTTGCCCTAATGGTCTGGATGAGTCGATATGTCTCAGAGGATGCTTAAAGGGTAGACTCCTGTCTCAGAGGATCTGATCCAGTAACCAAAAACATATTTCAAACTTAAAACAAAAAAAATATGCCAACTGAAAATCCATTATGTAAATAAAATTAACCGACTAGGTATCTACTCTCATGGTGTTGAGATAGCGGCAGATGACCTCTATCAGGTAAGTGGATGTGTCCCTGTTGGCTGTAAATAGAGGCTGCCTCACTCTCCAGCACTGTGATACATGTAAACTTAGAGTTCTGACACCATCCAAAAGAGACTGAAGAGAAAGCATGAAACTCTGAGTTTATGTAAATTGACCTTGACATGATTAAAGAAGCACTTATTAAAAAATAATTACCCCCCCCCCCCCCCCGCCAGGGCTCAGAGAGCTTTGTAGAAGAGGAGACAGAATGATTGCAAGAGCCAGAGGGAATGAATGACTCCAAGAAAGCAGTGTTTTCTAGACACAACAAGATTGCTGCACATACGAACTCATACAGATTGTGGCAACATGCACAGGCCTGAACAGGCTCAAGACAGACTGAATCCCAGTGCTGGGGCGTGAGCCTGGACTCCCACTCTAGCCAAGAAGCTATCGTCAAAGGACATCCACTTGCAAAGGAGAACATAATTTTCTCTAATGGAGTCTTGCTGGGTCTATTAACCACATTTAAGGGTAGGTCCCATGAACAAGATGATCAACGTAAAGTAGACTGAATGGTACTTTTGTAGATTTTTTCCTTGGTCTTACTGATCCTTTCTTGCATATTATGTTTTCTGATTTTGTCTTTATGGTTTTTTGTGGGTGTTGTGTTTCATATGCTTTCTTCTTTTTATTTTTTTTGTTTTTTGTTTTTTTGTTTTTTGTTTTTTCGAGACAGGGTTTCTCTGTATAGCCCTTGTATAGCCCTTGCTCTCCTGGAACTCACTTTGTAGACCAGGCTGGCCTCGAACTCAGAAATCCGCCTGCCTCTGCCTCCCAACTGCTGGGATTAAAGGTGTGCGCCATCATGCCCGGCTATGTTTTCTTCTTTTTAAATTTATTTATTTTGTTTTTCCATTTTTTTTCTAAAGTAAAAAAGAAACAAAAGGGCATAGAGTTGTGTGTGTTGGGAGGTGGGGAAGATCTGGGAGGAGTTTGGGGGAGGGGAAAATGATCAGAAAAATTCTTGATATGAAAATGATATGAAAAATTCTTTCAATAAAAGTTGCATGTCTTTTTATGTGTAAGAGTGTATGTATGTTTGTGCATTACATGCATGCCTGGTGTCCACAGAGGCCAAAAGATGGCTTTGCATCCTCTAAAAGAGGAGTTATTGGTAGGTTCTGGTAACCAAATCTGGGTCCACAATATCCATTTGTGCAAGGTTTGCGTGTGAACCCCAACATTCATGAATTAGAAAGTTAATTCCTAAAGTTATATGTTGATAGTACTTTGAGGGGCCTTTTGGATCAGTATTATATAAAATCATCAGGGTAGAGCTCCCATGATATTTTTGGTGACTTTATAAGCAGAGGAGAGCCCTAAAGAGCACATACTTTCTCACCATTCGAGCCCCATCATGTGGGTACTGGAAACCAAACCTGGATCTTTGCAAAGACAGCAAATACACATAATTGCTGAACCACCTCCCCAGCCCGAGAACCACCAATTTTTAGCATGTTTAAA
Source organism: Mus musculus (assembly GCF_000001635.26). Classification (NCBI taxonomy): domain Eukaryota; kingdom Metazoa; phylum Chordata; class Mammalia; order Rodentia; family Muridae; genus Mus; species Mus musculus. Next base: position 28,186,411 of record NC_000072.6, on the reverse strand, counting down.
CAGGAGATATCAGCTCTGCCGTGGAGATCACCAGAGCCTGAACTAGGACTCACGTTCAGTTAGGAGAATAGTCAAGGTTGAATTTTTATACCTTTGATTATTGACTTGTAATAACTGTATATAACACATCGCCTACCGGAACTATATAAATCGAGTTTAAGACGCTGTTATAGGAACTTCCTATTATGTTTTCAGATGGACAGCTCTGAGAGTTGGGCCCAGGGAGATGCAATGGGGACATTTACTCTTTCTCCTCACATTTCTACCACAGAGGCAGCTCCTTGGAAAGCAATTCTCATTCAGTCACATTCACTTTTCCACTGGTCAGAAGCAGTTAGAAGAAACCAAGGAAAACTTGGTACTGTGGCTCTATATCACTAACACTGAATGATTTCAGGACTATGAACAGCGTGGCCCATATACTGCCAGGAAAAGTCCATACCTCATCCATGGGCAAGGAGGGTGCATCAGTTGACAGACTTTGCACTTCCCAGAGGGCCTCAGTGTATAGACCTTGCATTCCCCAGAGGGTTGTTCTCAAGTGCGCCATTTTGCATTCAGATCCCTGAGAGAGCCGGAAAATCAAAGGAATAAACATAAACAGGCAAAGGAGGACCTGGCTACTTATGTGTCCCGGGAACTAGAGGCGCTCTATTTCTTTTTTCCTGTTTCTTTCACAAACCTTCCCCAAAAGTTTGTTAGATAAACACTTCATGATATAAAAAGTGGCTTGTATATCATATACTACCACATTCAAAATACCCTAATAACATATATATTTAAAGAAGCTTAAATGGCCAAACTGGGCACCAAGGATGATATGATTATCACTGCTACTGTCATTCAGTAGTTATTGAGAATCGTGACGACAAAGAGCTCTGCTTGGGACTCACTGTATGGGTTTTTTAGTTTTATTCCTGATAAATATGCAGGTTTAAATTCTTTTTCATAAAAATGTTTTCTGTTGTCTACATGTGTGAGACTTTGCTAAATGAGCCACCGAAGGATCCAAGTTCTGCAACTCAGTGTTTCAATTTCTAACTGTTGCTAAGGTGGAGATAATATTTACCATCAACATCCATCACAGAGAAGAGAGGGTAATTTACGAGTCATTATCTGGAGTACCTTAGGAGGGAAAAATTGTAAAATGGAGGCCAGTAGTACTTTCCCATAGAGAACAAGGAGAGATGTCACCACCTAACAGAGCTTCCCAGGAGCATATTTATGGAGTCCACAGATTTCTAAAATGTATCTGACAGTTTCCAACATCTCCTCCTCCCAGCACATGGAGCTGCAGGACTCAATCGCTGCAGGTCTTCAGCATATGGTGTGATCTTAGCGTTGGAGCTCCTTTGGCTATTATCTCAGAAAATGCCATCCACAGAGTTACCATATGGAGTCAGTACCCAGAGCAATTGCAAAGCCTGCTGCAGATAAGAAGTGCTATGTCTAAATGAAGATGCATTTTCAGTGTAGAGATACGGGCTCAACCCTCTATTTGCAGGAAGTGAGTATGCTCGCCCAACTAAAGCTGTCTATAGTTTTTTTAGGTGACAGCTGTGAGACACTAAAAAACATATGCTGCCTCACATTTTGTCGGCTTGACACCACCAGATTGAAGAATTAAAAATGAGTTTCAAAGAATTTCCATGGCATCGCATATTCTGAAACCCTTTTCAATAAGAGACACGGTTATTAACAGACTTATATCAAGCCACTTGGTGACATGTCTGCCATGGGAATTCCTATCCAAAGAACAGTATGTCTAATGGGAAACCAGGATTGCTGTGGATATGGAGGACTCTGATCTATGGTGGAGGTCATTGCTACTGGCTCACAAAAGCAGCACACATCTGAACACTGTCGGTTTGGCAGCACATGGCTTATTTTCTTTTTTTTTTTTTTTTTTTTTTTTCCATTTTTTATTAGGTATTTAACTCATTTACATTTCCAATGCTATACCAAAAGTCCCCCATATCCACCCACCCCCACTCCCCTGCCCACCCACTCCCCCTTTTTGGCCCTGGTATTCCCCTGTACTGGGGCATATAAAGTTTGCAAGTCCAATGGGCCTCTCTTTCCAGTGATGGCCGACTAGGCCATCTTTTGATATATATGCAGCTAGAGTCAAGAGCTCCGGGGTACTGGTTAGCTCATAATGTTGTTCCACCTATAGGGTTGCAGATCCCTTTAGCTCCTTGGCTACTTTCTCTAGCTCCTCCATTGGGAGCCCTATGATCCATCCATTAGCTGACTGTGAGCATCCACTTCTGTGTTTGCTGGGCCCCGGCATAGTCTCACAAGAGACAGCTACATCTGCGTCCTTTCAATAAAATCTTGCTAGTGTATGCAATGGTGTCAGCGTTTGGATGCTGATTATGGGGTGGATCCCTGGCTATGGCAGTCTCTACATGGTCCATCCTTTCATCTCAGCTCCAAACTCCGTCTCTGTAACTCCTTCCATGGGTGTTTTGTTCCCAAATCTAAGGAGGGGCATAGTGTCCACACTTCAGTCTTCATTCTCCTTGAGTTTCATGTGTTTAGCAAATTATATCTTATATCTTGGGTATCCTAGGTTTGGGGCTAATATCCACTTATCAGTGAATACATATTGTGTGAGTTTCTTTGTGAATGTGTTACCTCACTCAGGATGATGCCCTCCAGGTCCATCCATTTGGCTAGGAATTTCATAAATTCATTCTTTTTAATAGCTGAGTAGTACTCCATTGTGTAGATGTACCACATTTTCTGTATCCATTCCTCTGTTGAGGGGCATCTAGGTTCTTTCCAGCTTCTGGCTATTATAAATAAGGCTGCTATGAACATAGTGGAGCATGTGTCCTTCTTACCTGTTGGGGCATCTTCTGGATATATGCCCAGGAGAGGTATTGCTGGATCCTCCAGTAGTACTATGTCCAGTTTTCTGAGGAACCGCCAGACTGATTTCCAGAGTGGTTGTACAAGCCTGCACTCCCACCAACAATGGAGGAGTGTTCCTCTTTCTCCACATCCTCGCCAGCATCTGCTGTCACCTGAATTTTTGATCTTAGCCATTCTGACTGGTGTGAGGTGGAATCTCAGGGTTGTTTTGATTTGCATTTCCCTGATGATTAAGGATGTTGAACATTTTTTCAAGTGCTTCTCTGCCATTCGGTATTCCTCAGGTGAGAATTCTTTGTTCAGTTCTGAGCCCCATTTTTTAATGGGGTTATTTGATTTTCTGAAGTCCACCTTCTTGAGTTCTTTATATATGTTGGATATTAGTCCCCTATCTGATTTAGGATAGGTAAAGATCCTTTCCCAATCTGTTGGTGGTCTTTTTGTCTTATTGACGGTGTCTTTTGCCTTGCAGAAACTTTGGAGTTTCATTAGGTCCCATTTGTCGATTCTCGATCTTACAGCACAAGCCATTGCTGTTCTGTTCAGGAATTTTTCCCCTGTGCCCATATCTTCAAGGCTTTTCCCCACTTTCTCCTCTATAAGTTTCAGTGTCTCTGGTTTTATGTGAAGTTCCTTGATCCACTTAGATTTGACCTTAGTACAAGGAGATAAGTATGGATCGATTCGCATTCTTCTACACGATAACAACCAGTTGTGCCAGCACCAATTGTTGAAAATGCTGTCTTTCTTCCACTGGATGGTTTTAGCTCCCTTGTCGAAGATCAAGTGACCATAGGTGTGTGGGTTCATTTCTGGATCTTCAATTCTATTCCATTGGTCTACTTGTCTGTCTCTATACCAGTACCATGCAGTTTTTATTACAATTGCTCTGTAGTAAAGCTTTAGGTCTGGCATGGTGATTCCGCCAGAAGTTCTTTTATCCTTGAGAAGACTTTTTGCTATCCTAGGTTTTTTGTTATTCCAGACAAATTTGCAAATTGCTCCTTCCAATTCGTTGAAGAATTGAGTTGGAATTTTGATGGGGATTGCATTGAATCTGTAGATTGCTTTTGGCAAGATAGCCATTTTTACAATGTTGATCCTGCCAATCCATGAGCATGGGAGATCTTTCCATCTTCTGAGATCTTCTTTAATTTCTTTCTTCAGAGATTTGAAGTTTTTATCATACAGATCTTTCACCTCCTTAGTTAGAGTCACGCCAAGATATTTTATATTATTTGTGACTATTGAGAAGGGTGTTGTTTCCCTAATTTCTTTCTCAGCCTGTTTATTCTTTGTATAGAGAAAGGCCATTGACTTGTTTGAGTTTATTTTATATCCAGCTACTTCACCGAAGCTGTTTATCAGGTTTAGGAGTTCTCTGGTAGAATTTTTAGGGTCACTTATATATACTATCATATCATCTGCAAAAAGTGATATTTTGACTTCCTCTTTTCCAATTTGTATCCCCTTGATCTCCTTTTGTTGTCGAATTGCTCTGGCTAATACTTCAAGTACTATGTTGAAAAGGTAGGGAGAAAGTGGGCAGCCTTGTCTAGTCCCTGATTTTAGTGGGATTGCTTCCAGCTTCTCTCCATTTACTTTGATGTTGGCTACTGGTTTGCTGTAGATTGCTTTTATCATGTTTAGGTATGGGCCTTGAATTCCTGATCTTTCCAAAACTTTTATCATGAATGGGTGTTGGATCTTGTCAAATGCTTTTTCTGCATCTAACGAGATGATCATGTGGTTTTTGTCTTTGAGTTTGTTTATATAATGGATTACATTGATGGATTTTCGTATATTAAACCATCCCTGCATCCCTGGAATAAAACCTACTTGGTCAGGATGGATGATTGCTTTAATGTGTTCTTGGATTCGGTTAGCGAGAATTTTATTGAGGATTTTTGCATCGATATTCATAAGAGAAATTGGTCTGAAGTTCTCTATCTTTGTTGGATCTTTCTGTGGTTTAGGTATCAGAGTAATAGTGGCTTCATAAAATGAGTTGGGTAGAGTACCTTCTACTTCTATTTTGTGAAATAGTTTGTGCAGAATTGGAATTAGATCTTCTTTGAAGGTCTGATAGAACTCTGCACTAAACCCATCTGGTCCTGGGCTTTTTTTGGTTGGGAGACTATTAATAACTGCTTCTATTTCTTTAGGTGATATGGGACTGTTTAGATGGTCAACTTGATCCTGATTCAACTTTGGTACCTGGTATCTGTCCAGAAATTTGTCCATTTCGTCCAGGTTTTCCAGTTTTGTTGAGTATAGCCTTTTGTAGAAGGATCTGATGGTGTTTTGGATTTCTTCAGGATCTGTTGTTATGTCTCCCTTTTCATTTCTGATTTTGTTAATTAGGATTTTGTCCCTGTGCCCTTTAGTGAGTCTAGCTAAGGGTTTATCTATCTTGTTGATTTTCTCAAAGAACCAACTCCTCGTTTGGTTAATTCTTTGAATAGTTCTTCTTGTTTCCACTTGGTTGATTTCACCCCTGAGTTTGATTATTTCCTGCCGTCTACTCCTCTTGGGTGAATTTGCTTCCTTTTTTTCTAGGGCTTTTAGATGTGTTGTCAAGCTGCTAGTATGTGCTGTCTCCCGTTTCTTCTTGGAGGCACTCAGCGCTATGAGTTTCCCTCTTAGAAATGCTTTCATTGTGTCCCATAGGTTTGGGTATGTTGTGGCTTCATTTTCATTAAACTCTAAAAAGTCTTTAATTTCTTTCTTTATTCCTTCCTTGACCAAGCTATCATTGAGAAGAGTGTTATTCAGTTTCCACGTGAATGTTGGCTTTCCATTATTTATGTTGTTATTGAAGATCAGTCTTAGGCCATGGTGGTCTGATAGGATACATGGGACAATTTCAATATTTTTGTATCTATTGAGGCCTGTTTTGTGACCAATTATATGGTCAATTTTGGAGAAGGTCCCGTGAGGTGCTGAGAAGAAGGTATATCCTTTTGTTTTAGGATAAAATGTTCTGTAGATATCTGTCAGGTCCATTTGTTTCATAACTTCTGTTAGTTTCACTGTGTCCCTGTTTAGTTTCTGTTTCCACGATCTGTCCTTTGAAGAAAGTGGTGTGTTGAAGTCTCCCACTATTATTGTGTGAGGTGCAATGTATGCTTTGAGCTTTACTAAAGTGTCTCTAATGAATGTGGCTGCCCTTGCATTTGGTGCGTAGATATTCAGAATTGAGAGTTCCTCTTGGAGGATTTTACCTTTGATGAGTATGAAGTGTCCCTCCTTGTCTTTTTTGATAACTTTGGGTTGGAAGTCGATTTTATCCGATATTAAAATGGCTACTCCAGCTTGTTTCTTCAGACCATTTGCTTGGAAAATTGTTTTCCAGCCTTTCACTCTGAGGTAGTGTCTGTCTTTTTCCCTGAGATGGGTTTCCTGTAAGCAGCAGAATGTTGGGTCCTGTTTGTGTAGCCAGTCTGTTAGTCTATGTCTTTTTATTGGGGAATTGAGTCCATTGATATTAAGAGATATTAAGGAAAAGTAATTGTTGCTCCCTTTTATTTTTGTTGTTAGAGTTGGCATTCTGTTCTTGTGGCTGTCTTCTTTTTGGTTTGTTGAATGATTACTTTCTTGGTTGTTCTAGGGCGTGATTTCCGTCCTTGTATTGCTTCTTTTCTGTTATTATCCTTTGAAGGGCTGGATTCGTGGAAAGATATTGTGTGAACTTGGTTTTGTCGTGGAATACTTTGGTTTCTCCATCTATGGTAATTGAGAGTTTGGCCGGGTATAGTAGCCTGGGCTGGCATTTGTGTTCTCTTAGTGTCTGTATAACATCTGTCCAGGCTCTTCTGGCTTTCATAGTCTCTGGTGAAAAGTCTGGTGTAATTCTGATAGGCCTTCCTTTATATGTTACTTGACCTTTCTCCCTTACTGCTTTTAATATTCTATCTTTATTTAGTGCATTTGTTGTTCTGATTATTATGTGTCGGGAGGAATTTCTTTTCTGGTCCAGTCTATTTGGAGTTCTGTATGCTTCTTGTATGATCATGGGCATCTCTTTTTTTATGTTTGGGAAGTTTTCTTCTATTATTTTGTTGAAGATATTAGCTGGCCCTTTAAGTTGAAAATCTTCATTCTCATCAATTCCTATTATCCGTAGGTTTGGTCTTCTCATTGTGTCCTGGATTACCTGGATGTTTTGAGTTAGGATCCTTTTGCATTTTGTATTTTCTTTGACTGTTGTGTCGATGTTCTCTATGGAATCTTCTGCACCTGAGATTCTCTCTTCCATTTCTTGTATTCTGTTGCTGATGCTCGCATCTATGGTTCCAGATCTCTTTCCTAGGGTTTCTATCTCCAGCGTTGCCTCGCTTTGGGTTTTCTTTATTGTATCTACTTCCCCTTTTAGTTCTAGTATGGTTTTGTTCATTTCCATCACCTGTTTGGCTGTGTTTTCCTGCTTTTCTTTAAGAGCCAGTAACTCTTTAGCAGTGCTCTCCTGTAAATCTTTAAGTGACTTATGAAAGTCCTTCTTGATGTCCTCTATCATCATCATGAGAAATGTTTTTAAATCTGGGTCTAGATTTTCGGTTGTGTTGGGGTGCCCAGGACTAGGTGGGGTGGGAGTGCTGCGTTCTGATGATGGTGAGTGGTCTTGATTTCTGTTAGTAGGATTCTTACGTTTGCCTTTCGCCATCTGGTAATCTCTGAAGCTAGCTGTTTTAGTTGTCACTGTTAAGAGCTTGTTCTTCAGGTGACTCTGTTAGCCTCTATGAGCAGACCTGGAGGGTAGCACTCTCCTTAGTTTCAGTGGGCAGAGTATTCTCTGCAGGCAAGCTCTCTTCTTGCAAGGCAGGTACCCAGATATCTGGTGTTCGAACCAGACTCCTGGCAGAAGTTGTGTTCCACTCACTAGAGGTCTTAGGATCACGTGTGGAATCCTGTGTGGGCCCTTGCGGGTGTCAGGCGACTCAGCTGGCAAGGTAGCCGGGGCTCGAGTGGAGTGGAAGGGGTTTGTGCCCCAGATCAAGCCCGGGTAGCCTGCTTCCCTATGTACCGCAGTCTCAAGTTCCGCGCGATTGGATTGGAGCAGGCACTGTGATCCACTCACCAGAGGTCTTAGGGTCCCGTGGGGAGTCCCGTGTGGACCCTTGCGGGTGTTGGGCAAGACTCTGCTGGCAAGGTAGCCCGGGGCTCGAGTCTCGAGTCGAGCGGAAGGGACTTGTGCCCCAGATCAGGCCCGGGTAGCCTGCTTCCCTATGTACCGCAGTCTCAAGTTCCGCGCGATTGGATTGGGGCAGGCACTGTGGTCCACTCACCAGAGAGGTCTTAGGGTCCCGTGGGGAGTCCCGTGTGGGCCCTTGCGGGTGTTGGGCAAGACTCTGCTGGCAAGGTAGCCCGGGGCTCGAGTCTTTCTTTTGTGTCATTATTATCATGTGTTCAGTGATAGTCTCCATTATGCTTCCTAAAAACGGGGGCACACCTTTGTCTACATACTGAATCGCAAGTATATGCATGCATACTACAACCTCATAGGAAATCCTGAAGGTCAGGCTACTATTGATCAAGAGCAGAGCCAATCAGATATTCCGTCTCATTTGCACTTCAACTTCCCCTCAAGTATATCTCAATGCTGGTATGAAGACATATTTTTGTTTCCCTGTTGTGTCTAGCATGGCTTCAGGGATAGACCTGACTGGGACAGCAGGGAATGAAGAAAAGACTGGCTGACAGACAGACAGACAGACAGACAGACACATAGGGATGCTTGTAATCTGGGGGACTGAGTTCTAGGATGCAGAAACTTCAGCATCCCAAAAGCTCGGCGTGTTTATTAGAGAGTTGACCAGAGAAGTGGGATTATTGCATTCAGATAAACATGGAGAGAGGCTTAATGAATCTTGGTAGGAGTAGTCTCTTCAGTCTTCAGCCATAAACATGCAGGAGGGGTAGCGGACACAATAGACATTTTCTGCACATGCTATCAATATCTACACACAGACCAGAAAGGAAGGTTTTAGTATTTTTCTCTGGGAAAAATATGTCAAAAACACACATTCACTCTGGACCTTGTACACTTAGGGCTTCTTTTGCTTTCCACATTTCCCTGCCTTGAATCAGACACATCATATCAGACTTCACAGGCATTATGCTTTGGATGTGTTATATGGAACATCCCTGACAGCAGGACACTGCCAGGCCCAGGACATTCTTGTTGGGTTATCCTGAGTTCTCCATCCCTGAGCTTAGGAGGAGGATACTAATCGGTGACTCATGATGATATCAATGGATCAGGGAATAGGATGAGTATCAGGGGGTCAAGTAGCTGAGGTGTCAAAGGGGTCATCGGGTCATCAGGTCGTCAGGTCATCAGGTCATCAGGTCATCAGGGGGTAAGCACATGTGAGGAACGGCACAAGCCTCTGTCAGTAGGAAGCTGATAGGAGGAGGAGAAGGAGGAGGAGGAGGAGGAGGAGGAGGAGGAGGAGGAGGAGGAGGAGGAGGAGGAGCCTTGAAGATAGAGTAATGGCTGTCCAATTAAAGAAAAACACATTAAACATTTTTAAAATTTTGCCAGTGAGATAAAAAAGGAGACTAAAAGACAGGAAGGGAATAGCAGATAGAGACCAATTCAAAGGCAAAATTAAAGAAAGGTTTTCCTAGGCTGAGTGAAACAATCTGCCATGAAGTATGGAGTGTAATCACTCCTGTACTCTGCTCCTGCCCAAAGACTGGCACAAGCATCCAGCAGATGGACGCTGGGCGCTGGCCACTGCCGCCTCTGTGGAGCTGACTGGTCCCCACGAATGGGACTTGAACATTCTAGAGAAGCCTGGGTAGGTGAGCCGGAAGTAGCCTGTCTTATAGAGTCTTACATGCTGCTTCTAAAACACGGTGGCTGAAAACAATCACTTGTATCCATTAAATATTTTAAATCTACCATCCACTGAAGCACAAGGACAGCTTCCTAGGAGTAGTTCCGTGAGACAGCAGAATTTACAATATCTACCTGATTAAGCTAATCATTATATGAGGTTTTACATCCTACCATTTTGGGAGCTACATTAGATTCAGGGATTGAGGTGTAAACCTCTGCCAAGTCTGGTGAGATGGCTCAGCAGGCAAAGGTGCTTGCTTCCAATCTTGATGAACTAAGTTCTGTTCCTGGGATCCACACAGTGGAAGGAGAGGACTGACTCGTCTAGGGTGTCCTCTGACCTCTCCATGTGTACTGTGACACAGGCACTCCTCCCACACAAGCAAACACAAATTAAAAAATTAAAAAATATGCATATAAAACCAGAAAAACACTGGTAAAATAATTCAAAATGGCAGATGAAGGGTTGAGAATTAATACCATATGTCAATGTAACCAAAAGACAGAATTCATGACTGATTTGTACAGGACACACAATCCCTTCCTGTCAGGTCATTTGGGATTCTTGGAAGGTCAATTTTTTCCCTTGCTCTCTTCCTAGTACTCCTCAGAATAGTTTGTGTCTTACTCAGAGTGGATCAGAGTCTTGGAGTTAGAATAAGATAGAGGCTCGCCCTCCCTCCCTCCCTCCCTCCCTCCCTCCCTCCCTCCCTCCCTCCCTCCCTCCCTCCCCCTCCCCCTCTCTCTTTCAATCCTGGATTAAGCATGCTTTGTTATTTCATTCCACTTTTTAAAAAAAGACTTTTTTATTAGTCATTTTCTTTATTTACATTTCAAATGTTATCACCTTTCCTCATTTCCTCTCCAAAACCCCCATCCCCCTCCCCGTTCTCCCCCCCTCCCCCGCCCCCTGCTCACCCACTCCCACTTCCTAGCTCTGGCATTCCCCTACATTGGGGCATCGATCCTTCACAGGACCAAGGGCCTCTCTTCCCATTGTTGTCCAACTAGGCCATCCTCTGCTACATATGCAGCTGGAGCCACAAGTCCCTCCATGTGTACTCTAGTTGGTGGTTTAGTCCCTGGGAGCTCTGGGGGTACTGGTTAGTTTATATTGTTGTTCCTCCTATGGGGCTACAAACCACTTCAGCTCCTTGGGTCCTTTTTCTAGCTCCTCCATTTTTTCATTTCATCCCACTTTTAAAAAAGAAATTTATGACATCCATGTAGGTGAAACAAGGACATTGCTATGATTACTTATTGTCTTAGTATTTTTAATTATTAATTATTTGGTTTATTTACATTTCAAATGTTGCCTTCTTTCCCAGTCTCCTCTGTGCAAGTTCCCACCCTCTCCCCCTCCCCTCTGCTTCTAAGAGTGTGCTCCCTCACCCACCCATCCACTCCTGCCTCACCCCTCTCGCATCTCCCTTCTCTGGGGCATCAAACCTTTACAGGGCCAAGTGGCTCCCCTCCCACTGATGCCAGATGAGGCCATCCTCTGCTACATATGTAGCAGACCACACTTTGACCAACTCATGTATACTCTTTGGTTGGTGATTTAGTCTCTGGGAGTTCTGTGAGGTCTGGTTAGTTGATATTGCTGTTCTTCTTATGGGGTTGCAATCTCCTTCAGTCCTTCCCCTAGCTCTTCCATTGGGGTCCTCAGGCTCAGGCCAATGGTTGGCTGTGAGCATCCGCATCTGTCTTAGTCAGATGCTGGCAGAGCCTCTCAGTGGACAGCTATACCAGGCTCCTGTCTGCAAGCAATTCCTGGCATCAGCAATAGTGTTTGGGTTTGGTGTCTGCAGATGGGATGGATCCCTAGGTGGGGCAGTCTCTGGATGACCTTTCCTTCAGTCTCTGTCCCTTTGTGTGTGTGTGTGTGTGTGTGTGTGTGTGTGTGTGTGTGTGTGTCCCTGCATTTCCTTTAGACAGGAACAATTCTGGGTTAAAGATTTTGAGATAGGTGGATGGCCCCATCTCTCAACTGGGGGCCATGTCTATCTACTAGAGGTGGCCTCTTCAGCTTCTATCTCCCCTCTATTGGGTATTTTGGCTAATGTCACCCCCACTGGGCCCTGGGAGCCTCTCCTATCCCTGGTGTCTGGGATTTTCTAGTGGTTCCTCCAACCCCTGTTATATATTTCTGTTCATTCTCCTGGTTCTTTGCACTTCTCTCATTTCTCTTTCCACACATGATCAAGCCCCCCTTTTCCTTCTCCCTCCCCACTTTCACCCAGGTCCCTCCTGCTTTCTATCTCCCATGATTATTTTCTTCCCCCTTGTAAGTGGGATTGAAGCATCCAGACTTTGGCCTTCCCTCTTGTTAAGCTTCATATGATCTGTGAGTTGTATTATGGATGTTCTGAGCTTTTGGGCTAATATCCACTTATTAGTGAGTACATACCATGTATGTCATTTTGGGTTTGGGTTACCTCACTCAGGATGATATTTTCTAGGTCCATTCATTTGCCTGCAAAATTTGTGAAGTCCTCGTTTTTAATAGCTGGGTAGTATTACATTGTGTAAATGTACCACACTTTCTGTATTCATTCTTCCATTGAGGGATATCTGGGTTATTTCCAGCTTTTGGCTGTTATAAATAAGGCTAATATGAACATAGTGGAGCATGTGTCCTTGTTATATGTTGGAGCACCTTTTGGGTATATGCTCAGTAGTGGTATAGCTAGGTCTTCAGGTAGAACTATTTCCAATTTTCTAAGAAACTACCAGATTGATTTCCAGAGTTGTACCATCTTGCAATCCCATCAACAATGGAGGAGTTTCTATCTCTTCACAGAGATAGAAAGAGCAGTTCTCAACTTCATCTGGAATAACAAAAACACAAGAAAGTAAAAGGAGTTTTCAACAATAAAAGAACTTCTAGGGAAATCACCATCCCTGACCTCCACATCCTTGCCAGCATCTGCTGTCTCCCAAGTTCTTGATCTTAGCCATTCTGATTGGTGTGAGGTGGAATTTCAGGGTTGTTTTGATTTGCAATTCCTTGATGACTAAGGATTTTGAACATTTCTTTAGGTGCTTCTTGACCATTCCTCAATTGAAAATTCTCTATTTAGCTCTGTATTCCATTTAAAAATTGGGTTATTTGGTTTTTTGGAGTCTAGCTTCTTGAGTTCTTTGTATATTTTGGATATTAGCCCTCTATCAGATGTAGGGTTGGTAAAGATCTTTCCCCAATCTGTAGGTTGCAAATTTGTCCTATTGACAGTGTTCTTTGCCTTACAGAAGCTTTTCAGTTTCATGAGGTTCCATTTGTCAATTGTTGTTCTCAGAGCCTGAGCCACTGGTGTTCTGTTCAGGAAATGTCACTGTGTGCCAAAGTGTACAAGGTTCCTTCCCACTTTCTCTTCTATTAGTTTCAGTATATCTGGTTTTATGTGGAGGTCCTTAATCCACTTAGACTTGAGCTTTGTACAAGGAGATAAGAATGGATCAATTTGTATTCTACATGCAGACCTCCAGTTAGACCATTTGTTGAACTTGCTTTCTTTTTTCACTGTATGGTTTTGGGTTTTTTGTTAAAGATGAAGTGACTATAATGTTTAATTCTGGGCCTTCAATTTTATTCCATTGATCTGCCTGCCTGTCTCTGTACCAATACCACGTGTGCTTAATCACTATTGCTCTGCAGTACCCCTTGATGTCAGGGATGGTGATTTCCCTAGAAGTTCTTTTATTGTTGAGGACTCCTTTTACTTTCTTGTGTTTTTTTGTTATTCCAGATGAAGTTGAGAACTGCTCTTTCTATCTCTGTGAAGTATAGGGTTGGAATTTTGATGGGGTTTGCATTGAATCTGTAGATTGCTTTTGGCCACTTTTTTTTTTTTTTACTATGTTTATCCTACTTATCCATGAGCATGGGAGATCTTTCCATCTTTGGAGGTATTCTATTTCTTTCTTCAGGGACTTGAAATTCTTGTCATACAGATATATATATCATACAAGATATTTTATATTACTTGTGACTATTGTGAAGGGTGTTATTTCCCTAATTTCTTTCTCAGCCCATTTATCTTTTGTGTAGAGGAAGGCTACTGAGTTGTCTGTTAGTTTTATAACCAGTCACTTTGCTGAAGTGGTTTATCAGGTGTAGAAATTCTCTGGTAGAAATTTGGGGGCCACCTATATATACTATCTATTAGACCTTCAAAGAGGAACTAATACCAATACTTACCAAACTATTCCCCAAAATATAAACAGAAGGAACACTACCTAATTTGTTTTATGAAGCTACAGTTACGCTGATACCTAAACCACTCAAAGTCCCAACAAAGAAAGAGAACTTCAGACCAATTTCCCTTATGAATATTGATGCAAAAATACTCAATAAAATTCTCACAAATCAAATCCAAGAACACATCAAAATGATCATTCATCATGATCAAGTAGGCTTCATCCCAGGGATGCAGGGATGGTTCAATATATGGAAATCCATCAATGTATATCACTATGTAATCCACTATATAAACAAACTCAAAGAAAAAAAATCACATGATCATCTCATTAGATGCCGAAAAAGCCTCTGACAAAATACAACACCCCTTCACGCTAAAAGTCTTGGAAAGATCAGGAACTCAAGACCCATACCTAAACATAATGAAAAGATTATACAGCAAACCAATAGCCAATATTAAATTAAATGGAAAGAAACTTGATGCAATCCCACTAAAATCAGGGACAAGACAAGGATGCTCACTCTCTCCCTATTTGTTTAATATAGTACTGGAAATTCTAGCTAGAGCATTTAGACAGCAAAAGGAGGTCAAAGGGATACAAATTGGGAAGGGAGAATCAAGGTATGACTATTTGTGGATGATTTGATAGTATACACGATACAGTATTCTATTGCTGTGAAGAGATGCCATGACCAAGGCAATGCTCATTAAAAACTAAGCATTTAATTGGGGCTTGCTTTCTGTTTCAGAGATTTGATCCATTATCATCATGGCAGGCAGCATGGGAAGGCAGACATCATTCTAGAGAAGTAGACAAGAATTCTACATTCAGTTTGGGAAGCAGTAAGAAGAGAGAAACCATTGGGCCTGGTTTGGATTTTGAAACCTCAAAGCCCACCCCCGAAGTGACACACTTCCTCCAGCAAAGCCAAACCTACTCCTCAAGCAGTGTCACACCCTCATAATTAAATATTCAAATATTTGAGTCTATGGGAGCCATTCTTATTTAAACCACTCTACTTACTGTGTTATGGTCTTCCTATTTTCAGACTTTGTTCCACACAACCATGGCAGTTTAATACCAATTGATATTCCTCCTCCTCTTCCTCCTCCTCCTCTTCCTCCTCCTCCTCTTCCTCTTCCTCCTCCTGTTCCTCCTGCTCCTCCTCTTCCTCCTCCTTGCCATACAACTGAAAAAAGAAAGTTAGTGTTTTGCAAATAGTTTGGTGTACAAGATTTTGAGAAAGGATATTGCATCTGAGAGAGCCACAGATTGTAAGTATGTCTCTCTGTTCTCTACATGTGTGAAACCGAAAGCTCTAACATTTAGTTTGGAAAATCACAAGACTCTGGTCATTTAAATATATAAATAGTGATTTATAATGATTCCAGTCTAAGACAGAAAAAAAAATGCTTCAAGTTTGAGGAGACCATCAGCACAGACACGGTAACCTCCCTTTATCTACAGAGGGTGGGTTCTAAGCTCTACAGTGTGTGTTTGAAACTGAAGTTTACACCAACTAATATGCAATGTACTTTTCCTATACCTATGATAAATTTTAATTCATTAGTTAGGCAGATAAAATACTAATAGCCATAATCACTAGTGGCATGCAGTGATGATAATCAGATAGTGTGATGAAAGTCCTGTGATTGTGGCCTCTTTCTCCAGACATGGCTTATTTTACTCTATATCTCCTCTCTCCTGTGATGTCGTGAGGTGACAGGATGGCTAGGTGAGGAGAGGAAGTGAATGCAGTTGTCACCGTGACATTGACTACTACATAAAGGTTTCCTAAGCACAAGTCCAGGGATACCACCACAGTTAATCTGAGAACTGGGCCGGGGACTAAGTGGTTAATGGAGGGAGGTGGCATATATTGAGACAATGCACTAGATCAGGAGGTGATTTTTGTCCTGGGTAGGATGGAGCAAGGTGGATGGATGACAGCACAAGGTTTAAAAGGCTTCTGAGAACACAATTGTAAATTGTAAAAAAAAAAAGTATCTTGTAGCCTCCCCACCCCCAGCCTGGAACCTGCTGGCTCAGGGGTGGAGTTTCCTGCTCATTCGTTCTGCCACGCCCACTGCTGGACCGTGCCGATTTGCTGCTTGGAGCCACACACGTGTTCACCCTGCTACTGGACCTGGAGACCAGTTGGCGGGAATCGGGTCCCCTCCCCCTTCCTTTATAACTGAGTGTCTGAACAAGTAAAATTGAGCTTTGAACAGGATAAACTTGTCTTGGCTCCGTTTCTTCTTTCTCCCCGTCTAGTTCCTCCCTTAGTTCGAGTGGCCATCTCAGTCGAACCGTTCACGTTGCGAGCTGCTGGCCGGCCACAACAGTATCTCATTTAGTCTTTCAAACAGTGGCTGGGTATGGGCAAATGAAATGAGAGGTAACAAAACTGCGGATGGGGGAGGCTACTATTGTGGCTCTTGCCACGTGCTGTCTTTCTTTGGAAATAAGTAAAGGTATGTTGTATAGAAGCCCCGGATGGCTTGGTCTAAGATTCTCATTGGGTGCTAGAGTTAGACAAGTCTGACTTGAGCCCAGTCTCTTCTGTGAGTTTCCAATGCTTTCCTGGCTGTGCTTATTCTGTAGTATTTAAAACGGCTTTATTGTAAGTGTAGGTTTCCAACTGTTAATAAATGTTCTATATTTGAAAAGAAGCTCGGATTTTTAATTGTATTCCTTTTCTTATAAGTGAAATGGCTGGAATTAATAATTACATCTCAGATTGTATAGAAATGTATAGTTGGCAAAGCAAACTTTAATGCATATTGTTATTTAATCTGTACACCAGCCCTGGGTGACTGTGAGGGACAATGTCGTAGGGGTCTGCTCAGGGTCGGGCAGCCAGCGGGGACGGGGCAGAGCGGGATCACTACCTTTTAAATCTCATTTCATGGTTCTTTAGTGCCTCTTAAACTGAGAGCGAACTTGAACAAGGTGACTGTGAAGTTCTGAGCATTTCTAAGGCTGAAGAAACTATCACACCTACACATTGCAGGTCTACGAGGTCTTTTTTTTTTCCTTAACCTCAGTCTCTGCCTGTCCCTGACTCTAATTGTGATACATATGGATTTTTTCCTGTAATGATTTCCAGAGATCTTTTCATTTTAACTGTTCATTAGTGTCTACTAACTGAATAAAATAGTGGGTTTTATTTGTGGCATGTGTGTTTACATATATCATGTGCTTTGATCATGTTAATCTTCTGCATTACTGTCTCCTGTTCCTGTTTTCTCTTGCCCATGATCTCCTCTTCCCAAGTAATTTTTCAACTTATTATTTCACACACACACAAACACACACACACACACACACACACACACACACACACACACACACACACACGGAGAGAGGGAGGGAGAGGGAGAGAGAGAAGAGGGAGAGAGAGAGAGAGAAGAGGGAGAGAGAGAGAGAGAGAGAGAGAGAGAGAGAGAGAGAGAATATTCTAATTATACCTATCCCTATTACCCTCCCACATCCTTCCTACTCCCTCTGGAATCCTTCCTGACATACTCTCCTGAGATACTTTCTTACTTTCATGTCTTTTTATCTACGATCCACTGAGTTTAGTTAGGTTACTTGTGTGAATGAGTGTGTGGCTATTAGCTGGAGCATCGGCAACTGTCTTAGGGTTTGCATTGCTGTGAACAGACACCATGCCCGAGGCATCTCTTATGAAGGACAATATTTATCTGAGGCTGGTGTATGGGTTCAGAGTTTCAGTCCATTATCATCATGGCAAGAAGCATAGCTGCGTCCAGCCAGACATGGTGCTGGAGGAACTGAGAGTTCTACATCGTGGTCTGACTGCAGTCAGGAGAAACCAAGCTTCCAGGTAGCTCGTAGGAAGGTCTCTCAAAGCACACCCCCAAAGCAGCACACTTCCTCCCACAAGGCTACACCTCTAACAGTGCTACTCCCTGGACCAAGCATACTGGTGGCTACACCCCAGAAGAACAATGTGTTCCTCTTCCTCAGAAGACATTAACTGCCAAGCTGCTTTAGCTAGGGCTAGAGCCTCAGGAGCCTCTCTGCCTTCCATTCTGGAGTGCTGAAGGGATTGATTTTGTGTAGGTCTTTTTTTTTTTTTTTTTCCATTTTTTATTAGGTATTTCGCTCATTTACATTTGCAATGCTATACCAAAAGTCCCCCATAGCCACCCACCCCCTCTCCCCTACCCACCCACTCCCCTTTTATGGCCCTGGCGTTCCCCTGTACTGGGGCATATAAAGTTTGCGTGTCCAATGGGCCTCTCTTTCCAGTGATGGCCGACTAGGCCATCTTTTGATGCATATGCAGCTAGAGTCAAGAGCTCAGGGGTACTGGTTAGTTCATAATGTTGTTCCACCTATAGGGTTGCAGATCCCTTTAGCTTCTTTGGTACTTTCTCTAGCTCCTTCATTGAGGGCCATGTGATCCATCCAATAGCCGACTGTGAGCATCCACTTCTATGTTTGCTAGGCCCAGGCATACTCTGACAAGAGACAGCTATATCAGGGTCCTTTCAGCATAATCTTGCTAGTGTATGCAATGGTGTCAGCATTTGGAAGCTGATTATGGGATGGATCCCCGGATATGCTAGTGTCTACATGGTCCATCCTTTTATCTCAGCTCCAAACTTTGTCTCTGTAACTCCTTCCAAGGGTGTTTTGTTCCCACTTCTAAGGAGGGGCATAGTGTTCACACTTCAGTCTTCATTTTTCTTGAGTTTCATGTGTTTAGGAAATTGTATCTTATATCTTGGGTATCTTAGGTTTTGGGCTAATATCCACTTATCAGTGAGTACATATTGTGTGAGTTCCTTTGTGAATGTGTTACCTCACTCAGGATGATGCCCTCCAGGTCCATCCATTTGGCTAGGAATTTCATAAATTCATTCTTTTTAATAGCTGAGTAGTACTCCATTGTGTAGATGTACCACATTTTCTGTATCCATTCCTCTGTTGAGGGGCATCTGGGTTCCTTCCAGCTTCTGGCTATTATAAATAAGGCTGCTATGAACATAGTGGAGCATGTGTCCTTCTTACCAGTTGGGGCATCTTTGTGTAGGTCTTGTGTAGGTCACAATAGCTGTTGCAGGAGCAGTGGCCATGTTATGTCCAGAAGACAGCAATTCACAGCATTCTACTATTCTCCACCTATCATGCTATTTCTGCCCACTTTTCTATATGTTCCCTGGGCTGTGCATGAATGCACATGTATGTGCATGTATGTGTGGTGCACATGAGCATGTGTGTATGTTTGTGCATGTGTGTGTGTATGTACATGTGTGAGCATGTGCATGTAAGTGTGTGTGCATGTGAATACAAACAAGTGTGTGCATGCATGCTTATGCATGTGTTCATGCATATGTGTGTGCATGTGGGTGTGTGTGTACATGTGTGTGCACATGTGTGTATATATGTGCATGTGTGTGCATGCATGTGTGTATGTGCATGCTGTGTGTGTGTATGTGATACAGATGTCCTATTTAGAGCTGAGCACTCAATAGTCCTAGTACTTTGAGCAGTTGTGAGTCTATGGACTAATTGCTGACCATTGTAAAGAGAAACTTCTCTGCTCGTATTTTTAATATAGATTATGTATGTAAGAGAAAAAAGAATATTTGTCTTTTTGAGTCTGATTTTTTTATGCTTAACATGGTTTTAATTTTCAGAGATTAAATTTTTTTGAGTTAATTGGCTGTGAACACTCATTTTACTTAAAGTTTGGCTATGATATTTTAGCAAACAGAGAGGATACTTGGCAATTCTCGCAAATGAGAAAAATACACCATAAAATTTGTTTTCACTTATAATAAATGTTTTAATATATTAGAATAAATGATCTATATTAATGCTGTGTATGATAATTTTTCTAAAGTGTTTCTTTTGATCTTGCAGCTTGCTTTTCTTATCTTTTCAAGGATCACATATTTTCCAAGATCTCTTTTTAAAGCACATTTCCATAGTAGTTATCTCTCAATTTCCATAATGGTGGTGCTAGTTTGCACTCTCACCAACACCAAAGACTTGAAAATGCCATTTATAAACCTATTATTGTAGACTTTTCCTAAAATATATACATAAATAAAAAGTATTTAAACAGAATTACTCTTTATGGAAGGATAATGCGTCTTCCAGATGCACTGTTATCAAGCAAAAGCCCAGTGCCAAACATGGACTAGCTTACTTTTTGGATTGGTGGCCAGTGAAGTCCCATAGACTACTGCCATTGCTCCTGGTAACCTTCCAGAGCTTGGTGTTAAGAGTCTATTGCTTAAGACAGAGAGAAATCAAGGTAGTACTGATCAGGTAGTTTCATTGCATCTGGCTGGCTTCTACAGTGCCAAGAAGGTGCTATTCATGCTACTGGGGAGAAACGTTATCAATAGTTTTACCTAGCTGTGTTGCAAAACTTGCAAGCTACAGTAACAGTAATCATGACAAGAAATGTCCACTAGTGTAATGGCACAAGTGTTCTAGGAGTAACCAACCGCTTCCTGGTTGGTATGATTATCCAGCCCAAGAGCTGATGGCTGGCTAGGATATAGACTTTAGGAAAGAAGTGATTACCATTATTTGGCTAAATGGATATAATCCAGAGCTGCCTTCTAAATTCTTCTATGTTTACTCATAGAATAGTGCAGTGCTCAGTCTTTGTCAGGAAAACTTTGCAGCAGATGGTGGATAAGGCAGAAACGTACAACTGGAGAACCTGAAGAAAATAAGAGCTGTGGTGCTCAGCCCTAGATACGGCATCTGTATTACAACTCCTCACCTGCAGGTTCAGGGATCTTCATGGAAGGGGAGGTCAGAAGTAGTAGAGGACAACTGTGAAACCATCTTTTCTACAGAGGCCAGGGTCACTGTGTGAATAAACTCACAGTGACTGTAACTTCGTACACAAGATCTTCACAATATTAAGCCACCCAGGATTCTACAAAGATGGGGAGCTTGGACTTGAAATCCCACCCCTAGCTGAGTGGTGCTTTTTTTGATCATTCAGTTCACATTTTTTTTTCTTTTAGGGTTCACATATTTTCAAGATCTTTCTCTTTTAGGACACATTTCCGTATTAGTGAGCTCTCAGTTTCCACAGTGGCCATGGCAGTTTGCAGTCTCAGCAAGCCAGAGACTTTTGAAAACAAAACAAAACAAAACAAAACAAAACAAAACAAAACAAAACAAAACAAAACAGCACAAAACAGCACAAAACAACAAACGGTAACGCCTTCTGGGGGAGGATGAGTCAGTTTACTTTGAATGTGGCCCTTGAATGTTGCCCATGTTCCAGTGAATGACCCTACACCCATGCACACACCGGAAGCACAATGTGTTTTTAAAAAGAGTTCATGACATTGGAAGGGGAAATGGTATGATTATGGACGAAGTTGGAGGATAGAGACTATGGGGTGGCTTGACCAAAACACATACATAATCATGTATGAAATTCTCAGACAATTTTTAATAAAGCAAATTTATTTTAGTTTTTACCTGTATGCACTGGCTATAACAGTATTACCTGTTTTATAGGCTTCTATTATTGTTACAAATATTAAAGCAACTTCATTTAATGAGCTTAAGGTTATCAGAACAATACCTAGAAAATGATCCATGATAATACTTAACTACTGTTATTTTCCTTATTGGATGAGAACATTTTCATTATATATCTCACTGCAGAACAATTATGTAGAGATCTAGAAAGTTGATTATTTGAATTCCTGTCCAAGACTAATAGTCTATGCTGAATATTAAAATAGTTTCATAGTATAGCTCTTTCAAAATTATATGGTTTAAGAAAATAGAAGATATAATTGCTGTCAATTCTGGCAAAAATATTAGTGGGAATGTTTTAATGAGGCAAAGATCAGTTCCTTCCATTGCTTCATTGCACAGCACAGAACAGTAGTTTTTAAATTTTCAAGTTTTACTATCTGTGTGATCTTAGAGAAGTTACTTGTCATCTAAAAAAAAACATTTAAAATGTAAAACCATTTTGAGAATTTCAAGCATGAGCACTGTGTTTACATCATTTCCACCCTTCTCTCACACTTACAGCTCTCCCTGTGCAGTCCCTCTCAAAATCATGAAATATTATTTAATTATTATTGCTGCATACAGGTGTACATATGTCATATACATATGGATTAAATACAACGTACTGATTTGTACTTAGCGTTTTTCCATTTAGCGTTGATTGTATGCATCTGTGTTAAGGGCTGACCTATTGGGACTGGATAACCAGATGGTCCCCAGAAAAGATGGATTCTTTCCTTTTCAGCAGCCATTTGTTGGCTATAATTCATCTAAGACCTTGAGAGAGTTCTTCCACATGTGTTGGTGTGTTAGCTGGTATTGCCATCATGAAGGTCTTGTCGAGGTAACCATATTGTTGAGATTTCATAGATGCATAGCCCTCAAAACATCCACTTTTTCTTAAGTGGAGATATGAATATTGTAGACAGCCAAAGCTTGAGAAAAGGTTAAAATGAGATATTGCTCAGTCCAGCAGCTGGCACAAAGGTTTTATTATCAAAACTGTAATGGCTGTGACTGGCCCTTCAATAATAATAATTCCTTGACAATTCACTTACCAGCCATGGGGAAATATTTGGAATTTGTTTTCTACATTTAGTAAGAAGTACTCATGTCTTTTCTTTTTGAGATTCCATTCCTTTGGGGGTGAATCTGCTTTTGAGAGTCACTATCTCTGTTTCTCCCAGCCAAGAAAATGTTGCTTTCTGCAGTTTTTATTATGAAAACTTTTAACATTGCGTGGTCACACATATATGCACACATTCACATATTTCAATGTATTTCTGTCATTGTAAGTATTTTAGCACATTGTTGCTACAAGTACTTTATTTGTCTTATAAAAATGTTCATAAGTAACCTTCTATTAAGTATATTTCTTTCTTTTCCTATATAATAATTTTTTTAATTTTAATTGCAGGTCCCTTCACTTAAATGTGAAATTTGTGAATCAAATATGGCTAATTCTCTAAAATGCAAAATTAACTTTAGTTTTTTTTCCTTTTACTCTGCAGTTTTATTCATTTCTATAATCAACTCCATGGTGGGAAAGTGTTTACTTGAAGTCAATTACTTCAGACTCCAACTTCTAAGACACAATGCTGATCTTAACCTGTTCTGTCACTCACTCCTCTTAAGCATGTGTGAGCTACAAAGCAGTTTGGTAAGTACTGAAAATCTGAAAATAGAGATGAAAGAGGCAGGAAGAGATCAGATTGGATAGAAATTGGTGTGCCCACCCTTGGAGGAGAGAATGAATACAGGACAGTGAATGGGAGAGAAGGAAGGGGATGTAGGAATTATGGCTTTGTGATGCTGAATGGGTAAAAATAAAGCGACGTTAGCATCAAAGCAGCATAACTCAATATGTCTAATAAGACACTGAGATTAAATAGTTCCAAAAAAGCTATTGTGGTTTGAAAGTAAAAAGGCCTCCATAAGTTCATGTGTTTGAACACTGGGTCACCAACTGGTGGCGCTGTTTAGAACGTCCACGGTACCTTTAGTAGGAGTACTTCCGCTTTGCAGGAGGAAGTAAGTCACTGTATTTCTGGCATTGAGTTTTGTTGCCTGCCTCGACTTGGTGTCCTTTCTCTGCTTCCTGAATGCTGACACAGCAGCACAAGGAGCTGGCCTCACACTCCTGCTGGAGTACACTCCCCTGGAACTATACGCCAAAACTAACCCTTCCTTCCTTAAGTTGCTTTTGCAAGCTATGCCATTACAGCAGCTGGAGAGGAAGCCAGGACACACTCTGAAGGTTCAATGTAATTAGATGGCTAAAGTTGCAAAGCTTCTGCAAGGCAAAAGACACCGTCAATAAGACAAAAAGACCACCAACAGATTGGGAAAGGATCTTTACCTATCCTAAATCAGATAGGGGACTAATATCCAATATATATAAAGAACTCAAGAAGGTGGACTCCAGAAAATCAAATAACCCCATTAAAAAATGGGGCTCAGAGCTGAACAAAGAATTCTCACCTGAGGAATACCGAATGGCAGAGAAGCACCTGAAAAAATGTTCAACATCCTTAATCATCAGGGAAATGCAAATCAAAACAACCCTGAGATTCCACCTCACACCAGTCAGAATGGCTAAGATCAAAAATTCAGGTGACAGCAGATGCTGGCGAGGATGTGGAGAAAGAGGAACACTCCTCCATTGTTGGTGGGATTGCAAGCTTGTACAACCACTCTGGAAATCAGTCTGGCAGTTCCTCAGAAAATTGAACATAGTACTACTGGAGGATCCTGCAATACCTCTCCTGAGCATATATCCAGAAGATGTTCCAACCGGTAAGAAGGACACATGCTCCACTGTGTTCATAGCAGCCTTATTTATAATAGCCAGAAGCTGGAAAGAACCCCGATGCCTCTCAACAGAGGAATGGATACAGAAAATGTGGTACATTTACACAATGGAGTACTACTCAGCTATTAAAAAGAATGAATTTATGAAATTCCTAGGCAAATGGATGGACCTGGAGGCCATCATCCTGAGTGAGGTAACCCAATCACAAAGGAACTCACACAATATGTAGTCACTGATAAGTGGATATTAGCCCAGAAACTTAGGATACCCAAGATATAAGATACAATTTGCTAAACGCATGAAACTCAAGAAGAACGAAGACCAAAGTATGGACACTTTGCCCCTTCTTAGAACTGGGAACAAAACACCCATGGAAGGAGTTACAGAGACAAAGTTTGGAGCTGTGAGGAAAGGATGGACCATCTAGAGACTGTCATATATGGGGATCCACCCCATAATCAGCTTCCAAACGCTGACATCATTGCATACACTAGCAAGATTTTGCTGAAAGGACCCAGATATAGCTGTCTCTTGTGAGACTATGCCAGGGCCTAGCAAACACAGAAGTGGATGCTCACAGTCAGCTATTGGATGGATCACAGGGCCCCCAATGGAGGCGCTAGAGAACGTACCCAAGGAGCTAAAGGGATCTGCAACCCTATAGGTGGAACAACATTATGAACTAACCAGTACCCCTGAGCTCTTGACTCTAGCTGCATATGTATCAAAAGATGGCCTAGTCGGCCATCACTGGAAAGAGAGGCCCATTGGACTTGCAAACTTTATATGCCCCAGTACAGGGGAACAACAGGGCCAAAAAAATGGGAATGGGTGGGGAGGGAAGTGGGGGGGAGGGTATGGGGGACTTTTGGGATAGCATTGGAAATATAAATGAGGAAAATACCTAATAAAAAATATTTTTAAAAAAAAGAAGACCTATGTGTTAAAACTTTACTTTTCACACTGAAAGTTACTGTCATGACGGAAAATAATGATCACAAGCCTTTATTATATCCCAAACCATAGAAAGGTTATCTGCTCATCAACTCTTCTACCGATTTTACATTTATTTATTGAACATTTTTTTTTATAAAAATGAATTGCAAATATTTTCATAAAAAGTATTTGCTGGAAATTAGAGGTTCTACGAGTTAGGAAGATCCCAAATAAATGCTCTTTGATCTGTTAGTTTTGTATGTGCAAGTATACTAGGCTTTAAAAATAGACAAAACACAAAGCAAAGATACAAGAGCTTTTAGCTGCTTGGCAAATAGAATGTATGTCTTGATGATATGCAAGAAATTGGTAGCAGCTCCTTCTGGAAGGGGCTAGGATAAGGAGGTTTTTCCTTCCTGTATACACATTTTAAAACCATCATTTAAGATTTGAACCATGTGTCTATTAACTCTTCTCCAAAGAAAACGAAAAGAAAATGATGAAGACTTTCTGTAGCCTGCATTTTTAATAGCAGTGCACGAAGATTTCATGGTAGTGTTTTCAGACATAATCTATGCGTATTTCTCTCCCACTTCCTCATTCAATGGCCCACGTTCACCCTCTTATCCTTAGCACTTTCTCTTTTGCCTTCCTCTCATATGTCAGTGGTTCCCTTTCACATAGATTAGCACCCACACTTATGCTTATGTATAAAAATTAAAAGCTATGGTCAGCACATGAAAGAGAACGTATATTTGACTTTGGTAGCTTGATTTTCTCACTTAATATAATAATTTCTAGTTCCATCATTCTCCTAAAAAGTTTAATTTTTTAAGAACTGAATAAAATTACATTGTATACAGGTAAATGTTTATTTTCCTTATCTACTAATTTGTCAATTGACATCTAGGCTGATTCAATTGATATTGTGAGTGGACATAGGTATGCAAGTGTCTCTGTAGAAGGATATAAACCTCATCAGATATATACAATCAGGTGTGGTATACCGATGGCAGTTTTAGCTTTAAAAGAACTCTCCATGCTTATTTCTATAGTGGCTGGGTGATCGTGCATTTCCCCTTAGCAGTAAATGGGTGTTCTTTCCCCACATCGTTGCCAGCATTGTGTTTATTTATGATATCCATTCTTACTTGGGTGAACTAGAATCTCAAAGTAGCCTTAATTATTAGTGAATGTTTTGAGGTCTTTTGGACTATATGTTGTTTGGCTTCGTGAACACATAGAACGTTTATTTATTATTATTTATTGGTTGTTCATCTTCTAGGAGCTAGATTTTCCACAGAGGACTTTTCTGTGGAGAAATAAGACGATTCTAGGCAGTAGGAGGAAATGCAGAACTTTAGGAGGGAGGTGGAGAAAGGATAGACCGTTTGAGGGAGTGGTTACCCTGTGCAGTGGTCAGGTATGTTGCACATTCCCTGGACTTTCATCCATAGCTGTACTACTTCACATCCCTCCAGGATGACAGGACCAGCATCTCATAGGGTTTCTGGAAAGCTATGGGCCTATAAAGCCATATTTGCATTTCATTCTTCACACCATTAGGGTCTGCAACACCACAGGAGAGCAAGGGAAGTGTGTATTAAGTCTTTCCTCAGAGATTAGCTAAGGTTTTCTTTTGAAATAATTAGAATGCCCAGAAAGAAAGAAAGAGAAGCAACGAGAGTCTCCTGGCTCAGAATTACTTGCTTTGTTTCTGCAGCAACCTTCCATACCTTGGAAACATGGGAAATTAATGTGACTGGGGGCCATACAAGTAGCTAGCAAAATAATGCTAGAAATTGTGATTTTTTTTCTTGTCCCATATATACATCTATTGATTTAGATTTCATCATAAAGGGAATAATTTAAGTTTTTTTATTTTTCATTTATGTGGTAGCATGTCACTTACAAGGTACTGTATTAAATACTTTGATATGTTAATTCATTTTATCCTCTTTAACATCGTTATTGCTATTTCTGTCTCTGATAATGAAGCAGAATCATAGAAAATCTACATAATTTCCCCTGTCTGTAAAGCCATGAACATAGCTGGGTTTCATGTTCAGGAAGGAGAACATAGGACCTATGTTCTCATTAACCAAGTCAGCAAAGATATACACTTAATCTTCCATAGTTTCCACCTCAAAAGTTATCAGTTCACTTTAAGTACCAATGTCAGCGCCTTTGGATAAATAATTTGACAGTAAGGGGGCATTCATGTTTTGATTACATGATGTTAGAAATGTGACAAAGGTGGACGTTTATTAGCTTGTATGTTCAATCAGAGAGTTGACTTGGCTTAATTCAATTTTCCAGATGAATAGAAGAAGAAATTAATACTTGATTGCATTTGACTCTTATTAGGTAAACATGATAATATCTTATCTAAACATGTTAAGTAGTTAATTTTTTCATGTTGGAATATAAAAACTTGGTCTTGCAAACTTTATATGCCCAACACAAGTACAGGGGAATGCCAGGGCCAAGAAGTGGGAGTGGGTGGGTAGGGGAGCAGAGCGGGGGGAGGGTATAGGGAACTTTCGGGATAGCATTTGAAATGTAAATAAAGAAAATATCTAATTTTTTAAAAAA
Organism: Mus musculus; assembly: GCF_000001635.26. Classification (NCBI taxonomy): domain Eukaryota; kingdom Metazoa; phylum Chordata; class Mammalia; order Rodentia; family Muridae; genus Mus; species Mus musculus. The sequence continues at coordinate 28,158,605 of NC_000072.6, read as the reverse complement.
AGGATCAAATAAGCAAAATTAATCAGCAGAGGGTGGGAAGTTCAAATCCCACAGTCTCCAGCATGGAATTTACCCATTCCATAAAACAAGTTTTACCTTACCGAAGTACTAGATTTTATTCAGACAATATTAACAAGTACCAGATCCCACAAAGAAAAATTAGCTTTCACTAAATATACCAAGAATACAGTAAAATATGAGGAGTTGATATCTTTGCTCTTATGATCCCTAAAATGAGCTACAAAGGTCTCACAGTAAGAATTCTTTGAAGCAAGTTGTGCTCCATGGTGAGTTTCCTATGGAAAAATAAAATATAAAAGAATGTCCTTTTCTGCTAGCTAGCTGCTTCCCTGTGGGTCTCTCCATCCTTGGAGGTTGTTGGCCACCGGCCCATGAGGGCTAGGGGAACAGAGACAGGGGGTAGGGTTCAGATGGCCATGAATACAATGGGATGGCTTCCAGGAACGTCTTCAGTGTGACAGCTTAACTTTACTTGGGGTGAACAGGGCTGTATAGACCTTGGGGAATGAGTGGAGATTTTCAGGGTAGGTGCACATTATTTCCTGGGGCTGAGGTGCTGGGAATGCTTCATTTCCATGAAGAAGAATTTCAAGAACCTTTCTGACAGGTTCTTATGGAAGAGAGGAAGTTGAACCTGTAATTTGGCCAAAGACTGTCCTTGTAAGCTTGTAAGCCAAGAGCAGGGAGTGAGCCATCCTAACTGCTACCAGTCTCAGGATGAAATTTTCAGGGTTGTGTACATGTCTCAATCTTATTCTTGCTCCTGGCTGTTCCCCAGGCTGCACATGCGCACACTTCCCAAGCATGCCTCCTAAATTCTGCTCCCTTTTCTTCACGTAAAGATCTAACATTGTATTATCTCTCACTTAACTATGAGAATTGAGAGAATGCATAATTTATAACATCTTTAACTAGAATGTCAAGTAGCCTGTGCAGTGCACAGCTGGTACTGAGGTTTAATTCTTGCACAGGGCTTCTTGCTCAGGTCCTGCTCTCTACTCTAACATGGGTTTGCACTCAACTAGCAGAGTGGTCTGGGAGAGCTCCATAGAATGGCAGCATCATTAATGTATCAGCTTGAGTGTATATGTGCATGCTATGTGCACAAATTCACAACATTCATACAAACACAAACACAAACACACATGCATACACCAAGACCTCCACCACCACCACTACCACCATCACCACAACCACCACTAGCACAACAAAATCACAGTAATCAACAAAACCTGCTCATTGATATCTCTCAATACCAATGCTATTAAAAGACACAGACTAACCAAATAAATGTAAAAACAGGATCCATCTTTGTGCTGCATCCAGGAAACATACCATAACATCAAAAATAGACATCACCTGGGCATAAAAGCATGGGAAATGTATTCCAAGCAAATGAACCCAAGAAGCAAGCTGCTGTGGCCATTTTAGCACCTGAAAAAATTAGATTGCACATCAAAATTAATCAAGAGAGATAGGGAAGGACACTCCATGTTCATCCAAGGAGAAATCCACCAAGAGGACATTGAAATTATTAATGTTTATGCATCAAACACAAAGGCATCCAAGTCTGTAAAAGAAACACTACTACAGTGTAATCGTATATATCCCTCACACACTGATAGTAGGAGACTTCAATGATCCACTCTTGCCAAAAGACAGGTCATTCAAACAAAAACTAAACAGAAAAATGCCAAAGATAACTGACATTATAAACTAAGTGGTCCTTTATAAATGATATTTATAGAACATTTTACCCAAACACAAAAATATAAATCTTTCTCTATACCTCATGATACTTTCTTCAAAACTGGCTACATACTCAGACACAAAGAAAGCCTCAAAAGATATGAGAAAATCGAAATAACATCCTATATTCTATCTAACCACCATTGATTAAACCTGGATATCAACAATAACAGAAGCAACAAAAGGCTTACAAAAACATGAGAATTGAAGAACTCACCAATAACTGAAAAATGTGTGAAGACAGAAATTAAGAGAAAGGAAAGACTTTCTAGAATTGAATGAAAATGAATACACAGCGTACCCAAATCTGATGGTGGTTTTAAAAGGGAAATACATAGCACTACGGCCTATATATAAAAAAAGGGTGAGGGGAATAGCTTTACCTAGAGGCCCAGCTATACCATTCCTGGGTATATACTCAACAGATGCTCTACAATACCACAAAGACACTTGCTCAATTATGTTCATAACAGCTTTATTTGAAATAGCCAGAAATGGAAACAGCTGAAGACTGGATAAAGAAAACGTAGTACATTTATACAATGGAATATTACTCAGTTATTAAAAATTAAAGACATCATGCAATTTGCAGGCAAATGGATAGAAGTAGAAATACACTGAGTGAGGTAACTCAGATCCAGAAAGATGCTCATAGTACATCCTCAATTATAAGTCGATATTAGCCATAAAGTACAGGATAACCATGATACAATCCACAGACCCAAAGAAGCTAAGTAACGAGGAGAGCCCAAGGGGGGATTCTTGACTCTCACTGAGAAGGGGAAATAAAATAGACACCTGAGGTGGATGGAGGGAGAGAACTGGGTGGGAGAGGGTTAGGGAGGGGAATGGGATTGGGATCTGGTGTGGGAAGAGGGGGAATCTGCTGGAAGGGCTGGGAGAAAGAAGGGAAATCAGTGGTGGTAGAGGGTGTGCAATTTAAGACGTGGGACAGGGGAGGGTCACGGGAGTCTATGGGGGTGATGCTAGCTGAGACTCCTAGTAGCAGGGGATATAAAGGCTGATGTGGTCACCTCTTGTAGTCAGGCAGGACTTCCGGTGAAGGGAGGGGAACACCAACCCCACCCACAAAATTTTCAGCTCCAAATTTCCTGCCTATAAGATATTCAGGGAAATGACTAGCCAATGACTAGCCCAACTTAAGACCCGTCCCAAGAGAGAGAACCAACCCCTGACATTATTAATGATACTCAGCTATACTTTCAGACAAAAGCCTAGGGTAACTGTCCTCTGAGAGGCTTCATCCAGCAGCTGATGGAAACAGATGCAGAGACCCACAGTCAAACATTAGGTGGAGCGTAGGGAGACTTGTGGAAGAATGGGAGAATGATTGAGAGAGCTAGAGGGGCCACTGTTACCACAAGAAGATCCACAGAGTCAACTCACCTGGGCCCACAGGAGCTTACAGAGACTGAACCACCAACCAAAGAACATTCTTGGGCTGGACTTAGGCCCCCTACACGTATGTAGCAGATGTGCAGCATGGTATCCATGTGGGTCCCCTAACAGGTGGATCACGGGCTGACTTTGACTCTGTTGCCTCCCTTTAAATCTCTTTCCCCTAGCTGGGTTATCTTATCTGGCCTCAGAGGGAGAGGATGCATCTAGACCAGCTTCAACTTGATGTGCCAGGGTGGGTTGGTACCCATGGGAGGGCTTCCCTTTTCAAAGAAGAAGGAGAAGGTGGGATGGGAGGAAGGGGTGTGTGAGGGGTGGGACTGAGAGAAAAGGGAGGGGGGTGTGATGGGATGTAAAATGAGTTGAGTACTTAAATTAAGGAAAAAATGGAGAGATCTCATACTAATAACTTTTTAAAAATATTTTTATTATTACGTATTTTCCTCAATTACATTTAGAATGCTATCCCAAAAGTCCCCCATACCCTCCCCCCCCACTTCCCTACCCACCCATTCCCATTTTTTGGCCCTAGCATTCCCCTGTATTGGGGCATTAAAGTTTGTGTGTCCAATGGACCTCTCTTTCCAGTGATAGCCGACTAGGCCATCTTTTGATACATATGCAGCTAGAGTCAAGAGCTCAGGGGTACTGGTTAGTTCATAATGTTGTTGCACCTACAGGGTTGCAGATCTCTTTAGCTCCTTGGATACTTTCTCTAGCTCCTCCATTGGGAGCCCTGTGATCCATCCAATAGCTGACTGTGAGCATCTACTTATGTGTTTGCTAGGCCCCGGCCTAGTCTCACAAGAGACAGCTATATCAGGGTCTTTTCAGCAAAATCTTGCTAGTGTATGCAATGGTGTCATCGTTTGGAGGCTAATTATGGGATGGATCTTAACTTAATGGCACACCTTAAAGCTCTGGAACAAAAGACTAAATCATACTTTAAGGGAGTAGATGGCAAGAAATAACCAAACTTGGGTCTAAAATGGATAAAGCTGAAACAACAACAATGACAAACAATAACAATACAGAGAAGAAATGAAACAAAGAGTTGGTTTTTCCAGGAAAATCAATAAAATCAGTAAACCCTTATCCAAATTAACTAAAAGACAGAGAAAGAAGAGCCAAATTAACAAAATTAGAGATAAAATGGGAGATATAACAACCGATACAGAGGAAATCCAGAGAATGATACTTTAAAAACATTACTCCACCAAATTGTAAAATCTCAAAGAAATGGAAAACAATTCTCCACTACACCAAGATCAGAAAAGCGATTTAAATAGAACTATATCTTCTTTTATTTAAGTGAAATACAATCAGTCATTAAAAGTGTCCCAAATAAAAAAGCCCAGGGCCTGATGGCTCTGAATTCTACCAGGCATTTAAAGAAGGGCTAATGCCAATATTCCTCAAATTATTACACAAAATAGAAACAGGAGACACATTGCTAAATTTATTCTTTGAGGCTATACTTACCTTGATTCCCAAATCACATAAAGACTCAACAAAGAAAGAATTACAGATAAATTTCCCTTATGAACATAGATGCAAAAATTTCAATAAAAAACTTGCAAAGAAATCCAAGAACACATAAAAAAGATCATCCACCTGGATCAAAGTAGGCTTCATCCCAGAGATGCAGGGATGGTTCAATATGTGAAAACCAATAAATATGATTTACCATATAAACAAACTGAAAGAAAAAAAATACAGGTCATCTTATTACATGCAGAAAAGCCCCTTGACAAAATCCAATCCCACTTTATGATAAAAGTCCTGGAAATATTGGGGATACAAGAGCCATGCCTTAGCATAATAAACACAGTTTACAAGAAGACCGTAGCTAACATCAACTAAAATAAAGAGAAACTCAAAGCAATTTCACTAAGATTATGAACAAGATAAGTGTATCTACTCTCTCCACAACTATTCAGTATATTGCTTGAAGTTTTAGCTTGAACAACAAGACAACTGAAGGAAATCAAGGGGATATAAGTTGGAAAGGAAGAAGTCAAAGTTTCCTTATTGCAGATGATATAATAGTAACATAAGTGACTCAAAATCTCACCAGGAAACTCTTACACTTTCAGCATACTAGTTGGATACAAAATAACTCACAAAAATCCTGATATGGATGACAAGTAAACTAAGAAAGAAATCAGGGAAACAATGCTTTTCACAAAAGTCTCAAATAATATAAAACTTGGGGTAATGCTAACCAAGCAAGTGAAAGGCTTGTGAGATATCTATAAACATGGGAGATCTTGAAGAAGATGTAAGAAGATGAAAAACTCTCCCATGCTTATGGATCAGTAGGATTAATATAATGCTGTGGGCAATCTGATACAGCCCCATATCCCATATCTGGGATTAAAATGATAACAGTCTCATAACGTTTTTGTGGTTTTCAAAGAAACCCAAACTCCAAAATTCTCACTTCAGAGCCCAGTGAGGTTAGATGCCTTGTTCAATTAAAAGGAGTAAGAGGAGTGACAGGGCATACCCTGGTCTTTCTGTTTCCAAAGTCTGTATACTTTCCTCAGCCCAGTCTCCTACCCACTGGAACAGAATTATGGTTCATCAAACACAGAGTGAATTACAGCTTGCCACAGCATGATGGAAGCAACAAATCAAGGAAGCATATGTGCTTTGTGATTCTGGGCTTGAATATGACCTGTCATGTGGTCTTGAGGTTTTATAGTGGGAACTCTCTAGAGGGGATCAGAAAGAAGGTGGCATGGATGATCTGAATACACAGATCCTCTAAAGATTTGCGTTTGGATTCTAAATCCCTGAGTTGATTATTATTGCCAGCTAGATTCTTTGGATGGTGTTCTGGCCATGAGAATAGAATACTTAAGAATGGGGTTTGTAGAATTTGAAAAGGCAGATAGATACCTTACAAGACTAGACAACATAGGTCCTAAAAGCAATAGGTTATTAAACGAAAATCCTAGTGCTATGTATGGGACACCTTTCTGGAAGTCATTGGTCAGAGATATCTAATAGACATTGAAAACAATGTAGGCCATTGACATTTTTCTTGGTTACCCATTAGGACAACTGGTGAGACCCCAAATTATGTAAAATTCATACACCTAAGATGCACACTATAGAGAAATCAATCTGAAACTGAGCTAGAAGATTCCTTCCTGCTGGCTGGCTCTCATGGTCCTAGATGATGCTATGCAGGTTGCTGTGTGATGAAGACAGTGATAGTCTAGCTGTAAACTCTACAAAACTATAATACCAACACTCCAGAAAAGGTGTACCCATGGATGTAATTGGTGGCATTACTGTTATGAGGGTAACCAACAGCTTTTTAATTGAATTTGAAGTTTTTTTATATAAAAAAACCCTCCTAAATACTTCAAACTCATATAAGAATCTCTTAACTTTAAATAGAAAAGCCTATCCTTTCAGCACATGGAGATAAATGCAAAGACCCACAGCTGCACAAGATGCTGAGGATAAAGGATGCTTAAGGGTTCAACTTTAGACAAGAAAAGTACATCATTCCTGTACTGGCTGGGTTTGTGTCAACTTGACACAGCTGGAGTTATCACAGAGAAAGGAGCTTCAGTTGAGGAAATGCCTCCATGAGATCCAGCTGTAAGGCATTTTCTCAATTAGTGATCAAGGGGGAAAGGTCCCTTGTGGGTAGGACCATCTCTGGGCTGGTAGTCTTGGGGTCTATAAGAGAGCAGGCTGAGCAAGCCAGGGGAGGCAAGCCAGTAAAGAACATCCCTCCATGCCTCTGCATCAGCTCCTGCTTTCTTACCTTCTTGAGTTCCAGTCCTGACTTCCTTTAGTGGTGAACAGCAATGTGGAAGAGTAAGCTGAATAAACCCTTTCCTCCCCAACTGCTTCTTGGTCATGATGTTTGTGCAGGAATAGAATCCCTGACTAAGACAATCCCCTTAAGGCTCAGGGAAAATTGTGGAAGGGGAGATAGAAATGATGTAAGAGCCGATGGATTGGGCAAAGGGCTTCCAAAAGACCATCTTCTAAGCAGGACACAGCCATGGCTACTATGAGAGAGGTCAGAATGGCCATGCATACTCATGCTTTGTCAGCCCCTCCTAAAAATTGGCTCGGGGACACATACACATGTGCATTATGTATTCTCGTGCTTCAGTTCCTCATGTTTTACACTTACATTCTCTCCCTGCAAGCCTATACAGTTGTTTCCTTTATTAGTTTTAGTAAGGATGGTCGTTTTTTTTCTTATAAAAATTCTAAGGACAATTCACCTGCCACCATGTGAGGTTCCAGCTAGAGGACACTGTCTTTAAGTGAGAAAGCACTCTATCTTTGTTTACCCTTGATAGGAACCTCACAGACTTCAGACCCATAAGAGATACATTTCTATTGTTTGTAAGTCATATATTTTGTTATAATACCCTGAAGTGGTTAAGACAGGGAAATGATTCCAGAGAGTTGAGTCACATATTATTAAATTTTCATGTAAAAGAAACTAATCTAGAGGAAATGGGAGAAGAATTATATAGGTACTTGATAGTAAGCTGTGTAATATTCAGTTTGAGTTTTATTTTTGGATCCTGTTCATCCAACATCTCTTAAGATGCATCACTCAGACTTGCATGTGTTTAGATGTTTTCTAAGCAGTATATTAAAAATTAACATCTGCTCAGCTCCAGAGGTGCTCTGTAATTGTGTGGACCTCAAAATCTATATTCTCAACAAGCCTTTCAGTGATGGTTTTGTCAAGCAAGTGACCCAGAGATGACAGCCTGCAACCTGGCCCCAAGGCTTGTAAATGAAAAAAAAAAAAAGTGACTTCAGGGAAGTATCAAATCTCAGAAATGTTCAATATTTAATTTTTTTGTCCCTTTTCTCTAAAAAGTGAAGAATTATGTCATATTAAGATATTCAAATTGGCTTAACAGCTCTCTCTAGGGAGCCTTTGCCATTTGGCTGTTTAGTGTTTGGAACCCATTGACGAGTACTGATTGAAATATGCAGTCCTTGGGTGCGACGGCATGCCTTCTGGAAATATTTCTTGACTCAAACTGCAAATGAAAGCTAATAGTTATTCCCCCTGCAACACTAAGCTTGAGCATTAATGTCTTAAGCGTTCACATTGCTAAGCCACTCTCCGAAGCTCTATTTATAAGGAGTCTAGCGAGGTGAGAAACAGTGAAAAACATGACTTTCATTGTATAGAAAGGAATTTTCTTGAATCTCTTTGTTATCAGCATGAGGCTGAGAGATATATCTCAAGGAATATGTGATTAAGGGGTGCGTAAGAGATGAGTTTGCTAATGTTAATAGCACCCTTCTGTTTCTGACTGCAGCTGCAGGTAAGGGTTTAGCTGGCCACCTCCTTCAAGGGCAGCCTCACAGTAACTCTGGCTCAGGGTGGAAAAACTACTTTTTAAAGTCATGAAATTGAACTTGCTACTTCCTGAAGTGAAAGACTCCGAGAGGAGAGAGGAGCCCCTCGCTCAGGCCTCAGGACAATAGCAGACACCCAAGAACTTACGACAGACCAAGCTTGTTGCAAACCACATGAGGCTTTATTCGGGGAAAGCCAGAGCTCTGGGGACGACTCATATCCCACGCAGGGGCAGAGGAGTCGACCTCGAGGGGAAAGAGTTCCCAGTTTTTATAGGCCCTCAGGGGGGAAAGGAGAAGGGGAAGATTAGGGGATTTCCAGATCTAAACAAAGTCTATTCTCAAGAAATGGGTATGGGAGGGGTACAAGGAAAGAGTCTAATGAAGGTGCAGCAATGGGCACACACCTGGTCAGAACATTGGCAGACACACAGGTTCAAGGAGCGGCCAGAGCATTGTGCACCTCTATTTTTCTAAATCAGTGAAGCTAGTTCTGCTAACACTGACGTCTATCTTGCCAATTTCAGGGCTTCTGTGTCCTTTTACATTCTGCCAGGATCTTTCATTAGCACAACCTACCTCAGGGTTGATGGTATAAAGATGAATTCATAGGAGGCGTTGCTGACAAACTTGAACCACAGTATATCCAGTTTCTGTGAAAAGTCTACTCCTCCTAGATGGTCTGGCAGAGTTGCTGGGAATAGGGCCCAGGATGTACAGACTTAAGAGTGAGGAAACAAGTGGTTGCAAAAATAATACTTAGCTGAAGGGAATTTGCTTTATGGGTTATTTTCCTCCAGTTTAGGATTTTATTTTATTTTTTAATAGGGCCCGATTATCTATTTACAGTGTATTCTCTTCTTTTGGATTTCATGTATCTATTTAGATGAGCCTGTTCTTTTGGATTATCAACTACCTCAAACATTTATTGTAACATCACTTCTTAGTGACACAATAATTTCATGTTGTTACATTTTTAACCAGGATACTTTGTGATGCTCAATCTTATCAGCAAACTATCTAAGTCAGCTATAGTAAGGTTGATAACAAGTAGCTTCACTAAATCTAATCATAAGGACGACCTTGCAGACCAGGGTTTATGACGTATTTGAGGATGCTTAGCTTGTTAGTGGTAGAAATCCTAAGTCCTTCTGGCCCCCAATGGCCTATTTCCTTTGGTTTATATTGTCGTCTTCTCCTAGAGAAAACTGAAGTGTGGAGAACAGTTTTCAGTGGCAGAATTCAACATCATCTAGGTCCCCTTAGAAGAAAGTCGATGGTCAAGATCTTCTTCCCGGCATTCTAAGGAGGCCACATGGGATCCTGCAGGTCACTGGTCATCTCATTGCTGTTGCAGAGTGGATGATGGAGTATGGTTGTTTCCCCTTAGATCTCAATCTAATTGTTGCATCTTGAGGGATTTGCCTAAGAATTGCCTAACACTTTCATTATCCTTATTTTCTTGAAAATTTCAAGTGTCAGCAATTGGAAATTGTATTTTTCTTTCCAAGCTAAAACCTTATTTTACAGAGGCATAGAATTTCAGAGATTAATTGCCTTCCAATAAAAAGGGAACTATTACATTTCTTTTTAAAATTAGTTAAAAAAGAACCCCTGTCTGATGGTTTTGTGCAGCCCTATAATTTGAAAGTAATTGCAATTTTTCAGAAGTTGACTTTTCTGCATGTTTTTAGTACAGAAATATATATATTCTCAATAAGTCTGGATGGATAAAATATATTTACTTCTATCATTAAAAGATCTAATTCACAAAGGAACTCACACAATATGTACTCACTGATAAGTGGATATTAGCCCCAAACCTAGGATACCCAAGATATAAGATACAATTTCCTAAACACATGAAACTCAAGAAGAATGAAGACTGAAGTGTGGACACTATGCCCCTCCTTAGAATTGGGAACAAAATACCCATGGAAGGAGTTACAAAGACAAAGTTTGGAGCTGAGATGAAAGGATGGACCATGTAGAGACTGCCATATCCAGGGATCCACCCCATAATCAGCATCCAAACGCTGACACCATTGCATATACTAGCAAGATTTTATCGAAAGGACCCAGATGTAGCTGTCTCTTGTGAGACTATGCCGGGGCCTAGCAAACACAGAAGTGGATGCTCACAGTCAGCTAATGGATGGATCACAGAGCTCCCAATGGAGGAGCTAGAGAAAGTACCCAAGGAGCTAAAGGGATCTGCAACCCTATAGGTGGAACAACATTATGAACTAACCAGTACCCCTGAGCTCTTGACTCTAGCTGCATATGTATCAAAAGATGGCCTAGTCGGCCATCACTGGAAAGAGAGGCCCATTGGACACGCAAACTTTATATGCCCCAGTACAGGGGAACGCCAGGGCCAAAAAGGGGGAGTGGGTGGGTAGGGGAGTGGGGGTGGGTGGGTATGGGGGGACTTTTGGTATAGCATTGGAAATGTAAATGAGCTAAATACCTAATAAAAAATGAAAAAAAAAAAGATCTAAAAATTGTCTTATTTACTCAGACTAAACTACCTCTGATGGCACTGGATGACAATAACAAGACAGTTAGAGATGAGAACCCAGACAGAAGCACTACGTGATATTGCAGTGCAGGATGGAGGGCCAGGAAGAACGGTAGGTGCCAAATGTTTCCCTAAGGATGTGTTTTCAATTTCTGCAAAGAGAAAAGTGGTTAATAACTAAAGGAGCCATAAACTGTAACGTGTCTGGTTACCTATTTTACCAAAAGAATGTTTACAAGTTAACTTCTGTCCCTCTAGATTTATAAACTGGATGGACAATAAAAAGCCAGGCCCAGCACTGTGCTGTAAGTGTCCCTCATAGTCCCTCCATCTTATCTGAACAACCCCACCCCCAAATCCTAATACTGGCTTGTAGCATTTTGCTCATCATATTTTTTGTGAAGATATTTTGAGAAAAAAAGATAATACAAGGGCACTTGAATATTCGTGGTCTTTCCTTTTAAGCAATTGTGTGAGGAAACTATACCATTTCGGTAAGAGAAATATCCAAGATATTTCACAGAGAGAACATGCATTTGGTTCACAGGTTTGGAAATTGTCTCTGTTGCTTTAGACCACAGTGCAGAGGTACATCATAGCAGGAGCAAGTGATAGAGCTAAGCTGTTCACTTTATAGCTTGGGTATAAAGAGAGAAAATGGGGTAGATTTTTCAGTCTCCTTCAAGGGCATATCCAGCGACGTAAAGACTTCCCATTGTGTTGCACTTCCTTAAAGACTCCACAGCCCAGTAGCCTTGCCCTGCATACTCGGCTTTAATGGTGGAGCACTGAGGTCCCAACTACAGCAAAAGAATTTCAGTCACTTCAAGGATGTTTTGGTTATAGAATTAGTCAGCGTTATTTTTGGCTTGTGCTCTGGAGAACAGAGTCTTGGTTGGTTATGTTTTGATTGGTTAAAGAAAGAGAGAAGAGGATCTGTGCCTTAGAGCCATCTTCCTCGAAACACAGGTGCCATGAGAGAGGAGTGGTGGAGGAAGTAGTGACGGCAAGGAAGAAGAGGAATAGAAAGATGAGGCAGAGGTCCAAGTAAATTAGCTTGTGCAGCCAGCAAGGGTGAAGGAGCAGAGGTAAGGGATGCTGGTACAGGTTGCTGGACTGCATGTTACTGTCGATACTAAGTTTCTGTGGATCTGGGACATCATCTTCTTGACAAGACCACCTGAGAGACCAGCTGCCTTCCTTACAACCAAGACAGTCCTGTGGGCTCTCTGTTCTGAACCTGTAGCATTCTGCACTAGCTCTGTTCTCAATTGTGGCCAAATGTATCCCATGGATAATAAATCATTTTTCTTGCTGTCTCAGCTGAGAAGCAAAGCAAAGCAAAGCAAAGCAAAGCAAAGCAAAGCAAAGCAAAGCAAAGCAAAGCAAAGCAAAGCAAAGCAAAGCAAAGCAAAGCAAAAGCAAAGCAAAGCAAAGCAAAGCAAAGCAAAGCAAAGCAAAGCAAAGCAAAGCAAGAGAAGGGAATAGAAGGGTAAGGTGGAGATCACAGAATTCCAGCATGATATGCCCTGGATAGAGGAGTCATACTGAGAAGTGGGACAGGCAGAGAAACCAAGCTCTACACATGCTGAGGGCTCCACAGTCTGGCTGTTCATAGATGCTTCTCTCAACCTGTTAGAGAGTTTGCACAGTAAACCACTTTCAACCCACCCCTTAGTTCCAGATGAGAGCAAATTCTAGAAAGAGGCATTTCCTTCTCGGTACAATTTACATGTGTATGGATGCCTCTAATATTGCATCATTTAGTGTGACACAATTGAGTTATCTGGGCTGTCTTTATTAAAGAAGAAATATTCTGCATGTGTTAAGAACAAAGTGCTTTCATTATTATCCTGCTGTTAAAATGTTCACAGTTTTGCTTCTTAGTGATGTGGTCAGAGACCAAGGTCATATTAGTTTAGGACGGGAGGCTTGGCAACATCTGCCAATTTGGCAGCGTGGCCAAGAATTAATCCAATTCTCATTGAGAAGAACAGGACCTGTCTCTCTTATTAATATATCTTGAAAATAAGATTGAATGTATAAATCTACAGCTCAGACAATGTTGTGCTCAGGCATAGGTGATGCACATGTGCTTTGGGACACATAAATGAGTTGCAATGTTCACATTCTTATCTGTCTCCTCAGAATGTGCTTGTGGTTAGGACTTATAGTCAGGGAAATTAAAATAACTCATTAAACTGCAAAGCATGATTTAGTAGGGAATGTGTTATTGTTGTAATTTGTAAAGTACAATAATAGGTCAATCTTTGAACACAGATGAAGAACCTATGATTCTATAATATATATCATACCTAATATATGAGAGGGAGAGGGAGAGAAAGGAGGGAAAGGGAGAGGGAGGAGGGAGAGGGAGAGGGAGGGGGAGGAAGGAGAGGAGAGTCCGCTTAGGTTCAGAAGTAGTTTGGAGTTAGGTTTTTAGTCTTGGGTTTAGAAATATTTTCACATATGTAATGAAAGAATTTGAGAATGGGACCCAGATCAAAAGCCAGGATCTTCAAATTAACTTTATATGGTATTTTAAGCATTTTGTGCATGTGGCAAGGTGTCATGGTGTGAACTCTCCACTTGAAGTATTATGTGCCAACTTGAAGTTTCAAACTTTGGCGTACTTGTCATTTCAGATTTCAGGACAACAGAATGTATGTATTTTATTTCCTTTTGAAAATATTCCATGGCTGTAATTGAAAAAAAAAGCCCACTCCCACTCTGTTCATAGCCAATACCGAGTCCACAGCTCCAGCCTCCGAAGAGTTTGTTAGCAGCATGATCCTGAGAATTCTCTTTAAACCACTCGCGTCATGAGGCCAGTCTTTTACTTACATTCTTTCATCAACTCACCAGGGAGACCTTGGACAAGTAATTTTCTCCCTCTGGGCATCAGATTTCATTATAATTGATCTGAAGGTTTTGATAAGATTATCTCAATAGCCTTATCTCGTTTGAGGATTCTAGATATAACCACAGTTTGAATTGTGCAAATTCAATTTTGGGGACTTTAATTTTGTTCTTCATTCTGTAGCAACTTGGTGGATTTCTCTCTGCCTTGTGTTGTTTCTCCCGTTCTCCCATTCTCTCTTTATCTTACTCTTTGTCTTTCTTCAGAGCCCAGGTGGGAGTGCCAGTTCTCACTAATAGAGAAAAAGAGATACAATTTCCATCCTCTGGATACTTTGGAGTTTTTTGTAAAAGAAAATCTCGGTGCTTATTTGTTTAATTTTTTGTTTGTCAGCTGTATGTGAGAGGGTGTGTTTGTCTCAAAACAATTCTTTAGAGGAAGCTGGTCTTGCCAGATGGTAAGATGGCTGTCTGCATAATCTGCTGGATAGCTACATTGTAGTCTCTGAGGAGAGCATAGTATTGTCTGTTTATTATGCAATTTATAAGATTCCTACCTGAGATAGGCTTGAGCTCAAGGAAGTATATAAATATATACCATTTATGGGACACTGGGTTTTCAAGAAATGGTTCTGATTTGATGATGCTCTGGTCTTACCTGGTGGTAGCATTGGTGAAGTCCCTCCTTTGTTGCAGCTGGGCAGGGATGAGCCAGTGACACTCAGGTATCACACTGTTCTCATTAAACTTCGACAGTGACAAGCTACAGGATTACACCTCAAAGTGTAGCAGCTGGAGGCCCTGCACATGTTGCTAAAACAGTCTTAGAATTAAGGTGAAAGGTTTAGTTTTAGGCCTTTAAAAATCTAGGCTCCCTAGCATGGCTGTCCTCTGAGAGGCTCTATGAGCAGTTGACTGAGACAGATGCAGATACCCACAGCCAAACACTGGACTGATGTTGGGGATCCCCATGGAAGAGTTAAGGGAAGGATTGAAGGAACTGAAGGGGATGGCAACCCCATAGGAAGACCAACAATGTCACCTAATCTGATTGCCTGGGAGTTCCCAGAGTCTGAGCCACCAATCAAAGAACATACATGGGCTGGTACAAGGTCTTGGGCATATATGTAGCAGAGGACTGCCTTGTGTGGCCTCAGTGAGAGAGTATGTGCCAATTCCTGTAGAGATGTGATGCCCCAGGGAGGGGCATGCCCAGGTGAGCACCCTCTCAGAGGTGAAGGGAAGAGGGGATTGGGGGAAGAACTCCACCAGGGGGGACTGGGAAGGGGAACAACATTTAGGATGTAAATAAATAAAATAATAAATGAAAAAAAATCTAGGCTCCCTTCTCTCAGTCTGAGATTAGAAAGTTGAATAGATTTTTTGCTCCATGATGACTATAAAGCTCTTGATTGTCATTTGCCATAATGTTTGCAACAGAAAAGAGTCTCTTTGTACTAGCTTCATAGTGTAAGAGATCTTCCCTCATTACATCACCTAATTTTAAATTTAATTCAGATTGGATAAGTCATTCTATTTTCTGATTGGGGCTGATTTTGGAAAAAAAAAACAAAAACAAAAACAACAAACCCTTTCATAACTGGAGAGATGTACTAATAAGAGCATTCTTACATCCTGACAGCCAGACCTCAGCTCACATGAGAGTCCTCAGCAAGGTTACAAACTTTTGCTTTGGATGGAAGGGAAAGCAATTGGTAATCAGCACACTAGAAATAACAAAGTGAAATTAAACAAAGTTTCCTAACAAGTAGCCAGCCAACTATGCAGGTTATTCTCTTAGGAACAGAGAATAAGATACATTCTATTCTGAAAGTCAAACACATAAAAACGTCCCTCTGTTCTTTATAAAGGTCACTGAAGGAGAGAGGGCGGAAAGAAATGAACAAAGAAAGTGGAAAGAAAGGAAGATGGGAGGAGGAAGTTGGGGGGCAGAGGTAGAAAAGCTGAGGTGAGAGAGAGATGAATGGGTACAAAATTGGAGGGGGAGTCTCAGATTACTCTCCCACTTATACATCCTTGGGAGAAAGATCACTTCTCTGTTTCCCTCCCAAGTTCTCAGTTTTCATAACCTGTTATCTGGATGCAGATCTGCCCTCTAGCTTCTGTGCTGTGTAGTTCTTGACTGCCCTGTGCTCTCACTGTTTCCATAGCGACTGCACGGTACACTCCAACCTGCTTTCAGTCCCAGTGTGTTCCCTGCAGCCCCCAGGGTTTCCTATAGCCTGCCTGCTTGCCACCATGTCCACTTTCCTTCCCAAATAAACATATAAAATAACAACACACAGCAATAACAAAAACAAAAACCATATAAAAAACAAAACAAAACAGAACAGAACAAAAACCAACTACACCCAGAACTTGTCTTGGTTTTCTGGAAATTCCATTTTTGTCTTCTGAGAAAAGGGAGTCTTTATCCTCTTCTAATTTTAGGCAACAAGACACAGCTGTGAAGAAAGCTTAAAGACCTTGCCCTCGGTGAGTGGGTTGCAGTCGCTTGGTATCCAACTCTGAAACCCTGTCAGCAGCTGTTTCATGGAAAGTGACTGTACCATGTACAAAGCATTTTTTGTTGACAAAGAGCTAGCTTTTTTCGGCAACAATAGGAATGTTTCCACTCACCGATCGCAGGTCTACCTGAGGCAGCAGACTTCTGGTACTGGTCCCCATAGTCCCTGTTTTCTTGCATCTCCATCCTATATAATCTCTGAGTTTCCTTTGAGTGTGGGCTAGAACTAGCGTGTCACTTTTAATGAACAGAATATGACAAATATGATGTGATGTCAATTCTGATATCAGGTTACAAAGTGCTGTGGCTGTCATCTTTCTGACATGCATTGCTCTCTTTCCTGCTTACTAATATGATGAACCCTGATGTGTTGTGAGCTGCTTTATTGGGAGGCTCATGGAGCAAGGAACTAGCAGAGACTGCCAGCCATCAGCTATCAAGGATTCCTAATCAACAGAAACTGTGAGACACAAAAACTGTTAGAGCCATTAGTTTGGAGGGAGTTTGTTATACGGCAGTAGATAGCCTGAACCTGACTCTTCCTTTAACGGGCACTCTTTTTCTGTTTCCAAATATAAAAAGGAGATTCATGATTTGATCGTTTTTGGTTGCACTTTACATCTAGAAATTCATGTTTCAGTTAAGGCTCTTTTGAACTATTCTGGAAGCAGAAGCTGTGTCCTACAACCTTGTCACCCACAGGTTGTTTCTTCTCTCCTCATCCTCCCTGAACCAGCTTGATCTTGTCTTCCCACACCCCCAGGACACCCCAGTCTGACCTACATGATTTAACTGCGGGTTGTTAATTTTCCTCTATTTTCCTACATTACCGCACATCTGTCAGGGAGGATTGGAGTGCCTTATGCTGTCGTGGCTGTGGGTTCATTTAGGTCCCTCAGCCAAACAGTAATCATGAGTCACTTGATTATTAACCTTGGGCAGATTCAAATAGCTTATTTGGGCTTTATTATTGAGTTCTTGATCATTTATGTACTTTATTTGGCACCAACACGTAGCTAGCTGACAGACAACAAGTCCAAACAGCCCGCCACTGGAAGTCTCATTTCTGAATCCCACAACGATCACAATAAGGTTTTGTTACAAATTTAAACCTGTATGAAATAGAGACTGCTTCCTAGATCCGATGAGCTATAGCTCCCATTTATCTTCTTTTATTTGTCTCCATCCTGAGTGGCTTCTCCTCTGCCAGAGTCCACCAGTAGCTGGTAGTTCAGCAGTAAGAGACGGGGCTCATGAGCTCCTCTGTTATCCCTGACTGACTGTAGAGCGGCTCTGTCCTGTGCAGGTCCTGTGCGAGTAATCACAGCTGCTGTGAGTTTGTAATTGCATCACTTATGTTGTATCTAGAGGATGGGAGGAATCTGCCTTCCTTCCTCCCTACCTTTTAGCTACCTATGTTAAAAAAAAAATCCCGACTTTATTTTTAAGATTGTCCCTTCATCATTGTTTGCCGAAGCACTGAAAGGATGGTAGACATGACTTGTTTAGGGCTAAGCCCTCACCTGTCCCTCAGTCAAAGCATCTTGGGAAGCCATGAGTCTCTGCACTTAGCATATCTCATCGCAGACAGAAGCTTTTCTTTGCGGGGTTGAGAGAAGTCGTTATATAAAGACGTACACCTAGAGACTTAAAAGACGGATCAACTTTATGTTTGCTTGGTGAAACACCAATCGTGATTTCCCTCGGAAGGACTATGACCTTCCAAGGCATGTGGTTTTAACCAGGCTTACGGCACAAAACGCAGGATCAAATCCAATCAGAGGGCAGTTGGCTGACAAAGCTTGTGGTGGTTTCAGAAATAGGGTTTTAACATCTAGCTTGGGTGGGAAACCAAAGAGAAAGGCAGGAGTCTGTGCTGTTCTGGGAACTTTTGGGATCTTCCTGACAAGTTACTCCTACGGAAGTAGCCAATACCCTGTGCTGTGGCTCTTGCTTAGAGCCCTACTGCTTTTAGGAGTAGAATTATCTAGCCAGACTGGGCATCTCCCTTCAAACTCTAATATTTGGGGTTAGAAGATAATACATTTCCATGTGGATTTTTTTTTCCTTTCTCATAGCTCTCATCTCCCCAATACCCATAATCCTCTTCTCTGTTTAACCCTTTGTATCCCTAGTGCCCTCACTTTATAGTCCATTTTACCTATGTCCCACCTTCACTCATCCTTTAAAACTCCCTGGTCCCTCTTTAGTTACATGGCTTCTATAGATACTGCAATGTAAACACACTACAGATTTGAAGCTACATCTGGGAGACCTGTGGAGGAGGGGGAGGGATGGTTGGAGGAGCCAGAGGGGTCAAGGACACCACAAGAACACAGTCCACAGACAGAATCAAGTGGATTCACAGAGACGAGGGAGCTTATGGGAGTCTGACCTAGGTCCTTTGCATGTATGTTATCATTGTGTAGCTTGGTGTTCCTGTGGCGTTCCTGACAGTGGAAATGAGCAGGTTTGGGTAGTATGGAAACCCATCCCGGGGGCTTCCTGCTCCTAAGGTCCACTTTCTTGGTCAATGCACTGACTGCTGACTGCGCGGAGGATAATAATTTCCCAAATGGCCTGGATTTTAATTTAAGAGGACATCATCAGACTCACGGCGTATTTAAAAAAGCATGCAGGTTCGTAAGCTCTGTATCAGCAAAATTCATTGAGACAACTTTACAGCATGGCCTGTGAACCTGTGTTTTACAGCGGCTACCCCAGTAACCCTGAGGGCAAGTGGGTGCTTAGATCACTTGTCCAGAGACAGCACCTTGAGGCAGTGTGCTTTATGAAGTCTGCCTGAGATATGTTTACACACTGGTCAGATGCTTACGTACCGCCTTCCCACTAACTGCCAATATGTGTTCCCTTGCCTACAAAGGGCGTTCACCTGAGCTTTGGAGTCTACTTTGCCAACCTTGTGACAGACTGACATTACTGGAGAACTAACATCATGTTCATCAACACCGGATAGGTGTAGGGGTGTGGCTAGTCTACTTCCATCAGCTGTTCATTGGAACAGCTCTGCGGTAGACATTTCACACTGGTTTGCAAAATTCTCCTCTGGGAGAAGACTTGAGACAAGTTTCAGGTGCTCATAGTAGTACCTGGCTTGGTTACTCTCTTGCTTCACTTCTCTTCCTGACAATTGGGATGTCCTCCCCCACTTCTCTTCTTTTCCCTTCTCCTTCCTCCCCCCTCCTCCTAATTAACTATAGCCCCTGACTTTTTCTACTTAGGTTGTGTTTCTGGGAACAAATGAAGAGGACAGAGATGCAAATATGCCTTGCTCATTATATGCACCTTCTCTGGGAATTTTCCCTGGGGTTCCATGTGGTAGTTTGAATGAGAATGGCCTCCATACCTCATATATTTGAGTGTTTGGTCCCTAGTTGATGGAATTATTTTAGGAAGGACTAGGAAGGTGTGGCCTAGTTGAAGGAGGTGTGTCACTTGGCGTGGACTTGGACATTTCAAAAGCTCACACTAGGCCCCCCTTCTCTCTCTCTCTCTCTCTCTCTCTCTCTCTCTCTCTCTCTGTCTCTCTCTCTCTCCAACTTGTGAATCAGATATAAGCTCTCTGCTACTTCTCCAGTGCCCTGCTGGCCAGCCTTGCTGCTGCTTTTCCTGCCATGGTGATCCTAGACTAACCCCTCTGAAGCTATAGGCAGGCCACAGATTACATGCTTTCTTTTATAATTGTATAAGTTGTCTTGGCCATGATGTCTCTTGACACTCCACTCTGCAGGTATGCACTACCCGTGTAAGTCAGGAGCATGCTGCTCCCATGAACCCCACTGACTCTGTGTGATCATCCATCTAACATGTCTGGTCTTGTTTCCAGCAGCCAGAACTTTGGTCAACTGAACAATGCCCACACAGTATTCTCACTGATGCTTTTAGAAACCTAGCAAGGAAAGGACTGTCTTTATTTCCACAATCTGGGTTGCAATCCCTCTTGGCTGAGTAGCCTTTCAGATTTAATAGTTGCCCCAAACCAGAAACTGCAATGTAAATCGCCACATGTGGACTGCTCACAGCTCGAGTTAAATGGCCCCCAAACATATGGTATTGTTTTTTTTTTCTTTTTCCATTTTCCAACACATGGATAGTTTCTCACATTTTTAAATCAACTGAAAATGAGAAGATTATATTCAAATCTTCTTGGAGGATTAACTACCAGGAAATATGTTTGATTTGCATAAATATTTGTGGTAGATAGACGATGAGGTCAGACACTTTGCAAAGACTATTTTCCTCGTGGAGGAAACAGAATTCTAAGAAGAGACAAAGTGGATGATTCCAGAATGACAGGCTTGTCAGGGCCGGGCTACCTGAGCTTTGGTCATACTCTCTTGACTTACACTGTAGCAAAAGGGAAGCAGAGGGCAGGGCAAGGATTGATCAACCGGGCTCAGATAAGATATGTTTCTTCTATAGGAATGTTGCCTGTCTTATGAGCCATCTCTGCAGCAATCTCTCTTCTGTGATACTCCTGGTAGACTGTAATCTATGTGTGAGCCCAAGTCAGTTGTTCAGGGGCTTCTAGAATAAAGTCATTTCTACTTGTATGTAGAAAAATCCTGTTCCCTATTGACCAGACTTCATGTGGGGTATGAGTGGTACTGACTCCACAGTGTGGTTCAACAGTTAAGAGTGATATGAGATTGAACATCAGAATACCGTCCCTAGGAGAGACCAGGCCTATTTATTTCTCAGAGGGCTGCACAGGGAAAGGGCAGCAATATGCCTGGAAGACATATTCTCTGCAGGTGATGATCAATAGGAAAACGAGACAAGCAGCTCGTTAGCCACTTCTCTCCTTAGCAGCTTACTGGGCCTTGTCAAAACCATCCAAAGCCACAGCCAGCTGTGTTGTCCTCATTATGGAAATGGGCCCACTAGAGCATTGCCCTCTTGGCTAACACCGGGCATTAACGCTGCAAGGATTCTGGTCCAGACCCTGAAGACCAGAATGTGGTCAGCGGCTCCGATTTTCAGAGTATTTTTCAGCATTGACCTGTCTTCTGGTTCCTTTTTGTTCATCTTTCATCTGAATGTACCAAGACATTAGTAATGAGCCTAGAGAGGGATTTTTTTTTCAAGTCTGTACACTACCGCTCAGACATCCCTGCTCAGACAGAGGTGCTCAGCCTAGGTAAGCTCAGACTCCAGATTGGTGACCTCTGGGCTCTGTTGCCAAAACTACCTCCCTACCTGGGAGGGGAAGCGATTCAAGGTCCCACGAGAACCGCTCAACTCCACAGCACAGGTGCAACCTCTGATCCTACCCAGTCAGTCCCACGTCTGTGTCGGTTCTGATTTCTCTCCACCTTAAAAGGAATCGTGGTACTGGCTTTTCCTCCAAATCCTCTTCCCTTCCTTCAGCCATAGAAGGAGGATGGTAAGAGATGGCGTGAATGAGCAGGGAGGACGACGCATTCTGTAAATCAGCTGACTCTTCGCTAAGAGGGTCTGGGTGGTTTTAGGGAACTAGGGAGGAGACTGTTGTCTTCTCACTGAAAATGTCACACTTTAATGCCAGCCTTGGGGAGGTCAGAACCTATGGGGATTTCAGGCTTAGCATTTTCCAAGCATATCTCTAAATCAAGATTTCTTTCTTCTCCTGGGGGGAGGGGGAGGGGGGAGAGGGAGGGGGGAGGGGGAAGGGGAGGGTCAGGGGGAGGGGGAGGGGGAGGGAGAGGGAGAGGGAGAGGGAGAGGGAGAGAGAGAGAGAGAGAGAGAGAGAGAGAGAGAGAGAGAGAGAGAGAGAGAGAGAGAGAGAATTTTTATCGTTTTAGAGTTGATTCAAAAGTAAAAGAAACCTGAACAGGATAAGGTTTATAACCTGTACACTGGAGTTCAGACGAGTGACTCGTGATGAAGCTTATAAGATTCATGATGCTTATGAAGTTGTAAAATCTCTGTAGCTACTGAGTCTAATCTCCTCTCTTCTCCACTCTTTTCATGCTTACAAGTCTCCATCCCTCCTCCCCATAGTACACCTCTCTTCTGGGCTCTGGTCTTGGGCTGCAGTTGCGCGCGGCCACCTCTAGATGGAACTTTCTCACCAATCCAAAGCTAGGCCGGCCAGCGCACCCCTGGTGCAGGGTGGTGCGGCAAGGAGTTCCCGCCTTCTCTCCGCGTGGCGAGAACCCAGTGGAACTACAGGAGGAAGGGGCTCGGGCTTTGCTCTTGGAGCCCAGAGGGTTTCCAGCCGCTGGATGGGAGGGAATCCTGAGGTTTCTGGGTTAGGGAGCTCTTCAGGAATTTTGCGTCTCGATCTGGGCTCCTTGAATCCTCTCCACAAAAATAACAGTCGCCTTGGTTGCCTGGTCCCCAGTGTCCGCAGTGGGGCTATACTCCTCCTCCGGCTCCAGGGGCGAGGTAGAAGGCGTTCGCTGGCACCCTCTGGTGTCCGAGCCCCAGGGCAGGACCTAGGGCGGAACAGCCGCTAGTGGGAGGCAAACTTTATGAGGAAGCACGCGGCTTGAGGGAGCTACTTTGAGCATCACTGAAAAGAAAGCAAGTGTCAGGACACTTGTCATCTGTCGTGTCTTCTTCACGTTCACCCTCCTCGGAGTTGTGCTCATTGGGAGGGAGGGGGTCCTGGGTTAGCAAGAGTTGTCCCTCTCGCTTCGGGTCGTCAGCGGCAGCCGAGCTCACTGCGCCGTGGTGCGGTTCCCTTACTTTTCGTCAGGTGGGGCTGGTATATAAAAACAAAACAAATCCAAAAAAACAGAACTCGGAGTTGATTCAGACTTGAATGTGAAGGGGTCCTGTCACTGGGGTGTCCCTGTCCCTACTCACGTCCGGGTCTCTGCCCCTCGGCGATTACCCCCCTCTCACTTCCCGGGGTGAATGGTTGGTGCGAAGCGATTGGTGATCCCGGGCGCGATCCCCGCCGCGGCTCCCCGCGCCGCGTGGGGTGAATGGCCGCGGGCGGAGGGTCGGGAGGCGCCGGGCGTAGACCAATCGCGGCCGCCGGTGGGAGTATTTGTTATTCACATGGAAGAGACTCGCCGGTGGCTCGGCCGGCTCAGCCCCCTCAGCCCGGAGACCAGCCACAAGTGCGGCCGTGGTGCTCGCCTCTCTCGGTGGCCAAGGCGGCGGCAGCGCTGATATGGAGCTGCGGGTCCCCCGCAGGCTTCCTCACCTCGCCCTCTGCGGGGAGCAGGGTAAGACACCCCGGCGAGCAGCAGGCACAGAAGAGGAAAGCGAGTGCTGAAGCATAGCAAAAGAAAGCCCCCACCTTTCAACTCTCCCCCAACCCTGAGCTGGCTGCAAAAGTAGGATCCCCCGATTTTATTGCCGTTTCTATTTTTCTCCTCCCAAACCATGCAGCTGACAGCCAGGTGTATGCTTTCTTCTCAGATTACTTTAAAGGTTTGCCTTTTCTGGGCACAAGTAGACGGCTTTGCATATCCGAGTCTGGGGAGAGAACTGGCGGGCGGAGAGTCGCGGCTGGGGAGAGAGGGAAAGTGGGCACCAGGGGGCGAGGGGCTGGCCGGGCACTGGAGCTTGATTGGGTGTCTGTTGATTTTACGTTGCAAATAACAAGGCGGCCACCCCTCTTGTCTTCCCATGATTACATTCCAGTGAAGAGGTGCGGAATAGAGGGAGCTTAGCTTGGAATTCCCAAGCTTTGGAGATGTGATTCCCCCAAAAGTTTAGACGGTGAATGGGAGATTGAAGGGTGACGGGAGTGGGCAGGCGCTCCTAGGATGCTCTAACAGGGCGAGCGGCAGCAGGATTTTAAATCACTCTGCCTGGGATTGCCTGGCCTGAGTGACCTCCTGGACCTGCCCTGGCGGAATCTGAACTTGCTCGGCCAAGAAGCCCAGGTACCTTGGTTATGCGAATCTGAAGGGAGGGATTTCCGAAGTTAGCACCTTCGGGAATGAGTTGGGGTAACCCCCGCTTTCCTGAACTCTGGCTAGATGGATGTCTAACAAGGATCTGGGGGGATGATTCGGGGGGAGTGTCGCAGGAAAGCCTGGTGGTAATAAGGGGTCCTCGAAACCCCGCATCCTGGAGGTGCAGCACACACTGCCTTGAGTTTGCGGTCTCCGAGTTAGCTCCGCTAGGTTGGGATTTCCTTGTGCCCCCCCCCCCACCCCGGCAGTTCCCCCGCCCCCACTCCCCAGGTCTGGGAAAAACGCTGGAGTTCCGAGTCCTGTTGGGGGTGGGGGGAATAGGAGAGGACTCAAGGATCTAGAGTTTCCGAAGCCAAGGCAGACGCTCCCTGCAGCTCCTCGGCAGCACTCACGGTCAGAGTGGCCCCGGTGTCAGGCGGACCTGAGAGGGGTGTGGGTGCCTGCGGCCAGCAGGTGTGGCGGGGGCGGAGGCGGAGGCGCTCTCCGACTGGTGCGCGCTGGAGGCTGAAGCCCAGGGCGCAAGGGGGGTGGGGGTGTGAAGGGGGACTGGGGCGGTGCCGGGGAGCCCCGGAAAAGCTAGAGTACCGGGTTCTTTCCCGAGGCCCTAGGCTCTACCCTGCCTTGGGCTTAAAAGAGAAAAGGGAGATGGGGAGAGGGTAGGAGAAGGGGAAGCCGGATGAGGTGAGTGGCTACTGCCTGAGATTTTAGAGAGAGACCTCTTAGCCACGAGGCTGGGGTGAGCCCGTCTACTCAAACGGCTCCGAGGTCCCTGGAGGTTCATACAGTTGTTGAAAAATACAACAGAATCATGCTTTCCCCAGCATCCCCCCCCAACCCCAGTTGTCTGACACGCTTCTTTGGTGCAAATGAAATGCAGAGGCGCGTGCGAGTCACCCGTTGCGCAAGAAGGCACCCCGAGCTTCCCTAAGGAATTGCTTCTAGCCCAAATTGAGGAGCTTGGCTTCCTAAGATGTCTGTGTGCCCAGGATAGTGGTGGTATGTGAATTACTGAAATCCTAGCCCCTCAGTCCCCCCCACCCCCCGGGAGTTCCACTCCTGGAGGGAATACCTTATTAGACAATTGGGGGATGATCTTTTCCCGTAGACCGGACACTGGGGGATCTCATGAACATCTGAGAATACACAGGGATCTTGGCCACTAATCCTCCAAGTGGAAGAATTGAAGACAGGGTTTGCGGTGGAGGTATTTGCAAGAAAAATTACTACCAGGACAATGCATTCTGTCGACGATAGCTTGTATTTTGCTTGAAAGAAAGATGTAAAGAGAGAAAGAGCCACCAGCAGGTAGATCTTGGATAAACAGCTTATTACACTTGACTGTAATTTCCATTTTCCGTTATAAAACTGTTTGTCAATAATTGCAAATGGCTACAGGAACCACTTGAGTTTACCTTGGTCACTTGCTTGTGAATAATCTAGATAGAAGACAATCTCAGCTGTGTAAAATGCATTCTCTGGGTCTTGCAAATGTATGGCTTGATAATTTTGCAAAGAGCCCCAATCACCAGGGAAATGATTTTCTAATGCAATTTTCCTATCTCAGAGTCAACTACAGGTTGTACTACATCCTCGATAAAGAGAATATCTGCTCTTAAATAAGGGATGTGGAGACAATTTTGGAGGGGAAGCTTTCTAGGAGACATTTTCTCAGAATAAGGAAGATGCTAAGAACAGAGCGAAATACTGTCTTATAGGCTCCATTCATTCTATTTGTTTTGTGCCGGCCAGATCTGCCCTGTTGTGCGCCCCCTCCCCGCCCCCCACGAAAGTTATGGACGATTGAACAGTTCTAAGCATTCAGACTCAAAAGGAAGAGGGAAAAGATTAAACCCAGCTAAGCTGAACTGGAGTAGTGCAGGGGAAAGTTAGAGGTCTGGAGTGATGGGCTCTTTTCAGACTTGGCTGGGCAGGTTGAAGCTGCTTCCGGGCTTGTTTAATTGGTATTTATGCAGCAAACAGCCCAGCTGACATTCACATTGGCAGTAGCAAGCGCCAATCTTTGTATAAGAATGTTCCATTGTCTTTAGGGCATGACGCACTGAATACTACACAGGCAGGCTTGTGGCAGCAATGGCGCTTTCCCTCCTAAGTTTCTTTCTCAAGGTCTGCTCCCAGTGGGGTACAGCAGGAGGACTCTGATTTAGTCTGTGAGTGCTATTGCTGTCTCAGTAGCTTAGAAGAAGATGCCCCAAGGATATATCTTTTGCTTAGATCTACAGAAAAAAAAAAAAATCTAGCCACATCCCAGTGCCTGTTGAATAGACTGGCTTTGAAAGGTCCAGGAAATGGTTTCTGCTTTTAGACACAGCCTGTTGGGTATCACCAGACTCTCAAACTGGGTTTGCCTAGTGGGAGTGACCACTCCATGCTGTACTAGGAGAGGCTCTGAGCCTGGCAGTCAACTGTGTTGTATTTTTATTTCCATTTCAAGTGAAGGGAGCTTTTCTCTTTCTGTTAGGAATTTGGGGTTCAGTTTCCCTCCCTCCCTTCTTCTCTCCTTCCCCCTTCCCTTCTTTTCCTCTCTCTCTTCCCTCCCCTTCTCTTTCCCCATTCCCCCTCTCTCCTCCATTTCTTCTTTTCCCATCCACTTATGTTTTCTTTGATTTTAAGTTCTTGGTGCTTTGACAAGTTGGAGCAGGCTCATCTGCTGACTGGAAGGATGACAGTGTTGTGTCATGTGGGTCCCATCACAGCTGAGGGGTACAGTGGAAAGAAGGTGCCTCTCTTTGGTTGTACCCCAGTCTTACCAATGGTGGTAAGAGATTATGGCTTTTCTTAGGAATCATTTTAAAAACACAAATGCTCTAGTTGGAGGGGGAGCATCAGGCTTTGACACCTGTAGATGAATCTGCTTACTCCCTGGGGAGGACCAAGGCTGAGAGGAGCATGGCCCAGAGGTCCTGGACCACAGGACACATCAGTCCCCGTGAGCAGAAGGAGCCAGCTCTCTAAAGGGCAGGGAGCAGATAAGGAGAAATGGGAAGATCTAGGGAAAGCCCCAGATGATTATATAGAGGTTATTAAACACATGCATTACCAATTTCTTACTTTAACGGGCAAGATAATGTGTTCAGATACAAATCTGCTGGCTGGGTTTTCTGATGGTAATAAGTCTTAGTGTGAAAAGGCTTATATTTGCTTACCACTTAAGGAGTTTTCCTGTTTTTACTGCAGAAGAATGTCTTGTCTTTTACCAATGGCCCTTTGGGTGCTGAGAGTGCTGCGGTTACAGTGACTTCCCTTTGTGCCTCCCAATTTTCCTTTGAGCTCTCCTCTTGGGTCTGGACTTTGCAAAGTTAATTCTTGGATACATGCCTGTAGCTAAGGTCTGACCTTCCATGCTGCTCATGGGAAAGTGTTTCCCTCAGATCTAAGTATGATGTCCCAGAAAAATGTTTTAGTTCTGGGACTGGCTAGTGAACCAATGCTATCCCTGTGCATTCTTCTATCATTTAGCGATTTAAAGAGCACTTTCACGTGCATTGTGACATTTGGTGTCACAACCTAGCAGAGGGGCAGAAATCAGTTCCCACTTCAGAACAACAACAACTACCACCACCACCACCAGTGTAAGTAACTTACCCAAATACTAGACCCAGGCTCCTCTAGAACCCCAGGCATCTTACTAACACCTCCCATAGTCAGATCAGTCTTATGCCCAGAGGCTCTGGGACAGGGGACAGAATGTAACTGCCGTCCTGCATGTGAACTCTGGCCTGAGACTTTAGATGGCGGTGTGATGCAGACCTCATAGATGAAATCTAGCAGGAACGGAGACAGTGTGTGTGAGGTTCCAGTCCACTGTCCTCATGCAGGAAGTTGGCTTTACCCCCTTTCCCTCTTCTAATTTGACACATAGTATAGATGTGACCTATCGCTTCCTTAAATGTGGTCTTTTTATGCAATAGCTGGGTTATCTGCAGAGAAGGCTGTAAATTGAATTCCTATAAATCAGATTGTTTTTAAAATGCATGGAGTTTAGGTATTTAAAGAAAACCTGTGGTGAATTCTTTTGTTATGCAAATAACCACAGTCTAATTTATCTGTTTAGTGGTTGAGCATCTTTTGGATCTGATATTCTTAATATCTTCCCTACTAGTATAAATGAGCTTTCAGAACTGTCTCTCACTGATGGGGGATGGGTGTTACTTGCTTGCAAACAAAACCAGTTATTGTGCTCAGTTGAGAAAGCCTTGGGCTCCTTTTTGAGTATAATCCCATAGCCCCTTATTATTGAGTACCCATGTCTCAGCGGGGAGCCGGAAGACAGTGTAGAGCTGGTAGGGTCAGCCCACCATTTCACAGACTAGCAAGTAGAAGCACACAGAGATGCGGTGACCTGTTCACTGTCTCCAGCTTGTGACAAAATGTCAGAAAAAGATCCAATTCCAGGCCTCCGTTGCTGGTTGGGGACCTCACTCTGTTCTCACTAGGGAACCATACAGGTAGCAGTCTGGGACATAGACAAAATCGCAGCCTTAGGAGCTGCTGGCAGTGCTTTCCCAGATACTGTTATGTGCAAAGTTTTTACTTTGACATAGGGAACATACACATAAAATAAAACATGGCCCTTTTGCCACAGGCCTGTAACTCAGACAGGGTATTTGCTTGTAAAGACTCCAGGTGTATAGGACACACAGTCAGTGTGGGTGGTACAGCACTTAGAAGGGACAAAGAAGGCTGAGGTGGACGAGACCATGACCTCAGAATTTCCGCAGAACAGGACTCACACTTTCTGTAAGTCTGTCAGAAGCCTGACTTTAGTTCCAGCACTTGGGAGGCAGAGGCAGGCCGATCTCTGTGAGTTTGAAACCAGCCTGATCTACAGAGTGAATTCCAGGACAGCCAAGGTTACATACGGAAACCTTGTCTCAAAAACTAAAAGCTGAAGGAGGAGGAGGAAGAGGAAGAGAAGGAAAAGGAGGAGAAGGAGGGGGCATAGGAGGAGTGGAAGGAAAAGGAGGAGTAAGAGAAAGAGGAGGAAGAGGAGAAAGAGGAAGAAGGAGGAGGAGGAGGAGAAGAAGAAACAAGTTAGCTTGGAAGAAAAGCTATTTTACTTCAAATCGAATCCAGCAGAGGAAGCAAAGCTGTTTGGATCCTGTCGCTCAGAAAGGCCAATATTTCTTTAAAAATATCGATCCCAACGATGAGTTTGGATTAGAGTCCACAAGAATTCTAGGAGAGCTGGATTAAGCAATGTAAGATTTTGTTGTGAAACACAAAGTTTGCAGTCACTTACTTTTCCACACATGTTTATATATGCAATTCCCCTTAGAATTTAAAAGTGAAATGGAACATATCAGGTCCATGATTTTCATGGCAATGGATTCTGAAATTACTTCACTATTTAAATATTTTATCTGATTTTACCTTTCAATAGACAGAATTCAGCGATCACTTTCTCATCTGGGCGAACAGTCAAACAGATGCTTTGCCTCAGGAGAGAAGGAAGAACAGGCCAGGTCGATGCCTGGCGACTGAGCATGTACTGTGCATACGTGTAGACATGCATGTACTGTGCATACATGTATACATATAGTTTTGCAGTGTGTGTCTGTTGGCAGGGTTTGAGAGCTTGTGTGCAATTAATTCCATGCTGCAGAGGAGGAAACCCGAGCAAAAATCTAGCAAGCTGTCTCATAAAGGATAGTCCAAGTGGAACCTCTTGTTTTCTATTTCACTGCCTTTGACTCTTGTTGCTCTCCATACCCCCAGCCTTTCTTTAGATCAGAGCTCTGAACAGACCTACGAGATACTAAAGAGACAAAACATTAATGCAATTACCAATAGTTCAAATAGAAACTAATTTTGATTATTTCTAGGACTAAATCTGAAATGGAACAAACTTAATGCCTCATGAGTAGATGTGGAAATGTGACCAGATAAAGTTCGTGTTTGTCTACAGCTGAAAACTGTTTCTTCTCTTAGATGTGCCATGGTAGTTGAGATGGCGTCATTATAATGAAGAAAGGCTTCGAAGCACAGCCCCTAGCCTTGAAATTTCTCCTTCATTCGTCCATTTATTCAAGGGTTGCCTAGTGTGGACTTGGTCTCAAAATCCAAATCAGTGGTCAGAGTTAATGACATTTTCCCTTGATGTCACCATTCTTCCTAGTGAGACTGTATAACTTAGTGCTAACTGGACTCACCAGTAATTAATTGTACACTCAGTTTCATCTAGCCACAGGTGGGCTTCCGACGTGTTTCCTTTTGGGGGAGTACTTCAGGTCAGACTTTTACGGACTCTCAGGGGGAAGCAGCTGCTAGATGACTTGAGTACTGAGAAAAATCAGGAAAGGACTACATATTTGGGGCAGTGTAGAGGGAATCAAGGTACAGCATGAACTAGGGGACACGGAACATTTTGTGCAGGTAGTCTGGATAGGGTTTAGCAGAGGGGCCAGTGCTTGGCTGGGGCTTCCAGTGCACAGGAAGTAAGTCAGCACAGTGGTGGGCAGCTAAGAGTCTCTTTTCAATCCCGGAAGAGAAAAACAGCGCAAGTTTCTCTGAAGGCGCTTGGGCATATGTTCACTTGTCCCCCAGGGAGGCACCATCCTTTTTTTTTTTTCAGGACAAAGAAGATGGAAAGAGAATTTTATGAACTGGAACTCGAACGAGTGAATGGGAAATGCAAGCAGATGTTGGTTGGCTGGGGTGGAGGGAAATGGCCCAGATTTCAGATCTCAGGGCCAAGTGTAAATAGGTTAGAAATGAACATTAGATTAAGCATCCTGCCAGAATACATTGTTGCTGCGTAGTCTCTTCATTATGTGTACATTTCAAGCCTCAGACTCCCCATGTTAAGTCAGTTCTCCTTCAGTTAAACTTCTTCAGCGTTGTTCTGTCAGAATATCTTGTGGCATTCAAGGACAAGGCCTCCAGAATGAAGTTTCCTCTCCAGTTGCCTGTGGATTTCACTCTGGGTTATTTCTTGACGAAATGACTGTTTTCTGTACCGAGTCAGACAAAATGAAGGAGCTTTCCAATCTCCAGCTCTGATGTGTTTCTAGTGATTCTCAGATCAAGGTGTGTTTACTTCAGAATTGCTAGGGTGCCCATTGCCTTCACGCTGACAGATTAATTGGGAGCTCTCGAAGATAGTAACAGGAAGATCTTCACGGTAACCCTCTCTATGTGGTTAATTTTTGAGTCTTTGCTTTCTTGCCATACCAGAGGATAAGTGATATGAGGTTCTTTGCTAAATTGATGTTCTTAGCTAAAGGTTTCTTCAAGCTACAAGATATTTTCAGATCTTTTGGTGGCTCGTCTATCCTCTTCTCTCTTCTCTCCTTTCTTCCTCCCTCTTTCCTTCCTTCTCTGTGATTGAATAGCCACTGTTTCCCTCTGGGAAATCGGGGATACTAAAAAAAAAAGTCATTAACAGAGGACTGGCTTGTTTTGTTGAATACATCACAGAAAATAACCCTTCATTATCTCTCGGACAAGATTTAAATGCTAAATTTATAGAGGTGTAAAAATATAAAGCAGATTTGAGAAGAAATAATGTCATCAATCACAGAAATTTTACCTATCTGGAAATAAGACTTATTGAAATAAAATGATAAATAAAACTATGTTCTGGCTTGAAAGAAGCGAGTAAGCGGCTGCTACTTTTCTGTTTCTCCTGCTCTCAACATGCCATCAATCTCCCTGTTTAGATGCAGTGCAGCCAGGTGTTCAGAATCACAGGGGACCAAAAAAGAGTTAGTTCTTAGTGGATAGGAGAAATAAAGAAAACTTGGTTCAGACAGGGCTTAAGTATATGAAAAATACAGCCTTACTGAATTGATCCCCCCCTTTCCTTCCTCTTCTCCCCAGGAAGAATTCTGCTACAGGGCTGAATTCAAGGACATGAATTGTTGACCTCATCCCAACATCAGAACCTCAGATAGCATTCTAATTTATTTGCAAGCCAACTTTATGTGGGAATAAACTTGAACGGAGGATCTGTTGGAAATTCACTGTGAAGTTCAAATCAAGAAAACTTGCTGAAATCCCTAAAGCCTTCCCCCATGGGCCCTGATGGTAGCCTCCAGAAGGTGCAGCCTCAGGTGGTCCCCCTTCTTCTGTGGCAAGAATAAACTTTGGGTCGCTGACTGCAATACCACCTGCGGAGAAAATGGTTTGTGAGGGAAAGCGCTCAACCTCTTGCCCTTGTTTCTTCCTTTTGACTGCCAAGTTCTACTGGATCCTCACAATGATGCAAAGAACTCACAGCCAGGAGTATGCGCATTCCATCCGCCTGGATGGGGACATCATTTTGGGGGGTCTTTTTCCTGTTCATGCCAAGGGAGAAAGAGGGGTGCCTTGTGGGGACCTGAAGAAGGAAAAGGGCATCCACAGACTTGAGGCCATGCTTTATGCAATCGACCAGATTAATAAGGACCCCGATCTCCTCTCCAATATCACTCTGGGTGTCCGGATCCTTGACACATGTTCCAGGGACACCTATGCTTTGGAGCAGTCACTAACCTTCGTGCAGGCACTGATAGAGAAAGACGCGTCTGACGTGAAGTGTGCTAATGGAGACCCACCCATATTCACCAAGCCCGACAAGATTTCTGGTGTCATAGGTGCTGCAGCAAGCTCCGTGTCCATCATGGTGGCTAACATTTTAAGACTTTTTAAGGTAGGTAAAGACATTGCCTTTTTAACCATTGTGAAAGACTCAGCAATCTTGGTGACTCTAATTGCGGGTTAAAAGAAGAGAGTGGAGATGAAGATTCACGTAAGCACTATGTCTCTGGGTTCCTCAAGTGGGGCATTCTGTGCTTGCGTTTCCACCAAGGATGCTTTACTTTCTCTAGCTATGATTAAATGCATTAATCTTCATTGTGTCCTTCCAAAGAGAATGTTGGTAAGTTCTGTGAAGTGTTTGCTCCTTGCCGTCATGGGATAACCTCTTCAGGGAGGCTCACTTTGAGTCAAAGCAAGCATCTTTAGACAATAATTGACCCCTTAGCACATTTATCAAACAGAGCACTTCCACTTTACCTGAGGTACATGGGAGATAATTTAGTTGGTGAAACTTCTCCAAAGTGGGATGCTCTGTTATGACAAAAATTCCTGTGAAGAAATAGTATTTATTGCTAGTGTGTGGAAGGGAGTGACACTCCAGGAGATAAGATGGCCATAAAGTTGTCAGGCTTATTGTAACTCGAATAGAGCAGAACCTCATTAATTCAGAACACTGCGATGCAGACTGGAAATATAATTACATATAATTCTCATTGAGTTAACAGTTCAAACTTAGCAGGGAGAAATCAAGACATTTTGATTTAGGTTTGATGATCTATTATCTGTACACTTTGTAATATTGACTAAAATTGCCAATATAAAATAGTATATGTGAAAACACTTTGAAAGTAAAAAGTACAATAAAAATAAAGTCATTGTAACTCACTGTTTTTTATTAACTTTCTCATCTTATTTATTAATATCCATTATGTAGACTTTTGAAATAGACATGATTTTTAAAATTGAAAATAATTTTCACTCTGATTTCTTACTCATTGGGACTTGGCTTTCCCAACTGAACCTGAATTAATGAGGCTTCATTTCATATTATGAAAAACTAGTCCTATGCATACAAATTTGACGTTGGGCTGGTCACAGAGTGGCAAAAATGAACAAAGCAATGGAAAACTTCACCAAAAAAAGGATGAAAGGGATTGAATCAAAGGCTTTCTGGCCTGGGAAGATGTCTTGCGGGACAATCGAGCTTGGCCTAAGCCTCATATTGGAACCTCTGTAACATTCCCCAAGAGGCTGAACAGCCTCTGCATGAATCCCCTGCCTTCAGAGACAAGAATGCTAAGTGGTAGTTTAATGGCTGTTTTCAGCTTGATGACACTGCATCAAATGAGGAGGTTGCTCTCTGCATCTGTAGAAGCCTCTCCTGTCTAAGGCAGTTTGAAGATGCACAAAGAGGCCCTAGGGAGCATGGGAGACACTTTAGCAAGGCATTAGAAGAATCTCCTGGCCGTGGGAGGACTTGATAAGAACTGTCAGCCACAGGTGTCTCATTCTCCATTTCTGGGAACTTTTAAGGGGCGCTAGGTGGTTGCAAATGGTGGCCCTAGGGATGGGTGCTTGTTTTATCCCAGAGGCAAGGCTCAGAGCCAGGAGTCCTTCGGGGTCCTCCCCCACCTATAGACTCTAGGGCTCTTCCTAAAACTTCTGATTCACGCCTCATGTTTCCTGATCATGGCTACAGTGCAGACCGGCCCTACCCAGCTTTCTCCTTTCTCTGATTCAGGCTTCCTCCTCCCTTGTTTTAAAACTTTTCTTTTGAGTTCTTAAGTCAGTGACCATGGTTAAGACAAATCCACTATTAGAGGTGAGGAAAAACCCTCATGATAACATTCTTCCTGATGGGATCTTTTCTGTATATATTAATTTCTGTTCCTATCACCTCATAGTTGCTTTTAGACATTGGTTTTCCTGTAGTCTGGTTACCACCCGAAAGCACACAATGATTTTGAAGAGTTGGGTGAAGGAGTTAAGGTAGACACTTACCTGCGATAGTCAAAGCTTATTTATGTTATTTTTTTTTTGTCACAGAATGAACTTATCTGTAAGAGAGAGATAAAAATTCTATATAAGATTGTTGGGTTTCTTTAGTGAGCAAAGGCAGGTGAAATGTGCTTGGCTGTATGTAACCTTTGGTTCCTAGGCAGCTGAAGGGAATCTCAAGTTACCTAAAGGCAAGAGGGGAGGTCTTATTTTTATAAAGCACAGAGCATGGCCTGTCTCTGCTTGGTTCTTCTCTCATTAGACAATTATTTTGGTATTTTTGGATACTCATAGAAGTATTTTATTTGATGGAGTGGATCACTCTAGTTCCTTTAAACACAGTCAGTGTCCCAGGGCGTCTCTAGAGAGACAGTTGCCTGCATACATACCTCTTGATGGATATGTAGGGAGGAGGTCACTTTTAGCCAGGAGAAGGCAGTGACCATGGTAGATGACCTTACTACCGCCAGCACATTGGTTCAGAGAGACATTATCCTAACTATGCTACTAGATTTGAAAAAAAAAATTGATCTCATTCAAAAGTCAACCAGCAAAGGCTGTGTGTAGATGCTCATCCCATCTTCCAGCTGAATCAGAAGCACAAGAATGCAAATTAAATAATTTCAGCTGCTTGTTGCATTGCCTCCATTCAGACTAGTGTGATTGATGTGCAACCTTCAGCTTGCACTTCACAGTGACGGTAATTAGGAGATAATGGTGGCTGCTCATGGGAAGGAAAATGGCCTGCTTTAGTGTGGATGACTTCGGCTTACGTTCCCATGTCAGGACTGACATGAAATATTGTCACAGTCATCAAAGGAATGATTAACAAGCTATTACATTAGAGACTGGGATATGGTTTCACTTTTCAAACAAATATTAATTTTCTTAAGTCAATGCTAGATGAGATGGGTGGAAGCAAGTTTGAGGAATGACTCTAGGGCCATTCATAGCCTTGCAAGGCAGCACGTGACCCAGAGAAGTCCATGTGTCAAACTTAACTCCTCATGGTCCTTGAGGGAAGTGGTGTTGTTCCACCTTGGTTTCTCTTATCAAATGAGAAATCTCAGCCCCCTAACTTAGAGGAGAGCTAGAGAGGGAGTTGGAGCCAGAGGTCCTGGAACTAGGAAATGCCTACACACCATTTTGTCTCCACCGGAGGGAGGTGCTCAGCCTGAGGACAGCTCCAGCTTATACCACTGCCCTCATAAGCTTCAAAGAGAGGTTTCAACTTCAGGGCCTGTGAATAAGTAGAACGTTTTTTGTTTTTCTCTGTTTTCACCAAGAGGAGTGGCCGTGACTCAACATCTGGCAGATATGTTGGGAATGGAGGCAAGCTTGAAAACCATAAAATCGGATTTTTAGTTTTGAACTTTATAGAAACATTACCACATATGCCTAGAACTGAAATTTGTTTGTTTGTGAAAACTCAAATAGTTTTCATTCCCTGGAACATTTCTCATCCTTTTTGAATGGGAGGAAATCAATTTCTCAAAACACTAAATATATGTCTTACTTTGAGTAAAGATTGAGCTTTCTAGGTTAAAGGTGACACATTGCTACCGGAGTAACTCACATTAATGTCCACAAAGACACATGGGTTACAAGAGGACAGTGTCAGACACAATTTCTCTTTCTCCTGTTTGGCTAGTTAGTGTTACCTGGATTGTTAATTTTCCTTTCTTGAAGAATAGGGCTCAGATAGCCTGTGGTGTATCCTTCCAAAGCAATCAAATGAAATGTCAGTAGAAATTATTCGAGTGTGGGCCAGATGATCTCTCTGCATGTGGGTTTGCGCTAGTTATAAATGACTAAAATTGATCTTCATGTTAAGTCAATGAAATACAGAGGATTGTCTCATTCTTCTGCAAGTCTTGGTCTACTTTACAATGTTTATGAAGACATATTTACCTCGTAGAGACTCAGTCCTACCAACGGCTAAAACCATGTGTCCTGTGAATTATTGATTGTACACTTTTTTTTAATTAACTGTAAACAATGAAAGACAAATCTGCCATATTTAGGCTCATCTAATTAGAATGGATGGATAAGTGAGCACACTAAACTCTGCAGGAGGTAACAGTTTGTATAAATCCTGTTTGTCTGTAAATAGCCAATGGGGTTTGGAAGGTGGACTCCATCACTCAGACTTTCGTTTGGAAGCAACTTTGCTTGGGAATGAGCTTCTTTTCATTAGAGGGAGTGGATGGACAGATGGACACTCTCACATGGTACTAGTAGTGCTATCAGAGGAGGAAGTGCACTTTCCATGTGTGGGCTTTCGATCTATGACCCATGCAGATTTGTTAAAATCTCTCTCCTCAAAACAGGGTAGGAGCTACCATCCCCTCCACAAAGACTCACTTTTGCTATGCAAAATTTTGGAGAGATGGCTCAGTGGTGAAGAGCACTGACTGCTCTTCCAGAGGTCCTGAGTTCAATTCTCACCAACCACATGGTGGCTCACAACCATGTGTAATGGGATTTGATGCCCTTTTCTGGTGTGTCTAAAGACAGCTACAGTGTACTTGCATACATAAAGTAACTAAATCTTAAAAAAAAAAAATCTTCGAGCTTTGCTTGGGTAGGCTAACAGAGAAGCAGCCTAAAATTTCTCTTGGCATTTATTCCATACTGTTGTAACGGTTTATCTTTCTGTATTCTCTACCATATAAGCACTAAGAGGGCAGGATCCATTTCTGTGTCCTTGGTTACCGTATTTCTAGCCCCTTGTCTCACCCTAAGAACCTAATAAACATGTGAATGGATAAGTGACTGAATCAACCATCCCAGTCCCAGATACTGGAGATAGGATTTTGTTCAATAGGAAAATAAAATCAAGTTTTATTTTCTGTGTATACTCTTAGGGAAAGAAAGAAACTGAAGGGAGAGGAAGAGGGGAAGGAAGAAAGCAGTGTATTTTGAGTTTCTATTTCCCCATGCTTCCTCATAATCCTGTGCATTCACATCTTCTTTAGATAGACCCTTAAATTGTAAATTAAATAAGTAATATACAGCAGTGTGTTTCCATTTTGGAAGATTTAAGCAACAAATAACAGTCTGAGATGGGAATAGTCCACTTCCCAGCGCATCTATTAATAAAATGACACACGCAGACGTGATTTTATTTATAGATGTGCCTTATGACTTTTTTTCTCACTTAATGTATGCAGGAGAGACTTCTCTGTTGGTTAATGCAGGTCTGCCTCAGTAATTCTCAGTTCTGAAAGTCAGAGTTACCTGGATAGATGAATGATCAAATTCTTACCGAATACCAAAGAAATTGGGCAAAGCCCTACCTTCATAAATCTTAGAATGTTTCCAGGGGATCCTGTGTTGGTTTAGGATTGGGAAGTTACAAGATTTCACCCTCTATTTTAGTGGCTGGTGGGCTTTAATGATGTTTTTTTACAAATTGGGAAGTAATCAGAGACTGTTTCTTTTTATTTCATTTGAAAAGGTTGTTACAATACCAGGGCCTCTCCCAAACACTGTTAGCTCTAGAGGGAATTTTTGGATCATGGAACCCTTTCTTGGACCAATAAAGAGGCTGCATTAGGAAGAACCCATCTCTCTGTAAGGCTGTTTTCTATGGTCTTCTATGGTATAGGCATGTATCACCGACCAAGGCTCTTCCCAATATGCAGTGACTTAGCACCAGTACCCTGGCCCTATGTCTAGCTGTGAAAGAAGCATTTTGTTTCCTGCTTTGTGGAACAGATTTAAAAATCTATTTCTAAGCTTGGTGGATTTAAATCTTTTTTACTTTTCTGAGACCCCCAAAAGCCTGAAATCCTAGAGTGAAGACTGAAGACACCTTATGAGTTTACTTAGTGGTTAACACCTGTCTCTTGGGCTCTTTGAGCAATGAGGACGTTTTTAAAAGTAGTGAAGAAAGAGGCATTCTAAGTGAATAGCTTATGATTAGATAAAATACTACTTTAAAAATTTTTATATAAGAAGTGGTCTGCAAACCTTTCTAGAAAAAGTTAGAATAGAGATAAATAAGTAAATCTGCATAAAGAAAATACTTTTCTACTCCCTTTCCCTAAAGATGGCAATTTTATTTTACAGGCTTGCTTATTTAAAGAAAAACTAAAGACTTCAGTGATTTTATTTGGTTTTCAGCACAGGTGTCTCTCATAGATTTTTATTTTATATTATTTATTTATTAACAAGCAAAGGCTACCTCTTCATAGAGGCCTAAACTCTGGAGGCTGTCTGGTGGCTCTGGTTCAGTGGCTCTCAAACTCAGCTTGCATCAAAATCACCCTGGGGCCTTGTTGAAACACAGATTGCTGAGCCCACCTTTGGAGTTTCTGATTCAGTAGGTCCAGGAACGGTCTGAAAACTGGCATTTCTAAAAGGTTCCCAAGTTTGCTGATGTTGCTATTTTGCAGCCCATGCTTTGAGAACCAATGCTCCACATAAATTGCTTGCTGGCTGACTTAGCAAGTCAAAGGATGCAAAACAGGAATGAGATTTAACCATGCTCTGTCTTACAGCAGCCTTTTGTCATTTGACTCACATCTGGTTGATCTTCTCTTCCTACCGGTTATAACCACAGCAGCAGCAGCTGCTGCCAGGGCCTCTCTTAATTGTATTCTCCTTTGTAAGTTGTGTGTTTTAGCTAAATAGTGCATTGCTCAGAAGTCATGATCAGTGTCATGATCGCTTACATAGGATTTTGAAAGCAGGGTCATCCAGATGACCATTTTTACCCATAAGACCATAGCGAAAACTGATTTTGAGAGTGTCGACTGTAAGATGCACATTAACTGGGTGTTGAGAACAGTAAGAAGCAAAAAGGCTATGATTTGACTCAGCTCCCAGCAATTTGTTTTCAGAAGCCATGACAGCTACCTCCTGATTTCCATTATGCAACAGGATTGCAAATAACACTTCACCGTAGTCTTGATCAATAGAAGGTCAGTAGAACCTCTTCTCCCACGACGGGGAAAGGGCTTATTTATCCATTTAATTGATATAACACATTATCTGGCAAAAGCAGGAAACATCGTTTTTCAGCAGCAATGGGAGGAGAGACTTTCCCTACTGCTAAGCAGTCTTAAAAATATAAGCACACGAAACAAACACTCGGTAAGACGAAGGAGTCTGGGCATAGCTTTGTCCACAGACACTTTGATTTATTTCCAGAATGTGGCCAGGCTCTGCAGTTTTCCTGTATTAGATTCAGAAAACCGGGGGCTGGAGAGATGGCTCAGCGGTTAAAAGCATTGGCTGCTCTTCCAGAGGTCCTGAGTTCAATTCCCAGCAACCACATGGTGACTCACAACCATCTGTAAAGGGATCTTAGGCCCTCTTCTGTTGAGTCTGAGGACAGCTGCAGTGTGCTCATACACATGGATTCAGAAAACCAGGAGGTATGTGTGTTCAGTGATGGCCACTAGTGTTTTTAAAGCTTTTCAAAGTGCCTGCTAAGCATTGGGAGGCTGATTTCCTGAAGTACTAGCCTACTGGCTGTTGAAGCTTTGGTGAAGCCATGTTTATTTCTCCATATCTCCCATCCCACAGGGCCACACATGGTCCTTCTGGCTTATGTACATCATAACATCTTTACACTACCAGCTCCCTCCTGTTTGCCCTCCTTTGGATTAAGAGAAAACTCCAGTTTTGACTAATGTTTGCATTATTTAGTACCTCTTAAGTCTAAGTTTCTACATGATGACAATTCCATATATTAGTATCTTCAGTACATTTGTGCTTATGTTGCTTTTAGAACAATTGCCACATCCTGCTCTTACAGAATTCTTATATATTTATAACACAGATATGATCTTTATTCTTATAATAAACTATCTATTTAAATGATAGGTTATTGTAATGATTTCTCTAGTGATACTTACAGTCTTTTGAATAAAACAGATGAATATGAATTAAATGAAAAAAGTCAGGCTCTATAGTCAGACTTGCTGGCTTCAAAATGTGATGTTTATTAGCTGTGTGAGCATAAACAAGAGGATTCATCTCTCTACAGACAGTTGGCTTATGTAGAAAAAGTTGACAGCAATCATACTTCCTTTTGAAGGTTTTAAATGAATGCTAAAAAAAGACAAAATGTAGACTCTGAAGCAAATCTCTGATCGCCAATAAGCACTATAAATATTTATTATGATGATGCTGAAGAGGAAATTATCTACCACTATTAGGTGTTTTGAGTCGTACCTCTATCCAGTCTCTTAGCCATTTGTACTGAACCTGTCATGTGAGAACAGTAGATGATCATACAGTCACTGGACAAGAACAGTAGGTCGGTTGACTCTTGGCATATGGCATGACTACCACTGGGAGCTTATTGGCCCATGTGGTAGGCTCTGCCTTTTAAAAAAATTAGATATTTTCTTTATTTACATTTCAAATGTTATCCCCTTTCCTCATTTCCCCTCTGAAACTCCCATCCCCTCCTCCCTCCCCCTGCTCACCAACCCACCTACTACCACTTCCCTGTCCTGGCATTCCCCTACACTGGGGCATCGAGCCTTCACAGGACCAAGGGCCTCTTTTCCCACTGATGTCCAGCAAGGCCATCCTCTGCTACAGATGCGGCTGGGGCCATGGATTCCTCCATGTGTACTCTTTGGTTGGTGGTCTAGTCCCTGGGAGCTCTGGGGGTACTGGTTAGTTCATATTGTTGTTCCTCCTATGGGGCTGCAAGCTCCTTCAGCTCCTTGGGTCCTTTCCTTAGCTCCTCCATTGGAGGCCTTGTGCTCAATCCAATGGTTGGTGTTTTATTGCTGTGAAGACACACCATGACCAAGCAACTCTTATAAAAATACTTAATTGGGGCTGGCTTACAGTTTCAGAGGTTTAGTCCACTAGCATCATAGCAGGAAGCATAGGGATACAGGCAGACACGGTGCTGGAGAAGGAGCTGAGAGTTCTCTAACTTGATCAGAAGGCATCTAGAAGACTGTCTTCCTCAGGCAGCCAGGAGGAGGGTAGATTACATGGGCATGAGCATATATGTTAGACCTATAAGTCCAGCCTTTCCAGTGACACACTTCCTGTAAAGAGACCCTACCTCCTCCAATAAGACCACATCTCTTAATATTGCCACTTTCCATGGTCCAAACATATTCAGGCCACGACAGGCCTAAGAGTCACTTTATTTTAAAGAAATTAGCAAGCCAAGGAAATGATTAGATAATCTAAAGATAACCTTTGCTAAATGTTAATAGCATTCGGGTACTTGAACAAAATTTCCCCTTAGGATTCAGTTTTGAAAACAAAAACAAACAACAAGTTAAAATAAAAGCATTTTGGCTGGGCCTAGACCTTCTAAGAACCCCAGGACTTCTGGTGGAATTGTGGGTGAAGGTGAACAGCTGACAAACCCTTGGAGTGGGTGGCAGAAGAAAGCTCATTTTGGATGTGAATTCCCTTTTTTAAATTTTAATTTCATTCTTTTACTGTGTTTGGTATGGTGACCCAAGGACTGAAATAGAGTCATGCTGGACAGTGGTCACTATTCCTTGTTGAGGAAAGAACTCTTTTGTTGTAGAGATATTCTGTGTAATGCTCTTTCCTGCCTCCAACATCATAAATGAGAGCATGGGAAGAGTCCAGAGGCACTCGCTCTACAAGTCACACTCCTGGCAGGATGATCAGGAGGAGGATGCGACTCAGAATATTAAATTGTGGTTCATACTGTCACTATCTTGTTTTATTTATTTAAATGGGAATAACTAAGTTAAACATTTATTATACTCTGCTAAGTTGTCATGTTAATGAGATATGTATAATTTCATCAGATGAAAAAGAATTTCATAGCAGAAGAGAATGTGTGTAAACAATGCAGACTCACCTGGACTGAGTAAAATGGACCTGGGTAAGACAAATGCTGTATTATATACTTATGTACCTGTGGTTGCATAAACACCTCTCAGGCATCAAGGGTCACTAAGTGGGAACTATTTAAGATGCCCCAGTCTGCCTAAGTCTATTGAGCAGCCCAAGCTAACTAAAGTAGCTTGCCTAATACCTTTGGTTTCTTAGGGTGAAGTCGAAGTTTCTTCATAACCTTGGTAGGTTGCCCAATGACATAGTCCTTATTGTATCATCTCATACAAATGGGATGTTAGTGCTAATACATTTTTAAATTTATTTTAAAGCAATTCTTTGACGTATAATTTTGCATGTAAATTATGAAAGCAAATGTTTATATCATAGGGAGGTAGATATGTTTGCTTATTTTACATAAAGATCTAAGTTTCAGGTGTATATTTAATACTGTAGGATGCAGAGCGTGTTCAGCGCTTTGTGGAGTTGATTGATATTTTGTGACTGTTAATGATGAGTGGTAAGATTGGCAGAAACATTCACTACAAACCTCACTGAGATGTGATTACAGTCACTTCAGAAATTGTTAGAACACATGTTCAAGTCCCAAACCAAAATTCATTTAACATACTTTTTTTTTTTAAATGAAACAAAAAAGGCAAAACTGACAAAACATGAAAAAAGAACAAAAGCAAAGCCAAAAAAACCCATGGAGCCTGTTTTGTGCTGGCCAAGAATTCCTGAGCATGTAGCCTGCTGTGAGGTGTCCTTGATAGACATTCAGCCATTTCCCAGCAGCTAGCAGTTGCAGATAGCTTCCTGCTTAGGGGTGGGGCTTTGTACCCACTTCCCCCTTTCCACGCTGAACACCCAACTTTTTATGTGGGTGCTGGGATTTGAACTTAGGTCTTCAGATATGCATGGCAAGCACTTTTATGTTAGAGCCATTTCTTCAGCCTCTCAAACAGCAATTTAAAAGAAGCAAACCAACCAACAAAACCCCACAAACATTCTAACACAATAAATGCAATCCAAAGGTACTCACTTGGTGCCTTGTGCTCAAGA
Source organism: Mus musculus (assembly GCF_000001635.26). Lineage (NCBI taxonomy): Eukaryota > Metazoa > Chordata > Mammalia > Rodentia > Muridae > Mus > Mus musculus. The sequence continues at coordinate 28,114,864 of NC_000072.6, read as the reverse complement.
TTGATAACAGGAAACTATTAAAAGCCTAGTTTTCATAGTTTACAAGAGCAGATACCTGTGTGTGGGCTCAAAACTCTGCCGTATGTCACGTACAATCGTCTGGAACCTGAGCCCAGGTGCTTGAGGCGGGATGCTGGTAGCTGATCTGATGGCGTGCGCAGAGCCAAGTGCTCATCACAGATTCAAAACCAAGGCTGTGTGTGGTGAGAGCTGCAAGAGAGCAAGGTGAGTCCTTCCAGGAACACCTTGAGTGTTAGCACATTTGATTTTAATTAATTTTTGATTCCTGCATGTTTAGAAACCTCTTATGTTGCTGTCTTTTTCACCCCCTACCCCCATTCAGTTATACGACCCCGGTAGGGTTGCGCAACCCATAGATTAAGAAGTTATGCCATAGAGTGGCTGATGTACACAGGGGTGAACTCCGGTGGGGTTTAAGGAAGACACTCTCAAACCCCGGAGATCTCTGGAAACTTACCTAACCTAAAACCAAAAAAACGCTTGTAGTTTTCATGTGCTGTGCGACTATCATTGCTGTTTGGACTGTTCTTATTAATCACACACACACAGCTAATTGCTCAAAAAGAAACTAAACGCACTATCAGTGAGCTGATGTTACGCTCTTCTCATAGAGCCAGTCCGGCAGGGCCCACTGCTCTTTCTGCTGTGTAGCTCTTGAGATTCACCATAGCTGCACCATTTCAGTACTTGGCCATACATCTCCGTAAGGGAACTTTTTTTTGAGGAATCAGCAAAGTTTTGTTTGGAAAGCATTTAAAGTGTTTGGAAATCGGATTGAATTAAAACAGCATAAAGGATTCTCTTTCTTGTTGACGCTGTCGTTTTGCTTTGTAACTTCTGCTCTCATAACCGGACCCACTGAAATGGGAGGTATTTTGTTGTCTTTGAAACCACAGGGGTGGAATTTCAAACTCTTTGAGTTTTCCCCCTTTTGCCTGAGGAAGGAAGATATTGTAAATTCCATTTAAATAAAGTTTGGATTCCTTTATTTCATTGATATTCATGCGACTGAAGCACCTAGTGAGCTTGGTTGGTGTATAAATTAATATTTACAGGTAAAACCTTGTTGAAAATAAAATAGATTAAGTGGAGAATATTTTTCCCACAGCTTCCTTCTCCAACGAAAATGAAATAACTCTGCACCGTTCCTCTGCTGAATGCCCCATCTGTCAGCTGCACACAGATCTGAGCCTGTACCATCTCAGGGGTGTTTGGGGCCAGGGCTTCATGTGAAGTGGTGTGCACGAGTGAGCACCCACTGGGAGAATTGGCAGTTAGGAATTTAGAGTTACTTTTACCTTTAAATATTTCTTGATTATAGGGTTCTAAAGTGGAAACCTGTATCACTGGATTCTAATTTCAATCTCTGCTGATCAACATTACATATAGCAAACAACAATTTTTCCTTTTTCTCTTTTTTCTCTTTCTCTCTTTTTTCTCTTTCTCTTTGTCTTTGTCTTTTCCTTTTTCTTTTTCTTTGTCTTTTTCTTTTTAATTTTCTTTGTCTTTGTCTTAATTTATTCTCTTTACATCCCGATTCCTGCTTCCCTCCCAGAAACCCCCTCCCACAGTCCATCTTCCCATACCTGCTTCCCCTTCTCCTCTGAGGTTGGAGGACCCCCTGGTTATCACTTGATCTTGGCAAATCAAGTATGTGCAGGCACATCCTCTCGTACTGAGGAAGGTCAAGGCAGCCCAGGTAGCCTGACATATCCCACAGACAGGCAACAGCTTTTGGGATAGCCCCAGCTCTATTGTTCTAGACCTACATGAAGACAGCTGCATATGTGCTACAGATAGCACCCAACAATTTAAAAAAAGACATTAAATCAAGGGTTCTAAAAATAAGGCAATAGGATCGATGAATAAATGTTATTATGGCATATTTAAAAAATTCATGATGTTTAAACCAATTATTAATATTTTAGTTCACTAAAATAGTATAAGTCTGGGTTTATATTTGCAAAAACAAATATAAAGCCTATAAATAATAAGCACAGGCTACACAATAGAAATGACCTCTGAAGGATCTGCCCATGTAGACACTTGTTATCCGGAGGGTACACAGTTTTGCCTTGTGCTTTGTTTCAAACAACTCAGAATTAAGTTCAGTGGAGTTGTATAGTTGAATAAGATGCTTCAGGTCCAGTATTGTCCGTGGGTATTTGAATATTATTCCCAGTGACATCTGGGTATTTTCAAGATGTCTTAAAAAGCTCAACACATAGTACAGATAAAAGTGACTGCTTTTCTTAGTTTCCAAGTGCTCGGAGTTATGAAATCTTGTCATCGTAGTGTTAGAAGAAACATTTGAAGGCTTCTTTTATAATCTGGCACAGAAATCAAAATATGTTCTGGGGGATCAGTCATGGTGGCATACATCCGTAAATCCAGCATTCAAAAAAACAGAGACAGGGTGTAGATATTTGATGATAGTTAGGACTGCATAGTGAGACCCTGCCTCAAAACAAAGTCCAACCCAACCCAACTCAACACAACATAACAGAACAAACAACAACACTTCATAAGTAGCCTGTGAAGACCCTCCATAGGGGTAGAATCTTCTCTCTTGGGTCAAGTGTAACTCTAGCCAACCCTGTCTTCTGATGACCTCTCTGTCATGGAACATCCCTTCAGCTCCCCAAGAGTCACGTTCTCCAGCATCCCTTCTATTGCCTTACCCGCTGCTTCTACCAAGCACAAGCAGTGACTTTTATCCATAGCTTCCTGGATGCCAGGCACCGTGGTAAACAATATACATAACCGCATTTGTTCCTCCTCACAGCTGCCAGGCAAGCATGGCCTTCGAATGAGGGAAAGGCTTTTCTCTAAGGTTCCTCAGAAGGCATATGGTCACTCCATATAAAACCTGGGTCTGATGGACTCCTAAGTCTTAAACTATTGCTTTATACAGCCCCTTTGTACTGTATTTTCAGATTTCCTGATGGTATCCTTTATTTGACTATATTCCTGCTGTTACTTTAATCCAATTCTGAGTTAAATCCATTTTCCCTTGCCATTTTCTAAAAGATTGCCTTTGAGTAGAGAAGCTCAACCCTCCAGATGGGAGGTGTCAGCCTCATAGTCTCAGCGTGTAGGTGGCTGGGATGGTGGGTGGGCTGTGGAACATATGTCTAGTGGACAGTGGCCTCCACAAGGACCGCGAAGGACTGCCGGTGGCCCCGTGTGCCTGCCGTTCTGCTGGGCTGGTCACACGGCTCCCAGGGAAGGTTGGGACGCTTGGATTCCATTAGCAGCATTAGTGGGGAGCTTCCCCATTGTTCCAGATGTTTTCTGAGGACATCGGATGGGAAGAGTTTGCATGATCGCAGATGGTCAGAGCAGTTTGTGCAGCAGGAAGCTTTCCAAGGGAGGACTAATCTATCCAAAATTCTTTTCTGAAGTTGATGACACAATGTGGAGAGATTACTTGAACTTCAGGAAAACACCGAAAACATCAAAATAAATGCTTTTTTTTTTTTTTTTTGTGCCTACTCCTTTCCCAAACTAAACTATTCCCCGTGACTGCATTTCCTGAACATATGGAATAAAGTTCTAGATCAAATGGAGAGATGATAAAAATGAAGGTTCTTCCATTTGCTTCTTATTTCGGTAGAGTCTACTCTTGAGTATCTGGGCTCAAAAGCTGAGACAAGAAATATATGACATTCACAATACCAGAAAAACAAACCATTCATTTTCACACTTATGAGGAGGGGCCGAAGTTCAGTCCTCATTTTGGTACCTTGGCAGAAGAGGAGAATTGAGTTCTTTCAGCCTCTCTGGGGAGTAAACTTGGCTAGCAGCCTCATCTGTCCATGTGTAACCCCAATCCAAGGGTCCCCCTGGATGCCTCTGCATTTTCCACTGTAGCTACACGCCCCATCCTTCCTGTTAACCCATATGATCCTCCATTTCAAGGCTTCTTAAAACCACAATGTGTTTGGTTATACCTTTACTTTGAAAACACTTTTGATCTTTTTCAAGTTCCATCAGATAAAAATACCTTTTTATACCTTTTGTTTCCATGGTAATGGATTCCAGGACTTCTTTAGAAAACCACTAGATTCATGTGCCCATGGGAAGACGGTGTATTATGGATTAATAAAGTAAATACCAGCATACCCCGTGCAAGGAGCTGACAGAAGCACTCAGAAGGCTCGGGACATGATGAGGTTGTGCGTGCTCGTTTCTCTCTCCCCCCACCCCCTCTCTTTTTCTGTAACATTTTAAAAATTGCAATTAGTGGACTTTGGAACCTGAGCCCTACATTGTAGGCAAACAGCTTGTGAACTTTAGTGTGAAATTTAGTGATTACTAATCAGCTCAAAGCAGAAAGAGCAAATTAACTTGCGTTAATTTCACATTTAATAATATATAAGAAGCCAGAAACCCCCTTTCTGGATTTTGCACAACTTTCTTTCATTCTTACAAGTACTATTTCTGTTTCTCAGAATTTAAACAGGGGAGGAAAGGCTTTCTCTAGTTTTCACCTTTCTCTGAAAGAATATTTCCCTGGGATGTCTTTTTGGCAGTTTCTGCTAACATAGCCTTTAAGAATCTGGGGGCATGTATCAGAACACAGCAGAACAGTCTGTTAACAGAGAATTTAATAAATAAAAACCACCTTTCCCAGGAAAAACAGAATGGCCGTTGCAAGCTACTGAGAATGGAAAGGCATAATCAGACATATTTCTCTCTATTTTGTCACCCCTAATTTTGTCCCCTGTGTTTTTGTTTTTGTTTTTGCCATATTATAGATCAGGGCAAGGTGGAGGAGTAGAGAGAAGTAACCTCCGACAAGAGGGGAAAGAACTGGTGGTGGGAAGGAAGAGGGCAGGAATGTGCTTGCTCATTTGATTGTGTTTATTTATAAAGAAGCAATGAGTCAAAGCCCCATTTTTGCTAATGTAGATTTTAGTATTTTAAATTTCCATGCCATTATTAATAACATTAAGATGCTTTTATGTTGAAATAACTAAAGGTACTTTCAGAATAAAGATTGACATTAGAAGCCTAAATACCTTTCTCCATGATTGCTTCTCTCCCTCCCTCCGCCTCCCCCCCCCCATATGTGTGTGTGTGTGTGTGTGTGTGTGTGTGTGTGTGTGTGTGTAGGTCAAAGAAGCACTTGTAGGAGATTCTCTCATTCACTTTGTGGGTTCTGGGGGTCGAACTCAAGAGTTCAGATTTGGCAGAAAGCACATTTGTCTGTGGAACTATCTCTGGCTCTGGTTTTTCTTTTTATGCCTTAAGTGTAAAAATGATCAACAATTGTAATGCAATGTTTTCAAAAGTCTTCTAAGAGACACAAAGTTGAGGGGCCAGAAACACAAAGCTAGCCTCACTATATAAACAATGCATTGTAGGACTTGGGGTTCCCCCACCTGCCTGGAAAGATTCAATACTACTGTCCCTAATAAAATGAAATGGCAGGCTACTCACTTCAGCACTCAGTTTTTATTTTCATCCTCATGTTCTTTGGTTTTCAAAACACCTGTTAAAATGCATTTTCTCCTTGCAATAGAGCTCTCACTAAAGATAGCTCTAGATGCTCCTGGAGTACTGGGGACACTGCTTCAAATGTTTCACTTCCTGCTTCTCCTTGCTCCATCTACACTAGGCCCTTATGGAAGTCTCCTTCGTTCTGTTTCTGCACTAGCACAGGTTACACACCAAGAAGGGTTCTGGGCTTTTGGAACAAGAATGTGAATAAAGCACCTCCCCTTAGAGAGAACATCCCTTAAGTAGAAGATTAGCTAAGTCCTGGCAAGAAGCCCTTTGGGTGTACTGTCAATTCAGCCTGTATCCTTCGAGAAATGCTCTTTAGGGGCATCAGTACAAACTTTACCAACTACCATTGCACCCCAAACAAGGCTTAGGGGCGTCAACTCCTGGGATCTCCTTTTAATGCACCCTAGATACTTCCTCAGACCAACAGAGGGGAATGTGCTTCCCCAAGACGAAGCACCAGTTTGCACTAGAGTGGCCCTGGTATACCTCTGCCTCCATTATCTCTTTCAATCTCTGCTTGTTTTCCTCTAGATAACTTGAGCTTTTTATAGAATTCCATTCTGAGTTACCTATCATGTTTTAGAGTATATTTCTTTATATAGCTCCTTACACACACATACACATAAATAATTTATCACGGTCTACCGGTGGTGCCATTTTGTTGGTTCCAACAAAATATAGAAACTTATCTCTCACCACCTGCTCTCTTTTGTGATACACTTGTGATAAATATTTCCTCTGTGTGCTCTCAGAAACATGTGAGGTGGTGCTATGCTTTCTGCTTTAATCATTAACTATATTTGGAAAATGCAAGAGAAGCAAATTATATAATATTTACTCATACTTTTACTCTTTTAGCCAGCCTTCCTTCCTTCCTTCCTTCCTTCCTTCCTTCCTTCCTTCCTTCCTTCCTTCCTTCCTTCCTTCCTGATATCTTGACTCTTTTTCTTTTCCTTTCTGCTCAGAAACCTTCTTTAGCCATTCTTTTAGGGGCTATGTCTGTTAATGACAACTTGGTTTAGATGGCATTCTTGAAGAATGTTTTCTCTGGATTTAGAATGATGATGGACAGGTCTGTTCTTTCAGCATTTGAAAAACACTCTCTTCCTTTGAGCCCCTTTGACTCCTTTTGAGAAATTCTTTCCCATATAATCCATGTCCCCACCCCCACCCGCACTTTAGTGATGTGGTGTTTCTCTCTGGCTTGGCTCTTCATTGTTATTGTGTCTATCATGTGTCTTGGTGTGAAGTCCTTTGGGTTTGTCTGTTAGTGTTTATTCAGATTCTCTGTTCAGCTTTTTGCCAATTTTGGAAAGTTTTTAGCCATTATGTCTTCAGATATTTCAGCTGCAGCTCTATTTTCTGGTCCATTTGGGAGTCAGCTGACTTAAATTTAGTTATTGTATTGTTCCACATGTCTTGGGCGTGGTCTTCACTTTTTACCCTAGTGTGATTAATCATTATTGCTTAGCTTAGGTCATTTTTTTTTTATTCTACTCTGATAGTCATGGACTCTTTCCTCTGCTTTACTAACCAGGCTACTGTTGTGGAGTTCAGCTAGTGAGCTCTATAACATCTACTTGATTCTTCTGTCTTCATCATCTTTGCTAACTTCTTATTGCTTTGCCAGCTGTTTGAAGGCACTCCCTCCCCCACCAAGACTGGCTGAAACACTTGAAGCTGGTGATGCTCTGGCTTTGAGGAGTAGAAGGGTCTTTGTTACCCTTCCCATGTGTCATTCACTGACACCACCTGGGACGGAGGGCCATCTCCCCACTGGTGGGTAGTGTTGACTTCCTTACTCTTCCCAACACCTTCATCTCAGTGACGCATTGCTACCCAGCAGAGATAGAAGCCCAGCCTCCCCACTCTTCCCTCTCTGAAGGTACCATGTGCTGTGTCTGTACAGTCTAGGCTTCCCACTGTATCTCCCCCATCTCTCTCTCTCTCTCTCTCTCTCTCTCTCTCTCTCTCTCTCTCTCTGTGATTTTGGTTCTTCTGTAATGTTTGATTCCAGTAGCATGGTTTATTATCTAAATGTTTACTATCTAAAAGGGTCCAGACTGCTCACTCCCCATTCCCCAGTCCTTTGGATAAACTAAGGATGCTTTTGTTTGTTTGTTTTTGGTCTATGCCTGATGGCATGTCCAGGTTGCTGGTTTCTTTAGGATGAATGGGGACGTAATATGGGAGTCTTAGGGTTTTTATTGCCGTGATAAAACACCATGGCCCAAAATGACTTAAGGAAAAAAAGGTTTACTAGGGTACTGAAGCAGAGGTCATGGTGGAGTGTTGCTTCCTGGCTTGATTAGCCTGCATTCTTATATCATCCAGGACCAGGGACCCACAGGTGGCACCATCCCCAGTGGGTTAGTTAGCCTTCATACATTAATCATTAGCCAGGTAAATGTCCCTACAGGCTCGTCTGATGGATTCATTTGGGGGGGGGGGGTTAAGATTCTCTTCTTAGATAACTCTAACTTGTGTCTCAAGCTGGCAAACAAACAAACACACAAAACTAGCCAGGACAATGAGAAAACAGTAACAACAACAACAACAACACTCAGAAAGAATGTGGAGAAAGAAGAAAATCCAAGAACTGTAGTACTATATCATTCCTTGGTCCCAAAGGTCGTTAGCCTGCCTAAAGTATCTGTTCACCTCTCATCAGCATTGCCTATAATGTCCATACTTTAATTGATAGGAAAAGGAGCATGTCTATTCTTCTGTCAAAGCCTCTTTGCATCTTTGTCTTGTTATATGCTAGATGCCCTCTATATTTCACCCTCTTTCAAGGTCAGAGCAATTGATGTGCTTTCCAGAACACTCAGTTACTCTTATAGGAATCTTCGTTTGGACTGGAAATAGCTGCAATGTAGAAGCACTTGCACTAGAGCAGTTGCAATGAGGAAGCATCGCATTTGCAAACTTTGTTGTTAGGCAATTCTGGGTCCCAGTCCTATTTTTACTGTATATTTGTTACTTAATTTGACCAAGGCACGTATACTCTCTAATTCTTACTTTTCCCAGGTGATGATTCAAGTGTATGCCTTGCACACAATAAGTTCCATAAAAAGAAGAATGGTAGCTATTCTGCAGATCATAAATTTTCCAGATACATTGTTAATCATTTGATCTCTACTAGGAGAGAAAACAGTCCTAACTATTTTCTAGGATGCTGTTTTATACACACAAGGCATCACTGCACAGCAATTCCCAGGTACCAGTTGCCTCCAGAGAATAGCAAAACCTGACTTCTCTGAGCAATTGATGTGACGTCACTCTAATGGAACCCCATAGACTTATTCCAAAGGTTTTACAGTATAAGAAGCCAGTTAAAGGATGCTTGGGGGATTTTTGTTTGTTTGTTTGTTTCCCAAGAACGACTGAAAAAGTGATTATTTTGGGAATGTTCTGGTGCTGGTAAACTCAGCTTGATCAGTCTCAGACTTCTAAATCTCTTTATGGTCCTCACTGTAAGTCAGGTGAGGGTGGAGAGTTCAGGAAAGAAGATATTGCTACTTTTCCCTAAAGGAAGAAGAGAATTCTAAGCTGGAAGGGAGATGAGAATTATTCTTGACTGGGTTTCTAGATTTATAGTCATGGAGGTCATTTGATCATTCTGGACTTGAACTGATGTGCCAGCTTGAATCACTCATAGAGAACTTGTTAGGTCAAGTTCCCTAGAAGTAAAGCTTAAGAGAGGGGTACCTATGGAAGCTTTCTGTTAGAGTATTCTCAGGAGAAGGGATGTGGTCTCAGATGATGTTTAGCCTCATCAGGATCCTGTGGGGTGTCCTGGAGTGAAGCAAGGGAGTAGCCATCCTGCATCCCTGCATCCTGAGCTACAGGGAGCTTAGTACTAAGGTAGGGATCCTCTCTAGGTAACCTTGGGCGATGCAACTCTGTAATTCAAGGGCAATTCTCTGAATAACGTGTGAGGGTTGCCACAGGACTCAGAATGGCTGGTAGAGCTATCCTTAGGAATACGGGTAGGACTCTCTACTACACAATGAATCTACAAGATTGATTGTGTTCTTGTGAAAACCAGTGGTTTGTGTAACAGTAAAGCTGGCTGGTCCTTAATTGCTGTGTGACCTTGAATAAGTCTTTGAGCCTCTAAGAAAAAGGATAGATAGAGAGATTCTTAAAGCCTGTTTGATTCACTCAGCTCAGTTGATTGAAAATATTGGATTTAGGCCCGAAGAGATGGGTCAGCAGTTAAGAACACTGACTGTTCTCCCAGAAGTTTTGAGTTCAATTCCCAGCAACCATGCAGTGGCTCACACCCTTCTGGAGTGCCTGAAGACAGCAACAGTGTACTCGCATACATTAAATAAATAAATACATCTTATCAAAAAAATATATTGGATTTAGTAAGACCAGGGCTTCCTGGTGTGTGGACCATGTGGATTGTTAAGAAGATGAAAGAAGGCAGGTGAAAACCCATTGCTATGTGACTTGCAGTCTAGGCTAACATCTTTTGGGGCTTGGAGGTAAGGAAGCTTAGTAGCTTGGTGATGGTGGACACTGAGGAAGTTCACATAAAAAATTCGAATCTTGGAAGCATATTCTAGGAGGGAGTAAGTCTTCCTGTTCCCTTTCTGCTTAGAAGTCTGATAAAATATTTTCAGCATTGGAACTTCAGTTTCTGTATTCTGTTAATTTCCCCCTTGATTTCTGTTTCATCCATCTAGTAAGAGACCCATTCTTTCTTCTTACAGATTGATTGCATTACTAGGAATATTTTGCAGTGATTTTTAGTTTCATTAGTACGGATTGTTCGTTATCAGAATGAGGCAGATTTTTTTGATATTTTTATATGTGACCTTGGGCAGAGACTCGAGTGCTCCAGGGACCAGTGTGAGTAGGTGAGGCTCAGTAGGTAGATTAAAACCACAGCATTGTCAATCCTGGGACTCTCCGAGGATTTCCTCTCTCAGGGGTAGAAGTAACTAATGAGGCCATTGTTATCTAAGCCCAGTTGTTGATGTCTCGACATTACTCTTTCTGAATCGGTGGTGGCATAGACTCACTGCTCCAATCTGAGATGCCTTTGGTGTTTCCTGGACTTAGAGGTGACCATTAATCAAACCAGACTCCTGGAGAGTCTCCCCTTCATGCATTGGCTTGCACAGCCGTTGCCATTCTCAAACTTCTGCTCTTCCTATGTGTATCCTTTCAGGCCAGAGACCCTGCGTTGAGGAGTTGAACCTTAAGGTCAAATCAACAGGCTTTGTAGTAGGTTGTGGAAGAAATATTGAACAGGCTTTTTTTCCTCTAGGTATGCTTAGCTTTCATCAGAAGCCAAGTATTTCTTGCTCGGAAAAAGGATGTTGCTAAGGAGTGTTCAAGCTTGGTTAATTTATTAATAAAATGACTGAGTTCTCATGGAACCTTCTCTTCTGGAAGGTTTTGCAGGCTTTAGTGCATTTGAAAGGGGAAAAAGTCGCAGATTGGTGCAACCAATGGCAAGTCCTGTTAAGTAGGGAGCTCCTTATAGGCTTTTGCTGTGTGAATAGGGCCTGCTGAGATTAGATGTTGCTCGATGACTTGTTGACGGCATGATTGACAGATCTGTGGCTTTCTAGGGCTTAGACTTTATATGCCTGCCTCTCCTTCCCACCTCAGCTCCCATCCTCACATCCCTTCCCTTGCCAACTGGGTGAATGCTTTGGGATGAATCCAGATCCCTGCCTGCATCAAAGGATTTCAGCAAGGCTAGTGTGACAATGCCACTTTTTAATTTTGCCAACATGCCCTCCCTGCCCCTGCCCCGGACCCCCACACCCTTAAATTATCTATGGTTGTAAATTGTGACTTGTTTAAAATTTTATGTTTAACTCTAAACATAGTTTTATTTGGAGAGAAAAAAAAACCCCAACAATTTTAGTTACATCGTTAAGATTTAGTAGAAATAAGACTTAGAGAGTCAGTTCTTGTCAGAAAGGCCAAAAGTTCTTTATCTTGCCTCTATGTTTCAATCTGGAAGTCACAGCTGACATCCTCAGGATGAAGCCTCCCTCTGTGGCAGAGATGTCATCTGGACAGATATCGCCATTTGCTGCTAATGATGATTGATGTTAGTTCAAAAAGTTCTTCTGTGTCAAGAGGGCACTTGGGAAGCCGGCTGTAAAGAGCGCTTCCCAGCATGGGCAAGCATTTGTTATCACTCACACTTTGATGCAGCAACACATTGCGGTTCTTGGCATAATTAGAGGCAGGTTTCAAGAGTTACTGCTGCACCCTACTCGTACCTGCCAAACTATAAAGACAAACTATATTGAGGATTAAAGGACGGAATCCCTTTGTGTCTCTGAGCAGCAGAACTGAAAGGTTCATAATGACAGACGGGACCATTAGGAGGCATGAAAGGAAAAGCAGAAGCCAGGCTGAAAATGTTCTGGGCTAGAAAGGAGTTGATGCCCTTTGAACATTTGGGTTCAAATAATGTGCCATCCTTTATCTCCAAAGACAACACTACTGACCCAGTGGTGTGGAGCATGGGCTGCGGCCTTGGTTTCCAACAGAGAAGATAGAAGTTTTCTTCAACTCTGTGCTAGCCAGAGGTCTCATATGGGACCAGTGACAGGCTGAAGTGTCTGGAGGAGAGGAGGTGAGATGGAGGTAGCTAGTGCTTATACTGACCAAGTCTCCTCCTTAACGCTTTGCCACCATCACCTCCATCATTCTCCACACAGAACCCTAGAAGGTAGGGATGCGTCTAATTTCCACCTGACAGATGAGGCCACTGAGACACAAGGAGGCAAAAGACTGTTCCTGAGGCTGCACAGATAATAAATGATGCAGTGGAGTTTGATCTCTCTGAGTTTGATACCAAGGCCCAAGGTCTGAAGTATGGCATACTCTGCCCTGCTAAGGTTTTTTGTTTGTTTGTTTGGTTTTTTTTTTTTTAAGATTTTATTTTATGTATATGAGTACATTGTAGCTGTCTTCAGACACATCAGAAGAGGACATCAGATCTCATTACAGATGGTTGTGAGCCACCATGTGGTTGCTGGGATTTGAACTCATGACCTCTGGAAGAGCAGCCAGTGCTCTTAACCACTGAGCCATCTCTCCAGCCCCCCCTGCTAAGGTTTAATTACAATTAGAAGCATGCATCTTGGGAGGAAGAGGAGCAGGAACATTCCTATCACTGGATATCTATGTTCATCCATCCATCCCACCTGGTTCTTATGCTTGTTTTGACATTTGGGATTGTTTGTGTTTGTTTGAGGTTTTTTGTTTGTTTTTCTGTTTTATACAGACACAGGCTTACTAGCCAGCCTGAAACTTACCGCATAGACCAAACTCACCTAGAATTCACAGAGATCCACCTGCCTCTGCCTCCATTGTGCTGGGTTTAAAGACCTGTGCCACCACACTTGGCTATTTCAACATTTTTAATATGTTGTTCTTTACTGAATTTTCACACAAAATTAAGTTAGAAAAGTTTTGGAATTTTTTTATGCATTTTATGTGAGTGCTAAATAAATATACATCTGCTCTGCAGCCAGAAATCCCATTCCCAGAAAAAAGCCTACTTGGTGAAGATAGACAACAGGAAAGACCATATAGGTAACTTCCCAGTGCTCCCTGGCTGTAGGACTAACACATATGTTCATATAAAAAATACTACCTTAAGTTAAAAACTTCTCTTACTTATAAAATATGAATTATTTTACTTTCTATCACTGTTAAATATTGAGAGCTAAGTGTTATGAATGTAAGAGTACACACCATATACATTCATTCATAGTATGGATTAAAGAGTACATACTATATACATTGATTCATAGTATGAATTAAAGAGTACATACCATATACATTCATTCATAGTATGTTTTTAAACAGACAAAACTAACTTGGTATTAGGCTTCAGATAAGTATAGACAATCTTAGAGTAATAGTACTTAGATAGGGACAAGAAGAAAGCTTCTGAGATGCTTTTAATTCTCCATTTTTAATTGGGCACTGGTTCGATAGCACATTGTTGGGAACATGTCTTGGCAGGTTTATTATTTTATACTTTTCTGTGCCTATCACGTTCTGACAATATTGTACACTCAAATTCGCATCAACAATTTTTCCAAATATTTGAAAGTTAAAGCTCAGTTTTCTTCTCTTTGTAGGTCTTTATTTCAAATATAATAGTCTCTATTTTTTAGAATTTTATTCTGTTTCAGTTTTCAAATACTGCTAGTCATTTTAAGTTGATTTTTTTTTCTTGCCTGTGCTTTTAATTCCATTATTTTAGTACCTGCTCGAAGGACACTTCATTTCTATTCTGGTCTATGATCATCCTCACACTCAAGTTCTCGGGACATCTAGTTCTCCTGCTTGTTGTTTCTGACGACGCTTCTTCATCTCATGCTGTAAACACCTGCTTGCTGTAGACTCACACATAGATGATCATAATCTTTGGGACTCCTGAAGAGCCCCAGCTTTGGACAGGTTCCCCCAAAGATGACTCACTTGATTCTGCAAGCCCTGCTTAGTCTCTTTTATACAGAATCAAATCAACTTAATTAATTGATCCCTTGATGTTTCCTGGACAGCAAACACAAGAAATGTGAATTCAAGCCCCAAACCCCCATGAGGTCTAAATTATTATTATTATTCATATTATTATTTTGGTTGAGACAGGGTTTCTCTGTGTAGCCCTGGCTGTCCTGGAACTCACTAGATTCTGAAGGGAGATTCTTCTTTTCATTCCCAATTCCCAGCAAAGGCTGAAACAATTTTCATAACAACTTTCCTTGCTAGGTGAATTTTTTTCACTCAGTCTATTTTCATTAGGGACACAAGTGGAACATAAATAAATAAAATTATAATTTTTTAAAAGAAAGATTGCTTTCTGTACTGTGTCCAACATGTCACATGTCTCTCTGAAAGGGAGTCTCAGTATCTAATCTGTCGGCATGCCCAGGACAGACATTTGTCAAGCCTCTGTCTGCTGCTTAAATGTTGGTTACACAATATTGCCACACCTGTATACTCTGTCACCTCTTAGATTAACTATACCTAATTTTCTAGAATTAAAAAAAAGAAAGAAACGTGGGGGCAAACTGAGCTGGAATGTCAACTAACCCTGTTCCATAACACGCTAGCACACAGCACTTGCTCAAACATTACTCAGCAAGAACAGGACTTCCCCTTCTTTACTCCAAAGGGGCAATAATACAAAATCCATTCAGCTCTCTACAGAGTAACCGAGAATTTATTCTTTAACTGGAAACAAAATGCAAAGCCTAGAAAAGTGATTAAAACATGAATTTGGTCTTCACACAGTGGAGCAAAGAAGTCTTTTAAATGTTTTCCTCAAGAAATGCAAACTGACTGACAAGTAGAGATTGCCTGGAGCACTGTGTTGAGAATCTGAGAGAAGTCCTGGCTCAGTGAACTAATCTGTAAGAAGTGAGATACGCCGCCATTTTCCTGCTGAAGTATTTCTAAGAGTTTCTGCCACTTCTTCTACAGTACGATCCAGATCCAAACCCCTCCCTTGTGGGGCCAGGATCCTGTGGGACTGGAGAGACATGGGATGGGGGAACCGGTCCAGAGCCACAATGGTATTGAGGCACATCCAAACCCTGGAATCTTGTTCTGAGATCGGCAGGATTTCATGCCCACACCCCCATCCCGGACATGCATGTCCCAGCCCATACAGCCCTGTGCCCCAACCCTTGACCCTCTGAACAGGTCCCATAGCCTAGCAGTGTGACTAGCCTTCCTCTCCTTATAAGGTTATGTCCGGCAGTATTTGAAACTCCTCCCTATGCATATGAGGCATCCTCAGTGGACGCACCCTATTCACTCCCCCAAAGATTTAAGTAGCCTTTGTTCTTCCGATTAGATAATCTAGTTCACTGAAGCCTGTCTCAGGTGAGTCTGCTCTAGCCTAAGCTCACTGGAAGCCTCCCCACCCACCCTGCTATGTCCATAACATCCCACTCTTTCTGATAACACTCACTTAAGCTCTTTTGCATATCCTTTGCTCTGTATCTTGAATTCTCTTTTCTCAGATATTTCCATAGATCTTTATGATCTAGGTCTCAGATAAAATAAGATGCTTTGAAATCTGCCCTTCCCTGATGACTTGGTTAAAATGACCCCCCCCCCCCCCAACTATAGCATTTATGACATCATCCATGTTTCTTCAATGTCCATATTGGTATCTAAATTGCTGAGTCATGTAAGTATTTTCTTATCTATGGTGGTCACACTTCTCTATGTTCTCCAAATGTCCTTGCCATATATATCATACTCTGTTCCTGTGTAAAAGCTCCTTCCAGCCCTGAAACCTCTTAGGTTCTCTGGGCTGATCCAGCACTGAAACATTGAGACTCATTGGCTACTTACAGTGACCACGTGTTTGGCTGGCTTGTATTTCTTAGTGATTGAGAGAAGGAATCTATAGATCTTCTGTGTTCTAATTCATCATTGTGACAAAATGAATACGTCAATCACAAAATACATTTACCAATCAGGGTGTTTGTAAGGCCTTGTTTGTGACACCTGTTGAAGAACTGATTGTGCAAGGGTGGGTCAGAGCAGGGCACCCCCTAAGGGCTGCCTTAGGTCTGTTAGTCTCACATTGCAGAGCTTCTCAGTGTGGAATGGGCTGACCAGTCACTCCATATCACTTAAAGCCCTTGTTTAAAACTCAGGTTCCTATATGCAGCCCATCACTAGTGTCCAGAGCCATTAAATTAGAATAAATCACTCTTGAGTGAGGCCCAGAAATCTTCCTTCTTAATACTGACAAAACCTGAGTAATTCCTTCTTATGCGTCCTCAAGTGGAGAAGCACCAGCCCTTAGCTTTGGACCTGGGGCAACAGAAAAATAATAAGCAAAACAGGAAGACATTCATTAGGGCTGGTTTACAGTTCAGAGGTTTAGTACATTATTGTCATGGCAGGAAACATGGCAGCACAGGCAGACATGGTGCTGAAGAAGGAGCTGAGAGGTCTACATCCAGATCCTCAGGCAGCAGGAAGAGAGTGCTATTACTGGGCATGGCTTGAGCATCTGCGATCTCAAAGCCCTCCCTCAGTAACACACGTCTTCCACCAAGGCCACACCTTATAATAGTGCCGTGCCCTATGGTGCTATGGGAGTAATTTTTACTCAAACCACCACACTCTCTTTCCCTTTCCTCCCTCCAACACCTCTCATTCTCCTCTCACCCCCTCCCATGCCACGCCCTCTCAAATTGATAATCTTTTCTTTGATTATTTTTGACCTATGTCAAGAATTTCTTTGATTATTTTTGTTACATATATAGATATCACAGAATGTATACATATATACACAAATAACTAAATACAACCTGCTGGGTCTGTTTTTTGTTGTTTATGAGTTGTTTATGCTTTCAGAACATTGACATTTTGTAATTGTGGTTTTATTGATATTGCTTTTACTTAAAAATTTAAACGTAAATAACTCTATTTTGATGAATGTTTAAAATTGATAGTTGCCTTCTAATGACCGTGTGCATTGCATCCTAGAGCTGCCTGATATCCATAAACTGTTAGCTCCTCAGCTAGGCGGAACTTGGTGAGCCCCTCTCCCATCCACGCTAGGAGTCTGCCTGACTTGATCCTGCGTAGGCAGTCACAGACGCTGTGTTCCTATGTGCAACAGGGCTGTCATGTCCAGCCAATATTGTTTCACTGCCTCTGGCTCTTAAACTCTTTCTGCCGTCTTTTCCCTTAGGGATAACCTTCCAAGTTAGAGATGAGCACTCCAAAGATGTGCTCTCATCCATACTAAGCCTTTAAACGTTAGTTAATTTTTATGCTTACTGTGCATTCCAGTCTAGACATGCTACATTTTAAGAGCTCAATAGCCCCATGTGGCTAATGGCTACCATCTTAGCACAAGGCTAGCCAGGGAAGCTCTGAGAAGATAAAGGAGTGAAATGAAGGCCATTAGGTACTGGGAGAAATGAGTTAGAGTAGAGGGCTATGCCTTGGAGATGGAGGAATGTGTGTCAGTGAATTGCCACTGTGGTAGCATCCAGCTTTGAGTTTATACTTACCCGTATCCTCTGTACACTTGTTATATCCTTCAATGCCCAGTGCATGGTAAAATCGCAGCTATTGAGTTGTTCAGGGTAGCAGTAAGTAATGGGTTAGAAGAGAAATATATCATATCTTTTAAATTACAGAAGGACTTGGGAGCTCAAAATTTAATTATCCCCATGCAAATTTGACCAGCAGCCTAAGGTGAGCGTTTCGACATTTACATCAAAGTTCACGGTGTGCATTAATAGAAGCAGGCACGTTTTAGGAAGAGGAGGTTTTCATTTCTTTGGCTGTAATACTGTGAAAACTTGACAACAAATGTAAGCAGTCCTGGTTTTCACATCTCTGTTAAGAGATAATGCCATGTCGTGGTGTGCTCATACAACACAAAAGGTTTATTATTGGGCTCTGGATCAAATACCATATAAACTTGACCTGAATAACCCCAGACTTCCTGGAAAATTCTATGTCTGAGTAAAATACGTGACTGTAGGCAGGTGGTTTGCTTCTGCAGTCGCCTCAGAAGCAGCGAGGCAAGGCTCTTGAGGCTTCTGCCTAGCTTCTGCTATTTGAAAGGTAGTAATAAAACCAAAAGTGTAGTTTTGTCCCTAGAAAGACCTCCAAATGCTGAGTTTATTTCTGCAAAGATAACTCTTTTCATGTGTGTTCTGTCAAATAAAAAAACGAATGTAAACACTAGACAAAGGAGACCTTCCCGGAAGCTTGGGATCTAGAGGAGGGGGATGTGTCTTCTCCTCGAACCCTAAGAACGCAACTGACTCAAATATGTGCCATTCTTATGTTTGCCCAAATGCTACCTTCGAGTATTGTCTTAGTCCAGTCTTGATGCAGTAACAAGATACCTTTCAAATTGAGTAATTTATAAATAACACAACCTCATTTCTCAAAAATCTGGAGGTTGGGATGTCTAAGATCAAGTCACCAGCACTTCTTATGTTTTTCTGAGGACAAAGAAGGATAGCTTGAGCCTCCAAGTTCTTTTAAAATTGAGTTAAACCCACATAAACGTCTTACCTCCTAATAAATTACTTTAGCGGGCTTAGTTCCAATGTATGTATTTTAGATTTATTTTTAATTATGTTTATGTGTGTCTGAGAGCGGGTTTGTGCATATGAGCACAGTGTCTTCGGAGATCAGGAAAGGCTGTCATATCTCACGGAGGTAGAATTATAGGCAATTGTGAGCCATTAGAAGTGGGGCTGGAACCGAACTTGTGTCCTCTTTAACAGCAGTAACAACCTTAGGCTTTAACTATCTCTTCAGCCCTGACTGCAACACAAAAATTTCAAAGGGACACTAACATTTATGTCATATAAGTGTTCTGCAGTGTCATTATGATAACCCCCAATACACTTAAGTTGACTTTTAGAAGCTTTTGAAACCGTCTTAGACTAATGTAGTACCCATGCTAAGCTAATATCTTACAAAATAAGAGAAAGCATGCTTATCAGACATTGTGCCTTTAATTTGTGTTCATTGTCTGTGAAACTAAAAGGAACTTTTAATAGCCAGAGTTCATATGTCCTAGTCTCTTGAGACTGTTGGTGGTGGGAGATCATTCAGTGGAGGATGTACTAGAAGAGAAGTTGTAGCGTCTGATTATAACTTGGTGCAAACTCACTCATCACCTTACATGTGGGTGCCTCTGCCCTACGGATTCATCATGTGTGTTAGGATTAGAATGAATCATAGGGGCTGTCTCTTCTCACCTTACATCAAAATAGCTAGAACACTATAAAGCATTTGTGTCAAACTTTGGTGTAAATGAGCCCTTAGAACACTACGTATTCCATGGCTTAACATTTCATGGTTAGAGAATTCTCCTTTGCTTTAGAATTGAGAATTTTGTGGATCTGGAGAGATAGCTTAGTGGTTAAGAACATTGGGCACTCTTCCAGAGGACCAGGGTTCAATCCCCAGCCACGACATTATGCTCACAGCCATCTGTGATTACAATTCCAGGGAATCCTCCACTCTCTTTTGGTCTCTCTGGGAACTGTCTGTGTGGTATACAGATATAAAAGTAGTCAAAGCACCCATGCACACAAAATAAAATAATAATAACAATATAAACTTTAGTCAAATGAGTACAAGGACTGTGTGTAAATCTCTATATTTTCTAGCACCAGGCTGCACAAATAGATTCTTGGCTAAATACCCCAAATCTTACCTTTATTTTAGCAACCCCCAGCAATTGAAGATATAGTTATTTTTGTGGTGTTATTTTATAGTCCAGGCACTGACCTCTAGTTTGTTTTGAAAGTAGGGAAAATAATTCTGCCTCTAGGCTGAATATGAACTCTCACATTAAAAAAACAAACAAACCTGGTTTTATGCATACCTTCAGAATTTATTATTGAAACTCACTTAGGTGGTTAGAAATTCTCCCACTTCCACTAGAGGCTTGCTTGGCAGCATCTAGAACTCTTAGTTTGCTATACTGCAGGGTGTTGAAAGAACTGTGTTGTGGGGATTCCCCTGTATAATGGGCTATCCTAGAACCTCAAGGTACCTTGATTTGTTCTGTCTCCATATGGTATCTACTCATTAATTTATTCAGTACCATTTCATGAGAGTTTATAAATACTTCTCATCACTGTCTTGACTAGGGAAGCTCTCAACATTTTCTTCAACCTCAGAGGGTCTTTAATGAAAATAATGCTATTCCATCTGGCCGTGGAGGCCAAAGGAACACAAACCTACATTTCTAGGATTCCCCTTGGGTGAGTTAGTATCTCCCTGTTAGTCTTTGTTTCTCTATGAGCCTCTGTGGAGTGCTGAGTTCCCCCTGGGCTCATCCTTCTACTGCTATGCTGCATGCTCTGGGTCTATGTCTGAAGATTGGAGCTTGAACTTGTGCAGGGACAAAGGTGGTAGTCTCAGCCATTGTCCAGACAGAAGCTGCTGAATTCACAGTTGTATTAGATCTCCCTGCTCACCGCACTGTTCTTCTCCCACTGACCAGCAAACAGCTGAAGTCTTGGCTGAGCTTCAACTTGGACAGTGGCTTCTTGGCTTTGTAAAAGATGGTAGGGACTTAATGAGCTTCCCTTCTGATTTAGCACTTGGGTGATTTCTTTCCAACAGCTGCTGTGTCTTCTTGCTCTTTATCAAATGAGGTTTCCAGGTGAATTTACTTCCTCAACAATTTCAGGATGAAAACTGAAGGCACAGAGTCCTGGTCTAGGTGTTAAATCTTAGAGAGAGAGAGAGAGAGAGAGAGAGAGAGAGAGAGAGAGAGAGAGAGAGAGAGAGAGAGAGAGAGAGAGCCAAACTCTAGGCTATATTTAACAAACGTGGCAAGTCCCTCGGCTTACAATTGGCTTGCCCTTGGTTTCTCACAGCAGTGGGGCATCGGCAAATGGAACCTCTACTTTAGGAATTTATTTCTCCCAGATATTGAAACAAACACACACCGTGCAGCATTCCAGAATAAAACTTTTGTAGGAAATGGAACTGGGGACTACATGTTGCCAAAGAAACACTAGGAATTCTGGGGGTGGGGGAGTGGGGGTAACTGGGTTGCTTGTAAGCTGGGAATCTCAACACTTCTGCACAGTGAAATGACTGGAAACAGATGAGCTCTGTGATCATCGGGCAGGGGTGAGGAGGAACATCTGGGAGGGTCAGAGCACTCGGGTGAACAGAGTCACGTGCACTGCCAAGACCCTGATGACTGGGGAGCTCTGAGATGGACAAACTAGGTGACAATCAGGAGAGCCATGATAGAATTTCTCATGAATCTTCCTATCCAAGGGACTCAAGTGGTATGTACAGCAGGATCAGGCTCTGTACTCTTGTAATGTGGACATACACATGCATCATAGCTCTCCACTTGTTATCCAAGTCACTCAATGTGTTTTTACATTAGCTTTATTGCCTGTGAAGCAGCCGTTGTAATAACCACCTGTACTTAGCGTGATGGCTGCTGCTCCTTCCTTGCTATATATTGGTATTGAATTCCGTAGTCCGGATCACTACTTAGACCATGACTAATGCTCAGCAAATGTTTGTTGAATAAAACTGAGTTTTTCTTAGGTTTTGAAAAAGTCTCATCTTCAATCCATTGACTCCCTTACTTGTTGGCTA
Organism: Mus musculus; assembly: GCF_000001635.26. Lineage (NCBI taxonomy): Eukaryota > Metazoa > Chordata > Mammalia > Rodentia > Muridae > Mus > Mus musculus. The sequence continues at coordinate 28,093,186 of NC_000072.6, read as the reverse complement.
ATACAGTTTGCTGTGCCATTAAGATAGAAATATTTGGAGTAAGGGCTCAGAAAAATAATGATCAAATGCATAGATAATAAATGTAAATATTTTCTCTTAGGAATATAATACATAGCTTATAAAAATTAGGAATATATAGCCCACTGTGTGTTTCATCACTTATGAAATATAAATTATTAGGCAACTACTCATGTTTCTTTCCAGCTATGTCTTCTCGTGTGTCATAAAAATCTGGATGTAGCTTCTCCACTCTGTAAGAAATCTTAGCTATTGCTTGGTTATTGCTTCCTTTTCCCTATCCCCATATGCATTCACGTTTGTAGGCATACAAGCCATGTCTATTTCATCTCCTGGCTAGCCTCTGAATCTGACTTGTGCACCTTTTCCCTTATTGTCTTAGTCCAGCTACTGTCAACTCTCATCTACATTAATGCCGTAGTGCCCTGACTGATAATTAAGGTCTTCTAAGAATGTCTGTGGTAACCGATGATTGAACTTTCTGCTGGCAAGCTCTCCAGTGCTCATGCAAGAGGACTTATGAATGATTTAAACAGCTTGGATTTCCATGGGCTTGCAGAATGTTGGAGGTGCTTGCTTTCTCTCCTACAGAATTATGTATGAGCAGGCTGCTGCCGAGGCTAGTTGGACGTGCGTTTGAAGTGCTCAGAACTTGAGGTTGTTCTGAAGCTTGTAGCGCTCATGGATGGAGGTATATTAATTCTGAGTAAATAAAATTCACCATTATAGAAGACATAGTTCTATGGCAACCCAACACAGAAAGATGAGAAGACTGTTCCATGTGTATTATACAAGCATAAAGTGTTTAATCTAGATTTCTCTGACAAAGTCTGCATGTTCACTTATAGTGCAGGGAAAGGCATATAGGGCTATGGAATTAATAATTCAGAATTCAGAGTTTGAACATTGCTATATCGACTAGGAAATCCCAAGTTAAATGGATGAAGAGAATCAAGTCAGTTCTTGTAGAAGATGATGTTACCACATTGGGAAAGCTTATTGATGGCTTCCCAGGATGGCTATGGGAGCTGACTTGGCAAGGACCACAGAGTATGTTGGTGGAGTGGTATGACTGCATCGCACCCACAAGGCTGTACTCTCAATGTAGGAGGATGGTGAGGAAATGCTCAGATGTAGTGGTTGGGTGGAGAATACATTTGTCAGAAAATAGAAATGTGTGGTTCAAAGACTGGCTCTGTTGCTGGTGCTTTTGGTGCCAGTGGCTTTCAGTTTTCTCATCTCTCTAGCCGGCAGGGCCTCCTCACAGAGCCCAGATGCTCTGTGGCTTTCAGAGCATCGGGTTCATCAGTCCCATGGAGTGAGGCTGTATGAGATAATGTCCATGAATAATATTGCTTCCAGGAGAGGGAAGGGATCTGTTTTTGTGTATACATGCCTGCAGAGAAGGGAAAGAGGAAGGACTAAAGGGAAATTTGTGGAATTTAGTTGGAGATCTAGAAAGAAGTTGGGTACACATAGAACTGTGGGATTCAGATGGCCAAATTTGATATTAGCAAGTTTTCTCCTTTTGCCATAGATTTCCCAGATGAGGTATGACACATTGCATACTCACAGTGAGTGTAACAGAGCACAGGAGATGACAGCCTCATACGTCAGTAGCATCAAGGGGGCACGGGAGATTTGTTAGCATGTATGTCTCCTATCTGACTCATGCAGAGGTGCCTGGGAAGATGGTCCAAAAGCCAGTGTGGAGTGTCGTGACAGGTTAGCTTTGTATTTATTGAATACAGCATCTGCTAATAGCCTCAGATGTGAGGAGTTTTGAAGGAAGTCTGAGTCTGGTCATTCAAGCAGTAGTGGAAATATGATTGGATTTGTATGCATGGGCTGGTGACATCTGGAATGCTTGGAGTTGTGTACAGTCCCTTGCTATGATTATGCTATATTTAATAGTATTCACACATGGTGAGACAAAAAACTACTTAGCACTGATTTGCAAGTGAATCACAGAATTTTCAGTCCAGGAAGAAACTTCAGGAATCATCTATTTCAACCCCCACAGTTTAGAAATTAGAATCAGAGCAAAAGATGGGAAGTGACTAAGCCCTGGGCTGTCAGGCATCTTAGTAGCAGACTTAAGACTGTATCTAGATCTCTGGGGTTCTAGATTTGGTCAATTTATGACAAAAAGGAGGAAGTAGGTTTCTTTATTATTATTATTATTATTATTATATCAATAAGGAATATCAAATACCACTTGGTTTCAATCAAATAAGAAACTCTAAAAATCCTATTTTCACCATAATTGTATTCCAAAGTCCCCAGAGACTTTCTAAGTGATAGCACCTATTTAAAGAGAAGGGTCTAAAACTTCAGCTCTGTGATTAGGTTTCAGCAAAAATTGTGTCTTTGGCTACTACTGCATCTTGGCTTTCCCTCCCTGACAGATTTCTGTCAAGTCTTGTGGTATGTTTACTGCTGACAGGAGCTCAGGCCTCAGATATCTCTTGCTCCTACCCTAGGAGCAAGCTCTTCTCTTTCTTCTCCTTCATGCTCTCTTCCTAGGAACCACTCTCAGAATCTGTCCCCTTCTGTGTACAACTCAAGTGTCACCCCTTAAAGGACAGCTCAGTGCCCTGCCCTGCCCTGCCCTCCCCAGGTTTCTGCCTGTTTCAGTGGCTGTCAACACAAGGTGCGCCCCAGAGGACATTGCCAATGTCAACACTGGGGTGCTAATAGGAGGTGGCCAGGAATGGTGCCAATAGTCTCTACTCCATAGACAGTTCCTGAGACTCAAGCTCAGCCAGTAGCCCCAGGATGGATAAAACCATTTTCATTCAGTCCTTTTTAGCTTTGCTATTCCCCAAGACTGCACTGAGGGCTTATTTATTTGTTTACATACTTTCTGGTCCATTTCCTCCCATTCCTCCCTCTCCCCTCAGTGAAGCTTCTCCAAGTCCAGGAAATTTGTTTTGTTCATTGTTGCATAAGCTTTCAGAACAGTGCTGTGCACCTGCTAGGGACTCCATAAATATGGATGCGACCGATGGAATGAATGACTCTGTCACCACTGTTAGAAAAACAACTCCTGGGGCTGGCCACATGGACAGTGCATCATTCTCACAGATGGGAAAAACACAGCACATACAGATTCGGATGTCAGTCCTGATGCTGATCAGGGTCAGTACACTTTTTTTCTCCTAGAAAACCAACAAAGGATGAAGGTTACTGAAGACAAGTGGGTACTACCCGTGTGACAGCTATCAATGCAACCCAGTGACTCAACTTACTGTGGTCAACTCTGCTCCTACTGAACAGGGATGGAAATGAAGCCATTTGTGCAGAAGCTACAATTGGCAAAGAGTAACAACTTATTGATTCCTGCTGTCCAGGAAGGCCATGTTTCTTCTTCAGGTCTTTTCAATGCTAGTCTGGGTTGAATTGAGAACACAAATTCTACTCAAATGTATTAACAGCTTTCTAATGTAAGCTATCAGCTGTGAAGAAATGAAAAGAATGATTTGAAGCACCGGAAAAGGCCTGAGTCTCAAGCTGGTTTATTTTACTTTGTATGTTATAAATAAAAAAGGAAAGAAAGAGCAGTCTTGCACCAATGTCAAGTTGGAGATTGCCTCAGTACCGCTTTTTCAATAGAACAGAATAATATATTAGTAAGGGCACCTCACTACCAAATGCGATTAGGAGCTTTGTGGAAACAACGACAGAAAAGTGCCTTAATGGCTTTAAAATCCACAGATGGTAAATCAAGGAAAAGATGTGTTTATCACCCTCCGAACACTCTGTAAAATGCACATTGCAAGACTAGGATGCTTCTAATGGCAACTTTGAGAAACCTCAGAAGGATCGTTTCCTCTCCGATACTCAGCTCTTCCAGTGTCTTGTGGCAGTCTGGGGAAGCCACTTTCCTGACCACATAGCATTGGTAAAATGCAGCTGGGCCAACTCCACTTTGCTTGGAGCAGCTGCAGAGAAGAGCCAGGGGGTCAGATAGGTATAATCATGGGTATGCCATGTGTTTCATAAAGGCTTGCACAGTTTGATATAGAATAATGAACACAGTTTAACAGCTGGTTTCAAGTGTTTGAATCCTTTCTGGCTCCAATTTTAGTTATGTGCATTAGTTATGTGACTTGGAGGGTACTCTTTTGCAAGGTCACAAAACATGAGTCAGTGAGTTTCACACTCACCTAGAACCCAGTACAGTTGGACTACAACTATCAGATAGTTGGTTTCCTCCTCTGTTCTTTAAGGGGGTCATGTGATAGGATCACTAAACATATTTCAGGAAACTAGAAGGCAGGTAGAATTGGGAGGGACAAATTGGAACAGTATGATCTGGGAACACAGGTCTACGGGGATGCCGTCCATCCCACACCTGCTTTTACTTGCTATAATCTCAGGCCCATGCATCTCCCTCATCTTTAGAATGGAAATGGTACCACTTAACATTCACCTTGCAGTTTTTGTATGGAGAAATGAGATTAATCACAAAGCAATAAGAACAGTATATAGCAGAGCCAGTACTTGATAAACTTCTCTATCTTACTAACTACAAGGAGATTAGACATCTGGCAGGCATGTCTAAGGATGACTCCTTACATTCGGGAGCACCTTGTTTATGAGAGACACTTGAGATAGTATCAAACCACTTTCCAAATGCAAAGCGTGACATCAATTTAAGCAGGGAAGTGCTTATGATTTTATGATTCCAAGTATGACAAACTGTACATATGTTGAGAATTGGGTAAAGATTTCAATTACCTTTGACTCATTTAGAAACTGCTTGGCAGGGATGAAGTAAGTCAGTTTTGTACCCTATATGCTGTGGGTTGAAACATGTTACCCAAAACTTATGTCCATTTGAAATTTCAGAATCTAACTGTACTGTAAATAGTCCTCATGTATATAATAAGTTGGGTGAGGTGAGATCATACTTGCTTAAGGTGGGCCCTACGGCAATGAATGTGTGTGTGTGTGTAGTGTGCATACTTGTTAGTGTGGGTATGTGTCGTTGTAATTCAATAATACTCAGGGAAGTTGTGAAGGGAGTGCCTTAAGACTCAAAAGTTCTCAGAAGTCTCAGGAAGTCCCTGGCATTGACTGGATATACTAAGCCTTTCCATCTACACGGTCATATAAATAGTAAGGCACCCTCAGGCCAGTTGAGTTGCCCAAGAAGACATAGGGTAGCCAAGAGGCCTGGAAGAGATATTCCCTCACCTGTTGAGGTGCCTACAAGCCATGCAGACAGCTCCATGGTGGTGCAGAAGTCTTTGAGTCATTCCTGCTCCTGCTAGTAAGTCCTCACCTATATGCCTGTGAGGAGTGTATCTGGGATGAACTTATGTGGAGTAAGTAGACATTTCTTCATCACACACTTGCATGTGTTCATGGGGAAGTCTGAGGTCAATGCCAATGCCTTTCCTCAATCACACTCCACTTCATTTTTGAGAAAGTGTCTCTCATTGAACCTGAAGTTCAGCTAGGTGGGGTGGCCATGAGCTTCAGAGAGATCTGCCTGTCTCTGCACTGCCATCTCCCCACCCCCAAAAAGTCCTAGGGTTACAGGAGCATGTGGCCACTTCTGGCTTTATGCATGGGTTGTGGGAATCTTAATGGCAGTCCTTGTGCTTATGCAGCAAGTACTTTATTTTCTACTCTCATCTCTCCAGTCCCATCATGTTTCTATAAGTAAAGAAACATGCAGGTAGTTGTATGCAGGGAACAAAGTCCTGGCAATCGAAGCAGAGATTAGAGTGATACATCCAAGAACCAAGGAATGCTGGAGATTGTCTACAAAGCCTAGAAGCTAGAATAAGCAGAGGAAGACTCTCCCAGAGGTTATTCATAAACGTGATAATCTTGCTGATCTCAGATGCTAGGCCTATAACATCCCAAACTTAGAGAGCAGATGCCTGTTGCTTGATCATCTTGCTGTTTTCAGGCGGTAGGCACAGAGTCTCCCAAACTCAGAGAGCAAATACCTGCTGCTTTGATTGTTCAGATTTGTGGCATTTTGTTACAGCAGTGCTCACTGTACACAAGACTTGACTTAAGATGGCTTGGCATTTTCAAACTTTGCAACGATACAGAAGTATCCCACACAACCATCTTGGTTCTCACTTTCAGTACTGTGTTCCGTAAGGTTTGTTAGGTAGACAACACTTTATTATGAAATACATTTTGTGTCATATGACTTAGCCTACATGTAGCCTAATGTATGTTCCATGTTTGTTCAGTCTAGGGCAGGCTATGCCAAGTTATAATGGTTAGTAATTTCAGTGTATTAAATCTATTTCTTTATTTCTATTTTGTGTGCATGGGTGTTTTGCCTGTATGTATATATGTGCACATCTGTATGCCTGGTGCCTACAGAGGCCACAAGAGTTTGTTGAATTCTGTGGACTTGGAGTTTTAGATACTTGTGATCCACCATACAGATGTTGGGAACTGAACCCGAGTCCTCTGCAAGGATAGCAACTGTTCTTAACTGCTGAGCCATCTCTTCAGCCCTGATATTAAATATATTTTTGATTTACAGCATTTTCACCTTATGAGGTTACAACTCAGAAGTTAAGGGGCGACATTAATTCCTCCCCTTTTATTGAAAGAGAAGTGGGAGAAATGATATAATTAGGTTTTAATTAAAATAAAAATGTATTAAAAGGAGATTTGCATATTTGAAAAGGATGCAAAAATGTCACCTTAACTTGAAAACAAAGCTTATTATGAGGTATAAGTACTGTACTGATGTAAGGAGAAGATAAGTCTGCTGTTACTCCTATATAGAAGCTCCCACTTTGCTGGATTTTTTTTTAAAATCCATCAAAGAAGATGGAATTAGCTCAGAGCTGGGGAAAAGCTTCCAGCTTTCAGTTGATCAGTCCCATCTACTGGATAATCATGTAGAGCAGAAACGGAGTGGGCGTTTTTTGGTGTGTGTGTGTGTGTGTGTGTGTGTGTGTGTGTGTAAAAACCTGGTAGAGCTTTGAAATGGATTTGAAAAAGAACAACAACCATATTGGCTGTCTTAACTATTTTTAGTTAGGTTCCTATGGCTGTGACCAAAAACAATTTGGGGAGGAGTTTATTTCATCTTACACTTCCAGGTAAGAATCCATCATTGAGGGGAGAGAAGGCAGGAGCTGATGCAGACACCATAAAGGAGTGCTGCTTACGGGTTTGCTCCTCATGGCTTTCCCAGTCTGGTCTCTTATAGCATTCAGGACCATGAGCCCAGGGGTGTGACCGCCCACAGTGGGTGGTGCCTTCCCATGTCAATCACTAAGAAAATGCTCTGTAATAGCCTTGTCCTATGGAAACCTTTTCTCCATTGAGGTTTCCTTCTCTCAGATGACTTTAACATGTGTCAACTTGACAAAAACCTAGCTAGTACAACCATAATCACATAACTATTTTATCTGTCAAACAGTTCTAAGCTATTGTAAACTGCAGAAGGCAGGAAAATCGAGCAAGTTTGGCAATGCTTGTATTAGTTCCTCCAGGGAGAGAGTCTGTTTTCTTCTTGGTATCTTGGCCCCCAAACCATGTGCAGACCTTCTCTCAAGCCTTTGGCAGGCATTTGTTTTACCAATGTGAGGCTGGGTAAAAATGAACGGCAACAGGATTGAGTTGTTCTTTCCTCTGGGAATAGAAGCACACACCCGGAACATCTCAGTTACTGCTCAGTTTTAACTTGTGTAGAACAAAGAAATACATGGAGTTTTAGGAGACTTCATTTCACCTCTCCCCAAGTTCAGCCTTGCAGCTCTGCAGCTGATCCATACCAAGGTATTTTGCTTCTATTCTTTAGGAAAGATGTATTCATGACAGTATTTGACATGTGATTTAAAATATTCTTCACTATTGAACACACATGCACGCACCAGAGAATGAAACTGAAGTTAAAAAATTCCAGAGTGCAATAGAATAATGAACAGAATAGTATTTTTTCTAAAAGCCTTTTTTTCCCCTTTAAAAGGAAAAGCTGCCTAGAATAGGCCCTGCCATCATTATCATGTCGTCTGCTTAATCAGGATCTTGTGCAGAACTTGGACGGGGGCGTGCAAGGGGACATAGGCATGGTTTGAGCTTTTCTCAAGGGGAGGAGGCACTATTTGCATCATTTAAAACAGTGGGCTGTATGGATTCAAACAGGGCTGCTGGAAGGTGAAGTGAAGAGAAATCTACCCTCAAGTGTGTCTGTCCTCACAATAAACTACCACTGATGCTTGGGACAGAGTGTAGTGTCATCATTGGTATGCTATGGAGCAGAACCCAGCCGACCACAGGTATCTCTGCAAGACCTGCAAAGGCCTTGTTTCTTACTTCATATAGACATGTGTGCCTGTAAGACGGAAATTTCTAACCAGTGTAGTGCTTTAAATATATCTTGTCTTTCCTTGCATGTTTGTGAGAGGACTGACTCCTTTTCTCTGTTGTATAACTTCTCATCAAATATGAAAACAATTTAAGTTTCTCTTTAGTAAACATTCTTGGGCTATCTCCAAGAAATCACCTTTAAAGAGAGCCAAGTTAAAATCTGTCATAGAATATGAATAGAAAAATAGTGTATGTTGTTAGTAATGGACAATATACGCCAGAGATCTGGTCCTAGACAAATGTAATAGACTCAAAACAAACAACACAAACCAAACAAAATAGACAAAACCTACACACAGTATTTCCATGAGGGTAATAACAATAGCTAGACATTTATTAGTGGCTGTCACTGACTGAATACTCTATAGAAATTTCAACATTTGGCCTTTCCAGCATTTATTTGAGGACAAGCCCCACAATTGCTATCATTTAAGCTGATTCTATGGTTGGTTCAATAACTTGACTAAGTCCATTGACTACATTTGGGATTCTAATTCAGGAGTGACATTATGTCTCTGCTTATGGAGATATAAAGGTCTTTGTGTGGCTTCTACACATCACGAGGGCATGATCTATACCTGTAATAATAAATATTGGTAAGAATTAAGCAGCTGATATTAAGAATCAAGGGAAACATCTGCAGGCCCATATAAAGAATAAAGTCTCACTTGGTCTGTCTCTATCTAGAAGGTATAAGGCAGAGCAGTGTGACAGGATTTGGAATTAAGATTTTGAGTACTTTCTGACAAAGGAACTTGAGAGTCTCCATGTGCTACTCAGAGGAAGTCAGTTTATAGAGTATTAATTAATGTTTTGACCATGTTTTATGCCTTGAATCTAATACAGATGCAACGGAAGTTAGAACACCAGAGAATAATGCCTTCCTATTTGCCTCTGCCAAGTGACGTTCAGTTTCTCTTAAGTGTTAGATGTTTAGAGTTTGTTATTCCCAATAAATGGGCCATTTCAAAGAATTTCCTGGTGGATTTTTCAGTTTGAATTTCCATTTTCACCCTTTGCTCTGAGGGGTGTTTTCCCTTTGCAACAGCCCCCTTTTCTTTTTCTGATAGACATGTTTCTTTTTTCAATGAAAGAGACAAGAGAAACTCTTTCTTTCCTTCTTTCTTTCTTTCTTTCTTTCTTTCTTTCTTTCTTCCTTCCTTCCTTCCTTCCTTCCTTCCTTCCTTTCTTTCTTTCTTTCTTTCTTTCTTTCTTTCTTTCTTTCTTTCTTTCTTTCTTTCTTTCTTTCTTTCTTTCTTTCTCTCTTTCTCTCTCTCTTTCTCTCTCTCTCTTTCTCTCTCTCTCTTTCTTTCTTTCTTTCTTTCTTTCTTTCTTTCTTTCTTTCTTTCTTTCTTTCTTTCTTTCTTTCTTTCTCCCTTTTTTTTGTTTAGTAATGACAAAACGTAAAACAGAAATTGTCCATGTCAGTCAACGACTTGTGAGTTACTGTTGTGTAATTCCTTCTGGGAAGTTACAAATAAATGTCTATCTACTCAACCCATAAAGAAAACGGAAAAGAAGGCAGAACACAGTAACTATTCCTCCAAAGTTCAGCTTGGTCCACCAGCAAGTTCATTAGGTTAATTACAAGTGTTTGGGCGAGGCTTTACTGACAGGAGCACTCATAACTCAAAGGCAGATGCATTGTGGAAAAGCATAACCTAATTTGGATGACAACACCCAGACTCTGGCATCCTGGAGCTCTGTTTACCTTGCAGACTATTTGACTGGAGGGAAAGTGTCCTCTCCCTGTCAGTTTTCTGCTTCTATAACATTGGAAAGGTGCCCTGTGAACCTTGTTAGTTTTAGAAACTTCCTAAAACGTGGGAGTTGTTTATTTCTTGAGTCTTATGTACCCACTTCCATCTTCCAGGAGAGAAAGGTTCAGTTGGGATGACCTTGCTAAGCAACAGGTGTGAAGCACAATAGTTGACAGTCCTCCCCTTGATGGTTAATGATTTCTCTGAGATGAAACAGACATACAAACCGACAAACAACCACAAAACTACCAGGCTTTGATGATTTATTTTTTATTTATTTATTTATCCAACAATTATTTATTTGTATAGGTTGCTAAGATTTTTGTGAAAAGATCTTCAAATGTTGGGGCAGTTTGAATGAAAATGTGCCCAGTGGGCTCATTTGGTCTGCAGTTGGTGAAGGTGCCTGAAGAGGTGGTATAACCTTGCTGGAGGAAATACATCCTTGCAGGTGGGCTTTGAGCGTTCATAGCTCCACCCCACTTCCAGTTCAGTCTCTCTCTGCTTCGTGCTTATGGCTGCAGATGAAATCACTTAGACTCCCACTGAAGCCCCATGCCGCATCCCACTCCACCCCATCTTTATGGACTCTTCCTCTGGGGCTCACTTTTGCATCGGTTGCCTCTGTTTTGGTATTTTATCACAGTAACATAAAAGTCAGTAATATAGAAGTAGCTCATAAGTAGACCTAGAAAAACAGGTGATTTTTCATGGGAGTAAAATTGTGGCCTTGAAATGGGGAGATTAACCTGGATTATCCTGTGTGCCGAGTCTACTCAGGTCCTCAAAAGCAAAAGAATGCTTCTTGACTGTGGTATAAAATTGGAGGCAATAGAAGAAATGTAATGTTGCCCACTTTGGAAATGGAATGTGGCTAGCTTATAGAAGTCTGCAAAGGTAAGAAGATGGATTTTACTGTAGCACCTCCAGAAAGAGAGGCCTTTCTGTGACACATTGATTTTTCAATACAACGAGACTCATTTGGACTTCTCATCTTATTAATGATTTTTTTTTTGTTCCACTAAATTTTGGTAATCTGTTATGACAACATTGGATGACTAATAGGTATATTGCAAAAAGAATACTATTTGAAAGGCTAGATTTTGGTAATCCTCTGTTATGGTTTGAATATTAAATGTCCCCGTGAGCTAATATATTGAGAACATCATCCCTTCTGGGGGTGGGTACTTAAGGAAGTGCAGCATATTTGGAGGGAGAAGGTCATTAAGGGCATTTCTTGGAAAGATAAACTCTGTCCATAGTCCCTTCATGTTTCTCTATCTCTGTTTCTTTGCTGTCAGGAACTGAGCAATGCTCTCCACATGCACGTCATCATGATGTGCCTCACTGTGGGCTGGAGACTGAGCCAGCCAGCTCCGTAGTAAAACCTCTGACACTGGGAGCCAGTCGGAAACCTTCCTTGCTTACCTTGCCCGTTTCAACAAGCTTACAGTGTAGATTTATTACAGCAATGGAAACGTGATGCACACTCTCTGTTCAGCACAAATACAGCATCAGTTATGTGTATTTGGTCTCCTATTAATTACAGTTAACTTTAACAATGAAACACATAAACCACTACTACTGGTCTTGTGCCCCAAAGTTGGAAAGTCGCCAGGTTGTTTCTTTTTTAAATAAAAAAAAGCTTTTTCTGTGTATGTTTGCTTTGCCTGCATGTATGCATAAATACTAGATGTCCCAGAGGAGAGTGAGGGAAGTATTGGAATTGGGGTTAGAGGGTTGGGAACTCAACCCAGGTCTTCTGAAAAAGCAACAAATGCTTTAACTGCTGATCCATTTTTCCAGCCTCTAATAATTTGTCTGTTAAATCCTCTATAGAGTTAAAAACCCAAACATTATGTTACTCATGGACTATCAATAATCCCATAGCATCACCATCTGACAAGGAGATAACATACCACCAATCTGAATGAGGTAAAATATAATTTAAAAAATTACTCATCATTTTAACCCATTTATCAACACTAGATTATACTTTCTTTTTAATAGTATTAACTCTTCCTTTTCTCCTTGATTTTGCTAGTTTAGAAGTTACTTTTATTCATATGTATGCAAGGCACTGATGATTTCAATTTTGGGGGGTAGTTGCAATAAACTTGAGTCACCACATTTATTTATCATTGTGTGCCAGGCCCCTTGGGTACCAAATAGTTTTGAGTGTTGGTTTTAAAACTCATACTTCCAGGAGCATCAGACACCATCTCTGTAGGCAGTGGAGACGAAAGCCAATACTGAGGAATGGAACATGCCAAGTTTGTTTTGGCGATCAATCGGCTTAACGTGGCCACCAAGATGCACTTGATGACAATTGGGCCTACTTATTAAGATGGCATCACTGACTCTTACCTGGATCTGGATCCTGCAGGTGAAAGTGTACCTTCCCTCAAAATAACCACATTTGATAGCACTGCTGAAGGCTCTTGTATATTCTCTCTCTCTTCCAGACCCAAGGAATTTACTTGCAGTTATTTCAGGACTTTTTTTTTTTTTTTTTTTTTGTCATTGTAACATGTAGAGACAAATGCTGTTTTGGGGAGTTTGAAATGGGAAATAAGTATAATGTGAATAACAGAATGGATCTTAGGGAGAATTGTGACTTTGTCAACATCATAATAAGAGCCTATTATTACTAAGAAGAAAGATCCCTCTCATTTATTCCCAGATTTGTTAATTAATTGCTTTATGTGGGAAGAATTCAAAAGAGTGTCTAAAACACTGTAGAGGTTTCAAAGAAACAGAACACAGCATTTTAAAAATGGAAAATGTAACTACATTTATTTTATCACTTTTCAATAAGTGAAAAAAAAAGGCTAGGAAAGATTCAGTTTCATTTAACCTTTAGATGTTGTGGCAAGACATTGTTATCTACAATGCTCATGTTTGAAAACTGTGCAACCAAGTTACAAAAAAAAAAAATGCAAAACCCAAAACTGGAAAACCAAAACTAAAATCAAAACAAACTCTCGAAATGTAAATCAGTCTGCAATTTTGTCTTGGGCCATATTCATAGCACTCCTTGGGTGTATGCATCCCCACACAGGTTGGATGGTTTTTATTTCGTAGAACATATAATCCTTATGGTGGCATGAAGTCTTAGACCAGATAAAGGAAAGGGCAGATGACTGAAGTCACTGCTGAGAGATCTCAGGCTTAAGAAACTAAAATGTGAAGCCCAGCGGTGGTGGCACACGCCTTTAATCCCAGCACTCGGGAGGCAGAGGCAGGAGGATTTCTGAGTTCGAGGCCAGCCTGGTCTACAAAGTGAGTTCCAGGACAGCCAGGGCTATACAGAGAAACCCTGCCTTGAAAACAAACAAACAAACAAAAAAACCCCACAAAACCAAACCAAACCAAACAAACCAAAAAAGAAACTAAAATGTGGAGAACATAAGGAAGGCAAGGAGCTGGGTGGGCCGAGTTAGAAAGAAGCTCTTCTGCTGTTGGGAGGAAAATCCTTGAATTGGAGTGTGACGAAATGATCAAGGTGATAAAGGAAGGGGCACACATCGGAGCCCTTCTGTAGGAGGGTGACAGAAAGATCTGGGACAGGACCAGGGCTGATGGGGGCTCTCTACAATGGGAAACTCTGCCCAATACCAGTAAACAGAAGACCTGTCAAAATTATGGGAGTCAAAGTAGAGCTTTAGTTGTGATATCTGTATGTTCTCGTCACTGTTTCAAGTGAAAATCCTGGGGAATAGGGAGGGTAAAAAAATGCCTATTACCTGGAAGCCCTTGAAAATTATGCTCTAACTCATATTCATTATGTTCTATAACATATTTTAAAATCGTTTTCATTATATAAGTGTGACTCAGGAACAATTTATGCTGATTTCTTTGGATGTCTTGCCAAAATCAGTCTCATTACTTGGTATTCACATTTTTCTACCTCTATATAATTAGTCTATCAGGAAAGCTGGTTAAATGAGGGAGTTAGGATCACTTTTTTTTTTTAATGGATTAACTATCAAGAGTTTTGTTGACATGGGGCCATTTTCAAAGAGTTATGTTCTTAATTTAAAAAATTAAATGAATTTGATGCCTAAACGAAAAAGCTCAGAGTCAATAGGACCTTACCTTTTCACAGTGCTACAGAGGAAGCAAATTAAACAGAAGAGTAAATAAAGTCAGAGGGTAAACAATAGAGCAGAAGGGATGTTTAGAAGATAACTTCCCCAGCTCCATCATAAGAGCAGTATTGATGATGGAGCTTATTGATATCTGTGTGTTAGTTTATTCAATTCGTTTGCGTGAACATCATTCGCAGATAAAAAAATCAAAACTTTAACACCCATATTCATATAACAAGTCATTGTTGCAAATGCTGTTTGAGTCTGTGTTTGTTGGACCCCAACCTTAAAGCTCACTATTTTTGTTATTCTCTATTGACACGCAAGTGAGGACATCAAAACAGAGCAGAGAAGTTAATAAAAAAGTAGGTGTTCCTTACAGAGCTGGGGTAGAACCCAAAATCATTAGAGGAAGGCAATACCTGTGGATCTAGTATTAAGGCCAGTCTTGCTTCCTCTTTGGATGTCCTCTGTCACTAGAGCTATGGCTACTTGTCTTTGAGATGGAATTTCCTGGGACTTGCTCGAGATTTAGTTACTTTCATATTATATCTGGGACTAGATGTTAAAATTCTTGAGATCTTGAGTTGGAAGTGTGTGTGTGTGTGTGTGTGTGTGTGTGTGTGTGTGTGTGTGTGTGTAGGTGTGTCTTGATGCTTGTAGCAATGAGGAAAATGTTTTCTGAAGACATATTGCAGAACAAACTCAGGTGGGTTAGCCTCTAAACTTTTGGAATATCTAAGCTCACAAGGCAGCTTTCCAAACTATGATAGACTTTTCTATCATTTTTTTTTCTTTGAAAGTTTCAAGACTTTAATATCTGAGAAAGCGAGTCTGAGGATGTGTTGCATAACTGCTGTTCTTGGCCCAAAGTATTAACAATCGCTCAGGGAAGCTACTCCTCATCCTTCATGCCCCGGAACACCTGGAGCCTCTCAAAGTGCCCCAGGAGTGTTACTTTAAATTAGAATTGGGAATTAATCCATCTCACATTCACTTTGAAGTTCTGTGCTGTGGAGTTGACCCACACAGGGATCCACTCTGATAAGGAAAGTAGGTTTCGACTGAATTGGGCCTTCCAAAAAGAAAAAAAAAAAAAAAAAAAAAGAAAAAAGAAAAGAAATTTCGACACTACAGTCTGAAATACCTGCCTGGGCCAATGGTGTGGACTCTTCTACCGTTGAATAGTACTCTGATTACAAATCAAAGAGATTTCTGACTTTTACATTATCATTTATGCTTGACGGTCATATGTTATCTTCTAGTTAAGAAGAAAATATTTAAAATAATGATAGAGAAATTATACAAAGCATAAAAATAATTTTGTCTTGTCTATTTACTCCAAGTAAGGGTCTATGTTCATAATTGTGTCATAATTGTGTGTTCTAACATGATTTCATTCTTAGGAAATATGACTTAGCAGGGAAACAAAAATACTGATTTAAGATCGACATGTGGATGACAGTTACTAATGCCATCTCTGAAGATAGCATAGACTGACTTTGGCTTGGAGTTCTGCAGAAAGCTGAGGGAGGGAGCAATGGATGTCCCTTATACAACGGGGGAGGGCTAAGCATGGGGACACTTGAGGGTGACAACCATGAAGTCTGTTTGGCGATATGGAGACCAATCTGGCCAGGTGGAATAAGAGTGTGACTTGTCTCTGGGGGACATAGAGTGAAGCAGAAGAGTGTCTGGCTGTCCCCCAGCCTGGTGCCTCTTCCCCAGTACAGAGTTTTTGGATTCTTCAAATGTGGTGAGCCATTTTTGTTTCAATACATGCAGAATGTAAAGATGGTAATTCACTTCATAGTCTTTCCCGGGACTCAACCTTCATCATCAGCAGTTCCTGAAGCTCCTGTGCCATCTACTGTATGAAATGCTCCCGGCCTGGGAGTCAAATATTTTTCATGTCTCTCAGGTTCCCTGTACGTTGTAAGCCCTGATGGGCTCCCTGAGACTTGTGATAAAGCAGAATCTACTGGGTGGAAGCAAAAAGAGCCATAAATTAATGTTTATTAGCTCTGAGAGCCTTCTCTGGAACAGTCTGGAATTCGAGACCACAGTCTGAAATATTGCCCAGAAACAGATTTTTAGAGTTCAGCTCCCTAGAGAGAAGCCACTTCCTCTACCTCTAGCCTTGTCTTTGTAGTTGAAATAAAAAACTGCAAGTGGATTAAAATTTAACCAAAACCCTGCTATCTGTGATACACTTTGGTTAGCTAGTCAGCACAATGGGGCATACTGTGGCAGCACAAAGCAGATGCTTCTCCTTTGTGCTTTTGTTCTATTTACTTCCACCAAGTTTTTATTCCAAAAGGTACCACATACATATTCTCTGCCCCAGGTAGTGTTTCCCAATCTGCACAGTGCAGATCTTTCCATGTTGAGCATGTTTTAGGATGGGGTAGGACGTTAATGGCAACAGCAGTTGTTAAACAACATTTTACCAAAAAAAAAAAAAAAAAAGAGGTTGATCAATTTCATTGCCTCCCATGAATGGAACATATATACAAAACCATAGGTTTTAATAAATATGACATAAGTTAGCCGAGCATGGATGGAGAATGGTGTCCCTAAATCGATTTAATGTGGTAAGAACCTTAAATAAACAGCAGATTAGAACCCTTTAGCATAACACACTAGAAAAACGAAGGCTGTCAGAAATTGTTCATAGTATATTCTTCATCAAACTGTGGTGGAGTATGTCTGCCAGGATTAAGTACAAAGTCACCTATGAGAGATTTGTCCTCTAGGTAGCTAATGCTGAGAATACTATTTATATTAGCAGACAAAATAGGCTGGCACTACACAGCAATTATCTAAATTTTATGGATGTGGCTCTGCCCATAAATCTAGGTAATGATGACATATCTCTTATGAGACTACATTAGCTCTTGGGTTGCCATAATCGTCTTA
The DNA here is from genome assembly GCF_000001635.26 of Mus musculus. NCBI lineage: Eukaryota > Metazoa > Chordata > Mammalia > Rodentia > Muridae > Mus > Mus musculus. Next base: position 28,076,034 of record NC_000072.6, on the reverse strand, counting down.
AACCAACCGAAGGTCCATGTAAATATTAAAGCCTTGGAGTGACTATCACAAGCCCGTAGACAGGCAAGAAGGTGCTGGTTTCCAACAACGACAACAACAACAGCAACCATTGTTTCTAATTAACTATAAATAATTAAATAAATAAATATAATTTGAATACTATCCTCTTCTATTCAATGTGTTTCCCAGACTGTTTCATTGCTAGAAGGTTAAGGGATGTGAAATTAAAGTTCTTTGCCTTTTCATAGACAAAAACACTGCAGGTAGTTAAACTGTCAGATGCACTGAACCCAGAAATGGAGCGTCTGAATTCTGTGGAGATGTAATTTCACTTCAACATTCCTTCAGTCTGAAGCGGCTTCTGATCTTGCACAGTGATTTACTCTTGGCCCTGAAGTGACTGAGTTGGTGCTTCCAAAATATAAACTTACATAATTGAATCCGATGAGAAATGTAGAAATCAGCATGCAATACCATTTTTTTTTGTTGTTGTTGAAACTGTTAAACGGCAGCAGTAATCGTTACATATAAAACTCTAAAACAAACTTTTAAATTTTCCACCACATTTTTTTATCAGATAGAATATTTTACATCTCCTATTTTCTAAAATTTAGTAAAATTTGCTGTTATTATAGATTTGTAAAAATGTTCAACATCTTATTAGCTTATGAGACCATTTTATCAGGCTACTGGACATAAGTGCACCGAGAGAAGAAAGATAAATTCACACTCAGCATTAATGTTATTTATCTTAAGGTAACAGGTAACACTTACCTAATTAGAATAAAAATAAGACCCAGTGTTCAAAAATAAGGTCTGAGCAAGATATTCAGTAGAGCGCTGGTGAGATGGCTTAGCGGGTAAGAGCACCAACTGCTCTCCTGGGTTCAAATCCCAGCAACCAGGCTCACAAACACCCGTAATGAGATCTGACACCCTCTTCTGGTGCATCTGAAGTCAGCTACAGTGTACTCATGTATAATAATAAATAAATCTTTGGTCCAGAGCGAGCAGGGACTCAGCCATCAGAGTTGACTGGTGCAAGCAGAGTTCCTAAAAATTTAATTCCCAACAACAACATGAAGGCTCACAAACATCTGTATAGCTATAGTGTACTCACATACATAAAAATAAATAAATTAATAAAAAAAAATTCAGTAGAAAAATAAGTGTCTTCAGTTTATCCACCAATGAGTTCAGTATTTGCATGTATGTATATTCCATCTTTGGAATTAAAATCACTGTGGGTCCTCTAACAACCAGAGCAGGGGCTGTCTCTGACCCTGTTGTTAGCCTTTGGATCCCTTTCCCCTAACTGGTCTGCCTTGTCTAGCCTCAGTAGGAGAAGATGTGCCTAGTCCTACTGCAACTTGATATGCTAATGCGGGTTGCTAACCTTTGGAGGCCTTCCCTTCTCTGAGGAGAAAAGGGAAGAGGAGCTGGGTCGAAGAGAGGGGAGAGGGAGGGATTCGGAGGAGATGAGGGAGTGGAAGCTGTGATCTGGATGCAAAGTAAATTATTAACTAACAAAAAAAATTCACTGTGGTTTTACTTATTTACTATTTATTTATTTATTTATTTATTTATTTATTTATTTAGAGACAGGGTCTTCTTGAGCTTGCAATTCTCTTACTCCAGTCTTTCACGTGCTATTTTTTAACAGGTGTTGACACCATGCCTGACTTTGTGGTGTTTTATTTTTATGAACACATTTTTTGGTAGGGTACATCATTGGCCTCAGCTGTCCATCTTTCTCTGTATAGCTCCTTGGCCATTTAACTTTAATGTCCATTTCTGCTGAGGGCAGGACATATTTTCCCATCCTTGGGTTTGGCCGTTTGGCTTGCTTTGGGTGATAGAATAGAGCGGATGGGAGAGAATGGCAGATCTGCGCCTAAGCCTTAAGAGCCCTTGTGTATTTCAAATGGCAGACTCTTTTTCCATTGCCATGGCAATGTATCTGGATAATCGGATGCAGGGATAGGGACATGTGGAACAGACTCAAGTCCCCCTAGTTGCTCCAGCCAAGGCCAGACGATATCAGCTATCAGGCAGCTTAAGTCTGTCCAAGATGAGTAGAGCCTCTGAAACAAGTTCAAGCTAACACAGACATAGAATATGCTTAGTGCTGAGTGATACTGGTGTTTATCTCTGGCTTTTTGTTATGCAATACTATGATGGGAATATCTCTCTGATACACTACTCTGTTGTTCCACCATCAATCCAGCATATGTGCTGGGTACTTCTCCAGTACCGGGGTGAATTGCTGTGAATGGAGTACTCTTTCTCAGACATTCTAGTTGTATAAATTCAAGATAGACTGATTGGATCTTGGTTTCCCAGGATATTGTTTAACCTTGAAAGGCTCAAGTGGGTCATGAATCAGAGAGAGATGCAGTTATAACCTTGACTTCTTTGTATCTGCAAAGACCGACTTTCCATCCCTCCTATTTCTTGCTTCTATTTTTCCCTTTTCTTTACTGTTCAGCAGACATGAATGCAACATTTATTTAGTGTCTTCTCTGTCACTCACTGTGGAGCTCTATAGGATAAGGGATGGTTTGCAAAATGCCCTCTTTTGGATTGATCATGAAGTGATTATTTAGGTAAAACACCAATGTGGGGGATATTTGCTGAAATGTGTATAACTCTTAAGAGAGAATCAGGAAGAAACTAGACCTGTAACACAGGGTGAGTGAGACAATTCTGCAGATGCTCCATCAAACTGAAAATAATGATGCCCCTCCCCCTCCAGTTAGTTCTATATAAAGCTACTTCTCTGCACTGAAGATGAATCATTGTGTTTTCGATAAGGCACTGGAGAATAACTGTTGTTTACAGAAAGCGCCACCAGCATCAGGGTTAAGAACACCCCACAGTTAAAACCCAAACACATTTGCAATGATGAATGATGGAAACTATCTTGAACAAGCTTAGGTCTGCAGGTCTTCCCAAGCCACTGCGTGCACTCCTGTTAGGTAGTGGGGAAAGAGATGCCCTGTGGAAGGAGAATACTGAGGGGAGATGTTTGACCCACATCCAGATTCTGATAAAGACACTTTCAAAGCTCCTAACTTTTATGGCAGTTTTGGATTTACAATATGATATAAAAGCCTGGGTGATTGAAACCATGAGACAATAAAAGTCTTCCTCAGTACTTCTGAGGCTTAGTGTTTATAGTACCTTTTAGTACAAGGAAAAAGTCACAGGGATGGGAGAGTGGATACTTGACTGGAGAGCATTTGCTGTCAGCTCAGTGTGTATGAATTGGCAGGGAAGGTTTTGCAAGGTCAAGGTGAGTGACTGTCTTCATGTTGGTCTGGATGGTATGGGTGGGACTCTAAGCAAAATGAATTACTCGATTTATTAACGAATCTTGTGTCCTATTTGATAACCACGGTGACAGTCTTGGCTGTGGGTGTATTTGATAGATGAGTGGAGGAGATGAAATGTGATACCAGGTCAAGCTAGGATAAAAATGTCAGATGTGGAGTGTGCATGATGCAGCAGTCTTCACAGGTATAAAGCCATAAAGCCCAGTGCTCAACTCACTCACTAAAGCTATTTCTCCAAGATGCTCATTGCTTTTCTAGTGCTTGAGACAGAGAGATTTGACAGAGATCTTGATGAATGCTTGACGCCACAGGACCGACTGGAAGATCTTGGAGTTGAAGTACCTCAAGATGTCTTAGCAGAGATTTTCCTTTTCAGTATTTTCTGAAGATTTTTTAAAAATTGTTTCTTTTATGGATATTAGTACACTGTAGCTATCTTCAGACATACCAGAAGAGGGCAACAGATTCCATTACAGATGGTTGTGAGCCACCATGTGGTTGCTGGGAATTGAACTTAGGACCTCTGGAAGAGCAGTCAGTGCTCTAAACCACTGAGCCATCTCTCCAACCCCTGAAGATCTTTTAATAAATTTTCCCTATTATTTAAGAGGTATTCTTTTTATAACTGCTGATTCTTGGCTTATTTATTGTCTGACTTGGGCCATGCTGGTGGCCTCAGCCTTTCCATTTTTGAAAAGGAGTCCTAGGTAGTGCCTGTTACAAGATTGCTGTGAGGTAGCAGGAGACTTTGTTTAAATCCCCAGGCAGAGGTGCTCAGATGTGTCAAACACTACTGGGTTCTCTCTCTTAGCTTCAACTGTCAACTTCACACAGCATAGTCATCTGATGGTCTCAGCTGGGGGGTTGTCCAGATCAGACTAGCCTGTAGCTATGTCTGTGAGGAAATGTCTTGGTCATTGACTATGTGGGAAGAAGACCCAGCTCATTGTGAGCAGTGCTACACAAGGAAGTCAGACCAGGGCTGGCTGAGCATGCTCCAATGAGCAAGCCAATAAACAACATTTCTCCATGGTTTCAGCTTGAGTTCCTGCCTCCTTTTCTCTTAGTGATGGACTGTGAACTAGAAGTGTGTACTGAAATAGACCCTTTCTTCATTTGAGCTGTTTTTGGTTATGGTGTTTACCATAACAATAGAAAGTTAACTAGAATGTGCCTGCCAAGGACAGGGCTGTGTGTTCTGTACTCTGCAGCCCTGACCTATGTTCTTCCCAGGCAGCCTCGAGTAAGCATGGCTGGACATGTGAAGAATGACAGATGTCGAGGGGCTAACTCTGAAAAATCATTGTACGAGACTGGGAGAGTTCAGCAGAGGCATGATAAAATCAGAGCTAATAAAACCTTTAATATCACTTAGTTCCCTTCTATTATCATTTTTACAGATGGAAAACCAGTCCTGAATGCGTTCACATTAATCTGAGCCATTTGAAAAGTGACCAGGAGAGTGCTAGGAGGATATGGTCCTGGAAGAAAGTGAGTGTCATGGAAAGATGGAAGGAGCTAGGGAGCCCCGTGGCACAGAGACAACACAGGAGGGGCTGTGGGGGAGGGGGACGTGTGAGTTTCACACAGAACAAAGGCCACTGGCTCATGATTCAGACAAGAGAAGGTGAGGCCACTTAAGGGAGATCTACAGCAATGGAGCTTGCTCCTGTTCCCACCTGACACCTGGTGTTTGGTGGGCATCTGGCTGTTTGTATGTAAACTCCCAATGTGACATTCTCACCTCAGGAGTTGAAGGTTCATTTCGATTATGCACATACACATACGTATGTAGTTTCTCTGTGAAAATACACATTAAAAACTCACCCTTTCTTGCTTTGACACAAACACCTAAATAAAAAAAAAATGATTCTCTATCAAAATAGTTTAGTGCTGGAAATGGGAAAAAAATATAGATGTGTGTGTGTGTGTGTGTGTGTGTGTGTATGGGAGTGTGTTGAATGTTTAATGTGTACATGTTCATGTGTGTGCATGTTTGTGTGTACATGCATTTGTGTGTGTATATAAACCATCTCCGGCTACACAGTGCTTAGGCTATTCTATCCTTGATGCATTCATGTTAAATGATGTTCTTTCAAAGAGTCTCTGCTTGTCACTGTGTGCATCAGTTGGACAGTAAGTGCATTTATCAGTAAATATGGATTGTGCTCTGTGTACTTTCAGCTTGAGTGGGAGGTCAGGCAGTGGACCAGAGATGGGAATTAAAAACTGGATGAGAAGTCCCCTGTTGCCATCAGCATTTGAGGAGACAGATTAATTGAGATGAAAAAGGACCTCCCTGAACTGTTGTGCCACACTGGAGGTCTCTTGGTTGTGTTCAGGCTGAAAGCCAGTTGCAGCTGTCTCAGTGGACATGGCTCCAACTGCCAGACTCTAGGCATTTCAGTGCTTCATAGAACTCTCACTTCATGTTCCTCAAGAGTCAGTTGGCCTCTGGTCTCAGCTTCTCCATGCCTAGCATGGCTCCATGAGAATTATATATTACACATAAAGAGGAGAACAAAAAGGAAGATCTGGCTACCTCCTAGGAAACAGCGCACATACTACCTTTAAGGAAAAATCTAACTCATTAAAACCTTCTTCAAATTAATACATTGTCTTTTCTGTTTCTGTGGACATATCTTACATTTACATCAGTCATACTAAAGGCAGTAACAGATGGGGAGAAGCATGGAGATTATTTCAGAGCTGTGGGCATGGTTCATGGAAACCAGCAAGGGATAGTATAGGCACGGAGGTGGTACTCTTGTAGCCAGCTGTGTATGGGAGGGGCAGATGGTTATCTGCTAGGTGCTCTGCTCTGGAGATGTCAACTTGGAAACAGGGCAACAGGGAAGGAGCTAAGAAATATTCACAGTTGTCTTTCTCTCTCCCACCTTCAATCTCCCATAACTTAGCTTCCACTGAACCTGGAATGAAGGGATCACTTAATGAGGGCCACAGAGGTCAGACCCCAGAGGCTTCTGGTGGGGAATTTGAAGTGCTGGTTTTAGAAGAGGCGTTGAAGAGCATCCAGCACAATACTGGTTTTACTTTGTGGCATGACCCTGTCTCATGAAGACACGATATCATTTCTTCTGTTCTCGCCTCAAAGACTGGCATAGTTTAAGCATAAGTTCAGTGACTTGGAGCTGATTATTGCTTTTCTGTCTGATTATTATCTTATGCATGGTTCATATAATTTTTTTTGTCTTCCTTCTGCACATCTCCTACTTCTTTTACCTCAACAGAACTTATTTTCTACTTTCATAGCCTCTCTGTCATGGTGCTGTATTGTGTGTGTGTGTGTGTGCTATTCATTTTGGCTTCTTTCTCCTTTATAGCTCAAATCAGTGCCCACTATTAAATAAGCCTCAAAAAATCCCAGGGAGATTGATAGTAATGTACACACAATAAAAAGATGAAAGAAATGTACTAAGTTGACTCAATTTTTATGTATATAGGGGTGAAAGATTAAAATAAACACAATGCAGTTTCTGTGCAGATGCACATTTTGATCATATGTCCCTTAGATACTATATCATCAGGAATCCTGGATTCCATCCTTTTGGTCTCCTGAATACAGAAAAATCATGAGCAATGTTGCCACCTGAATGAACAAATCTGGTTGAGCCCAGTGCGTAAGCATTCTTCCCTTTATGTAGGTCAGGGAACAACATGGGGAAGGGATGTTGTTTTACTAAAGTCCAGCTTATTACTTTTAAAACGAACTTGTATAGACTTTTATTTCAGTGTTGGACCTTAAGATTCATTGTCAAAATCCAGTCACATGAGTGTTTTCCTAGAAGACTTACAATTATGAATTTAGATCTATAGTCCATTTGAGCTAATGTTGCTAAAGGTGTGAAGACTATGACTATATTTCTTTTCATTTTTATTTAAACAAAAATTCCAGTGCAATATTTATACAAATTTATGCTTGCTTGATCACCCTTTTGTTTTACCAAAATCAGTTAATTTATATTTGTGTAGATTCATGGCTGAACTCTTCATGCTGTCCCTGGATGGCTGTATCTGCCGTTTGCTAATCCCACACTGTCTTGATTACTATGGCTTTAAGAGAAGTGTCAGACTTGAGTAGTATGGGTCCTGTATGATTGATGCTCCTCAGGGCTGCTCTGACTGCTCTAGGTCTTTTGCCTCTCCAGATGCACTAAATCATACCTGTAATCCTAAAATAATTCTTGGGAATTTTGATTGACTTAAACCTGCGTAGCAAACTGGGCAAAATAGACACTTTAATAGTGAGTCACCTTATGATGGACAAAGAATGTCTTTGTATTTCTTCTCTGATTTCTTAATCAAGTTTGTAGTTTCTTCTGATATGTTGTGTCAGATTTGTACTCAACCATTTACTTTATAATGTGATATCTTAAATTTTTTTTTTTTTAGTTTTGAAATCTAACTCATTATTGTTCTATATAAAAGTGATTAGTGTTGGGTCATGACTCTGTGATAGCCCTTTCTCTTGGGTCATCCCTATGATCTTTGAGATTTTTCTATGTAGATCATCATCTATGAACAGTTTTACTTTCCCCTCCCAATCTGCATGCTGCCTTTTCTATTTTCACTGCTCTATTTTTTTAAGTTGGACTCTAGCTCTTGCAGAAGACACTATTGCTTTGTTCACTATTTAGGGAAAAATCGACCAGTTTCTCACTATAAAGTTTGTTTAATTTGAGAATTAAAAAAAAAGATATTCTTTATCAACTTGGATAGGTTTTCCTGTCTTCCTATTTGAGCGGAGGTTTTAAAAATTCAACAGGGTGGGGTTTTATCAGACAACTGCTATCTTTTGATAAAATAGTTTTTATGTGTGGTATGTGTGCTTGCGTGTATATGTACATGGATGTCCAAGGTTGACATTGTGTTCCTCCTTAATTGCTTTCTACCTTATTTATGCTCTGGGGAACCTGCTTGTTCTGGGGCATCCATTGCCCTCACTTCTCATGCTTCTGGAATTGCAGGCAGGCTGCCATGCCAACCTGGCATTTCTGTGGGTGCTGCGGAACTGGACTCTGGTCCTTTCACTTATAAAGGGAACACTTTTCCTGCTAAGCCATCACCTCAGTGCCAGATGCACTTTCTGCATGAATTAATAGGATACTACTTTCCTCTTCAGCTTCTCGTGTAACAGGTCACATTAATTGATGATTAAATGTTAGATCAAGGTTGTATAGCTAGGAGAAATTCTATCTAATAGTTACTATGGTTTGATGTCCCCTCTGAATTGGTCTTTCTTTTTGTTAGTTTTACTTCTCAAAAAAATTGATTTATTTCTTATATCTTACCAAAACTGTGGGCAGAGAGTTGTTGATAGTTCTTATCCTTTTAATGTGCACATGAGAGATAACAGTGACCTTTTATCTCTGGAGCTGGTAATTTGAGTCTTCTGTTTTCTTGGCTAGTCTGGCTAGGAGTTCTAAGTATTATTGATATTCCCAAGAAATCAGTTTGTGATTTCATTGATTTTCTGTACCTTATTCCTGATTTAAATTTCATTGTTTGATGTTCCAATTTTTCTTTTTTTTCCCGATTTTTCTTATTTTACTTTAGAGTTTAAATTATCCTTTCCCCCTAACTTCTCATGGTAGAATTTAGATTATGTCTTTAAACTCTCTTTCTTAGATCTTTTTTCTTCTTTTTGTCTAATGACATAAATTGCCCTCTAGACCTGGTTTATTTACCCCACTTTTTAATAAGTTGCACTTTTATTTCCATTTTGTCAAAAGTGCTTTTAATTTCCTTTGAGACTTCTACTTTAAACTCCGAGTTACTTAGAAACGTATTTATTTGAGCTCTAAATAGTTCTGAACATTCTAAATCTGTTCCTGTTATTGACCCCCAATTCCACTTTGCTCATATACACATGATTTATGTTTTAATTTTGTTAAAAATTGCATTTTAAGGTCTAGAATACAGTCTGTCAGGAAGAATATTCCACAGGAGCTTATGAAGACATGTATATAGATAATCATATACTTTTGGCCAATAGGCTCTTTTATCATTATATATAATCACTCTCTTTATCTCTGATAACCCTCATTTTTCTGAAGTCTCACTGGTTTGAAACTGATATAGCTAACCCAGGTTTCTTTAAGAAGTGTTAAAATGGCTTAGGCATTATCTATATTCTTTTGCTTTGAACTTACTTGTGTTTTTATATTTTTAATACACTGAAAAACTTGATCTTTACTATGTATATTTCATACTTAAAGGGATTACAGATATACGGTGACACATGTACTGCATTTGTAATTTTTTTTCTAAGAAGTACACTTAATTCTTTGCCTTTTGTTCCAGTATTTTCTATATTCTCTACTTTTATCAGTCTTTCTGTGTGTGTCCTTGTATGTGAGTGTGGTAGTTCACATGTCAGTACACATGTCACAGTGCCCATGTGGAGATCAGAAGACTGGAATGTCAGTCCTGGCTTTCTACCTTGTTTGAGACAAGATTGTCTTGTTCACCAGTATATAACAGGCTAGAGGGTCCACAAGTGTCTGGGGATTCTCTGGTCTCTGGTTTTGTCTCACAAGAGGAGCTTTAGGGTGATAGATATGTGCTACCCTGTTCAGCGCCACATCTTTTCTGAGTATCCGATACCAGCTCTGCGCTTTTGCTACACACACTTTATCTGCTGAGCTATTTTTCCAACCCCTTCTCTTTTTTGTTGTTGTTGTTTATGTGTGTGTTGTTGTGTATGCATCTATAAGTGTGTGTGTGAGTGTGCATGTGTGCCTGTGCACACTTGTGGAGAGAGGTCAATATCAGATGTCTTATTCATCTGCTCTCTCTGCCTTACTTTTTTTTTAATTAGTTATTTTCCTCAATTACATTTCCAATGCTATCCCAAAAGTCCCCCATACCCTCCCCCCACTCCCCTACCCACCCACTCTCACTTTTTGGCCCTGGCGTTCCCCTGTACTGGGGCATATAAAGTTTGCATGTCCTTCTGCCTTACTTTTTGGGACAGTGTCTAACTGAACCTGAAATTTTACCAGTTAGCTTAGATTAGCTGGCCAGCAAGCCTCAGGGATGGTGTTGCCTGCGCCTCGCCAGTGCTAGGGCTCCAGGCGCATGATGCCATGCCTGACAGTTTGTGTGGTCCTGAGGATCCAAACTCATGTTTACATGGCAAGCGTTTTAGCTACCCCAGCTCCCCTTTGTGGCTTTTTTCTTTTGTATTTCCCTTTTTATCTCACTGAGATGTTTGGCAGTAGTGCCTCAGAGTTTGCAACACACATTTTAAAACATCTATATTCATGTTCTAATAATACTATTTTATGTGCGTATCAGATTGGTTTTTTTTATATGATTTCCTTTAGATTTAACTTTTTTTAAAATTATGATTTTTTGATGGGTTATTTTCCTTATTTACATTTCAAATGTTATCTCCTTTCCTGGTTCCCCCCTGAACCCTCGTCCCATCTCCCCTCCCCTGCTTCTATGAGTGTATTCCTCCTCCGACCCACCCACCCATTCTTACCTCACTGCCCTCGAATTCCCCTACACTAGGGCATCTATTGAGCCTTCACAGGACCAAGAGCCTCTCCTTCCATTTATGTCTGATAAGGCCATCCTCTGCTACATACGCAGCTGGAGCCATGAGTCCCTCCATGTATGCTCTTGGTTGATGGCTTAGTCCCTGGCTCTGGGGAGTCTGGTTGGTTGATACTATTGTTCTTCTTCTTATGGGTTTGCAAACCCCTTCAGCTCCTACAGTCCTTTCTCTAACTCCTCCACTGAGGACACCATTGGGGACCCCGTGCTCAGTCCAATGGTTGGCTATGAGCATGTATCTCTGTATTTGTCAGGTTCTGATAGAGCGTCTCAGGAGATAGTTATATCAGGCTTCTGTCTGCAGTGCATATCAGATTCTTATGAAATATCCTTTTATTTTTATTGAGTATGTCACACAATGGGCTTCATTATGTTCTTTTCATATGCATATATCACTTTGCTAACATTCTTCCACTATTCTCCTTTCTTACCTCTGTTTCCTCCTGTTAGTCTTGTCATATACTCCCTTTCTAATTTCATGTTATGCACAGTGTGTATGTACACATACACATATAATTTATATGTTCCTCACATGAGAGGAAACATATTATTCCTCCCTCTTTAATAAAAACACTTTAAATTCTGCTTGCCCATCTTTTAGGATCCTCATTTCACCCACATGCTGCAAATGGGTCCCGAGCAGCATTGTGAGAATTCTCACCTGTCATATACTATATTCATTCATTCATTCATTCATTCATTCAATATATCATTCTTATTTCAAATAAACACTGTTTAAAACATTCATTTTATTTCTTCCTGTTAATTTTTACTTTTAAAAGATTCATTTTTAAATTTGAGCACACGTGTGTGTGAGCATGTGTGTGTGTGTGTCTGTGTGTGTGTGTGCATGTGTGTATGCTCATGCAGACGAGTGCAGGTGCTTAGGGAGGCCAGAAGACACCCTACTCCCTATTGTGGGATTTATAGGTGTTTGTGAGCTGCTGGATGTGGGTGCTGGGAAGAAACCAGATCCTCAGATCCTCTGCAAGAACAGTGTGTGCTCTTGACTGCTGAGCTATGCTTGCAGCTCAGCTTTCAATTCTTTATATTCCTTTCCATTTCTCACCCACACCATTTTTCTTCACTTTGAAGAACTTTGTTGCTGTTTTGAAATAAAGCCCACGGTGACCAAAAGCTAAGAACTCTTTTGCCTCAGCCTCTTGAGGGCTGGGATCACTGACATGTGCTACTATTGGCTTGAAAACTTCCCTAGCATTCTGCAATGTAGGTAATTAATTATGTAAGTTAGCTTTTTAAAATATTTTTTAATTTTAAGGTATTTTTTAAGATATGAAATTCTAGTTGATATTTTTTTCTTTTTTTTCCATTTTTTATTAGGTATTTAGCTCATTTACATTTCCAATGCTATACCAAAAGTCCCCCATACTCACCCACCCCCACTCCCCTACCCACCCACTCCCCCTTTTTGGCCCTGGTGTTCCCCTGTACTGGGGCATATAAAGTTTGCGTGTCCAATGGGCCTCTCATTCCAGTGATGGCCGACTAGGCCATCTTTTGATACATATGCAGCTAGAGTCAAGAGCTCAGGGGTACTGGTTAGTTCATAATGTTGTTCCACCTTTAGGGTTGCAGATCCCTTTAGCTCCTTGGCTACTTTCTGTAGCTCCTCCATTGGGAGCCCTGTGATCCATCCATTAGCTGACTGTGAGCATCCACTTCTGTGTTTGCTAGGCCCCAGCATAGTCTCACAAGAGACAGCTACATCTGGGTCCTTTCCATAAAATCTTGCTAGTGTATGCAATGGTGTCAGCGTTTGGATGCTGATTATGGGGTGGATCCCTGGATATGGCAGTCTCTGCATGGTCCATCCTTTCATCTCAGCTCAAAACTTTGTCTCTGTAACTCCTTCCATGGGTGTTTTGTTCCCACTTCTAAGGAGGGGCATAGTGTCCATACTTCAGTCTTCATTTTTCTTGAGTTTCATGTGTTTAGGAAATTGTATCTTATATCTTGGGTATCCTAGGTTTTGGGCTAATATCCACTTATCAGTGAGTACATATTGTGTGAGTTCCTTTGTGAATGTGTTACCTCACTCAGGATGATGCCCTCCAGGTCCATCCATTTGGCTGGGAATTTCATAAATTCATTCTTTTTAATAGCTGAGTGGTACTCCATTGTGTAGATCTACCACATTTTCTGTATCCATTCCTCTGTTGAGGGGCATCTGGGTTCTTTCCAGCTTCTGGCTATTATAAATAAGGCTGCTATGAACATAGTGGAGCATGTGTCCTTCTTACCAGTTGGGGCATCTTCTGGATATATGCCCAGGAGAGGTATTGCTGGATCCTCCGATAGTACTATGTCCAATTTTCTGAGGAACCGCCAGACTGATTTCCAGAGTGGTTGTACAAGCCTGCAATCCCACCAACAATGGAGGAGTGTTCCTCTTTCTCCACATCCACGCCAGCATCTGCTGTCACCTGAATTTTTGATCTTAGCCATTCTGACTGGTGTGAGGTGGAATCTCAGGGTTGTTTTGATTTTCATTTCCCTGATGATTAAGGATGTTGAACATTTTTTCAGGTGCTTCTCTGCCATTCGGTATTCCTCAGGTGAGAATTCTTTGTTCAATTCTGAGCCCCATTTTTTAATGGGGTTATTTGATTTTCTGAAGTCCACCTTCTTGAGTTCTTTATATATGTTGGATATTAGTCCCCTATCTGATTTAGGATAGGTAAAGATCCTTTCCCAATCTGTTGGTAGTCTTTTTGTCTTATTGATGGTGTCGTTTGCCTTGCAGAAACTTTGGAGTTTCATGAGGTCCCATTTGTCAATTCTCCATCTTACATCACAAGCCATTGCTGTTCTGTTCAGGAATTTTCCCCCTGTGCCCATATCTTCAAGGCTTTTCCCCACTTTCTCCTCTATAAGTTTCAGTGTCTCTGGTTTTATGTGAAGTTCCTTGATCCACTTAGATTTGACCTTAGTACAAGGAGATAAGTATAGATCAATTCGCATTCTTCTACATGATAACAACCAGTTGTGCCAGCACCAATTGTTGAAAATGCTGTCTTTCTTCCACTGGATGGTTTTAGCTCCCTTGTCGAAGATCAAGTGACCATAGGTGTGTGGGTTCATTTCTGGGTCTTCAATTCTATTCCATTGGTCTACTTGTCTGTCTCTATACCAGTACCATGCAGTTTTTATCACAATTGCTCTGTAGTAAAGCTTTAGGTCAGGCATGGTGATTCCACCAGAGGCTCTTTTATCCTTGAGAAGAGTTTTTGCTATCCTAGGTTTTTTGTTATTCCAGATGAATTTGCAAATTGCTCCTTCTAATTCGTTGAAGAATTGATTTGGAATTTTGATGGGGATTGCATTGAATCTGTAGATTGCTTTTGGCAAGATAGCCATTTTTACAATGTTGGTCCTGCCAATCCATGAGCATGGGAGATCTTTACATCTTCTGAGATCTTCTTTAATTTCTTTCTTCAGGGACTTGAAGTTTTTATCATACAGATCTTTCACTTCCTTAGTTAGAGTCACGCCAAGGTATTTTATATTTTTTGTGACTATTGAGAAGGGTGTTGTTTCCCTAATTTCTTTCTCAGCCTGTTTATTCTTTGTGTAGAGAAAGGCCATTGACTTGTTTGAGTTTATTTTATATCCAGCTACTTCACAGAAGCTGTTTATCAGGTTTAGGAGTTCTCTGGTGGAATTTTTAGGGTCACTTATATATACTATCATATCATCTGCAAAAAGTGATATTTTGACTTCCTCTTTTCCAATTTGTATCCCCTTGATCTCCTTTTGTTGTCGAATTTCTCTGGCTAATACTTCAAGTACTATGTTGAAAAGGTAGGGAGAAAGTGGGCAGCCTTGTCTAGTCCCTGATTTTAGTGGGATTGCTTCCAGCTTCTCTCCATTTACTTTGATGTTGGCTACTGGTTTGCTGTAGATTGCTTTTATCATGTTTAGGTATGGGCCTTGAATTCCTGATCTTTCCAAAACTTTTATCATGAATGGGTGTTGGATCTTGTCAAATGCTTTTTCTGCATCTAAAGAGATGATCATGTGGTTTTTGTCTTTGAGTTTGTTTATATAATGGATTACATTGATGGATTTTCGTATATTAAACCATCCCTGCATCCCTGGAATAAAACCTACTTGGTCAGGATGGATGATTGCTTTAATGTGTTCTTGGATTCGGTTATCAAGAATTTTATTGAGGATTTTTGCATCGATATTCATAAGAGAAATTGGTCTGAAGTTCTCTATCTTTGTTGAATCTTTCTGTGGTTTAGGTATCAGAGTAATAGTGGCTTCATAAAATGAGTTGGGTAGAGTACCTTCTACTTCTATTTTGTGAAATAGTTTTTGCAGAACTGGAATTAGATCTTCTTTGAAGGTCTGATAGAACTCTGCACTAAACCCGTCTGGTCCTGGGCTTTTTTTGGCTGGTAGACTATTAATAACTGCTTCTATTTCTTTAGGGGATATGGGACTGTTTAGATGGTCACCTTGATCCTGATTCAACTTTGGTACCTGGTATCTGTCCAGAAATTTGTCCATTTCGTCCAGGTTTTCCAGTTTTGTTGAGTATAGCCTTTTGTAGAAGGATCTGATGGTGTTTTGGATTTCTTCAGGATCTGTTGTTATGTCTCCCTTTTCATTTCTGATTTTGTTAATTAAGATTTTGTCCCTGTGCCCTCTAGTGAGTCTAGCTAAGGGTTTATCTATCTTGTTGATTTTCTCAAAGAACCAACTCCTCGTTTGGTTAATTCTTTGAATAGTTCTTCTTGTTTCCACTTGGTTGATTTCACCCCTGAGTTTGATTATTTCCTGCCGTCTACTCCTCTTGGGTGAATTTGTTTCATTTTTTTCTAGAGATTTTAGATGTGTTGTCAAGCTGCTAGTATGTGCTCTCTCCCGTTTCTTCTTGGAGGCACTCAGAGCTATGAGTTTCCCTCTTAGAAATGCTTTCATTGTGTCCCATAGGTTTGGGTAAGTTGTGGCTTCATTTTCATTAAACTCTAAAAAGTCTTCAATTTCTTTCTTTATTCCTTCCTTGACCAAGGTATCATTGAGAAGAGTGTTGTTCAGTTTCCACGTGAATGTTGGCTTTCCATTATTTATGTTGTTATTGAAGATCATTCTTAGGCCATGGTGGTCTGATAGGATACATGGGACAATTTCAATATTTTTGTATCTGTTGAGGCCTGTTTTGTGACCAATTATATGGTCAATTTTGGAGAAGGTCCCATGAGGTGCTGAGAAGAAGGTATATCCTTTTGTTTTAGGATAAAATGTTCTGTAGATATCTGTCAGGTCCATTTGTTTCATAACTTCTGTTAGTTTCACTGTGTCCCTGTTTAGTTTCTGTTTCCACGATCTGTCCATTGATGAAAGTGGTGTGTTGAAGTCTCCCATTATTATTGTGTGAGGTGCAATGTGTGCTTTGAGCTTTACTAAAGTGTCTTTCATGAATGTGGCTGCCCTTGCATTTGGAGCGTAGATATTCAGAATTGAGAGTTCCTCTTGGAGGATTTTACCTTTGATGAGTATGAAGTGTCCCTCCTTGTCTTTTTTGATAACTTTGGGTTGGAATTCGATTTTATCCGATATTAGAATGGCTACTCCAGCTTGTTTCTTCAGACCATTTGCTTGGAAAATTGTTTTCCAGCCTTTCACTCTGAGGTAGTGTCTGTCTTTTTCCCTGAGATGGGTTTCCTGTAAGTAGCAGAATGTTGGGTCCTGTTTGTGTAGCCAGTCTGTTAGTCTATGTCTTTTTTGGGGGGAATTGAGTCCATTGATATTAAGAGATATTAAGGAAAAGTAATTGTTGGTTTCTTTTATTTTTGTTGTTAGAGTTGGCATTCTGTTCTTGTGGCTGTCTTCTTTTTGGTTTGTTGAGGGATTACTTTCTTGCTTGTTCTAGGGCGTGATTTCCGTCCTTGTATTGCTTCTTTTCTGTTATTATCCTTTGAAGGGCTGGATTCGTGGAAAGATATTGTGTGAATTTGGTTTTGTCGTGGAATACTTTGGTTTCTCCATCTATGGTAATTGAGAGTTTGGCCGGGTATAGTAGCCTGGGCTGGCATTTGTGTTCTCTTAGTGTCTGTATAACATCTGTCCAGGCTCTTCTGGCTTTCATAGTCTCTGGTGAAAAGTCTGGTGTAATTCTGATAGGCCTTCCTTTATATGTTACTTGACCTTTCTCCCTCACTGCTTTTAATATTCTATCTTTATTTAGTGCATTTGTTGTTCTGATTATTATGTGTCGGGAGGAATTTCTTTTCTGGTCCAGTCTATTTGGAGTTCTGTAGGCTTCTTGTACGATCATGGGCATCTCTTTCTTTATGTTTGGGAAGTTTTCTTCTATTATTTTGTTGAAGATATTAGCTGGCCCTTTAAGTTGAAAATCTTCATTCTCCTATTATCCGTAGGTTTGGTCTTCTCATTGTGTCCTGGATTTCCTGGATGTTTTGAGTTAGGATCCTTTTGCATTTTGTATTTTCTTTGACTGTTGTGTCGATGTTCTCTATGGAATCTTCTGCACCTGAGATTCTCTCTTCCATTTCTTGTATTCTGTTGCTGATGCTCGCATCTATGGTTCCAGATCTCTTTCCTAGGGTTTCTATCTCCAGCGTTGCCTCGCTTTTGGTTTTCTTTATTGTGTCTATTTCCCTTTTTAGTTCTAGTATGGTTTTGTTCATTTCCATCACCTGTTTGGATGTGTTTTCCTGTTTTTCTTTAAGGACTTCTACCTGTTTGGTTGTGTTTTCCTGCTTTTCTTTAAGGGCCTGTAACTCTTTAGCAGTGCTCTCCTGTAATTCTTTAAGTGACTTATGAAAGTCCTTCTTGATGTCCTCTATCATCATCATGAGAAATGATTTTAAATCTGGGTCTAGATTTTCGGTTGTGTTGCGGTGCCCAGGACTAGGTGGGGTGGGAGTGCTGCGTTCTGATGATGGTGAGTGGTCTTGATTTCTGTTAGTAGGATTCTTACATTTGCCTTTTGCCATCTGGTAATCTCTGAAGCTAGCTGTTATAGTTGTCTCTGTTAAGAGCTTGTTCTTCAGGTGACTCTGTTAGCCTCTATAAGCAGACCTGGGAGGGTAGCTCTCTCCTTAGTTTCAGTGGGCAGAGTATTCTCTGCAGGCAAGCTCTCTTCTTGCAGGGAAGGTACCCAGATATCTGGTGTTCGAACCGGCCTCCTGGCAGAAGTTGTGTTCTACTCACTAGAGGTCTTAGGATCCAGTGTGGAATCCTGTGTGGGCCCTTGCGGGTGTCAGGCGACTCTGCTGGCAAGGTACCCTGGGGCTCGAGTGGAGCGGAAGGGTCTTGTGCCCCAGGTCAGGCCCGGGTAGTCTGCTTCCCTATTTACCGCAGTCTCAGGTTCCGTGAGATTGGATTGGGGCAGGCGCTGTGTTCCACTCACCAGAGGTCTTAGGATCCCGTGTGGAATCCTGTGTGGGCCCTTGCGGGTGTTGGGTGACTCCACTGGCAAGGTACCCCGGGGCTCGAGTGGAGCGGAAGGGACTTGTGCCCCAGGTCATGCCCGGGTAGTCTGCTTCCCTATTTCCAGCAGTCTCAGGTTCCGTGCGATTCGATTGGGGCAGGCGCTGTGTTCCACTCACCAGAGGTCTTAGGATCCCGTGGGGAATCCTGTGTGGGCCCTTGTGGGTGTCAGGCGCCTTCGCTGGCCCTTTTTATACTTTTGATGTTTCATTCTACTCTTCTTACTTGCATTTTATTTTGTTATTATTATTTTTTTTTACATGATGTCTGCCATCTTGGTCCACTGATAAAGATGTCACTATACTAGTAGGGGAACATTGTGAATGATGGAATCAAGGCAATTTTTAATACATTATGTTGAATAGGGAATTGACGTTTCTTAGATAGACTGCTGGAGTGGAAGCTGTCACATACAGAAACAAGGGAGATCTGTTACACTCAGCACAAAGCTCCCCAAGTGCCCCAGGTGATTGTTCCAGGAAAATGGTGTAATCCAAGCATTTAGATGTGGGCTTCAGAAGTACTGGGTGACAAAATTACCGTCTCAGATCTGTGAGCACTGGCAAAATACTTGGTGTTAGGAAACATCAGAGGAAACTTTTAAACAGCTTGCTCTGCTATGTCAGGTTATAGTCATTCTTTAATTTGTTCAGTTCTAGCTTTTAGTTCAACCTTTGGTGGGAAGTGTGGGTAAAACTTGGTATTCACCTTGATGCATTTCATTTTGCTTTTGATAATGTTCCTTTTTGAAGAGAGTTTAAAAAATAGGAAGTTTAAAGATTTCCATTGTGACAAAGAGATTTTATTGAAAAAGCCTAGGGGGAAATGAATGTAATAAACACACACACACACACACACACACACACACACACACACACACAAACACACACACACATTAGAATTCAAGGACCAGGAAGTCTAAATTGAGCTGCCAAGGGACATCCTTTGGTCAGGTCTCTTGGGACCTTGGATCAGGAGGAAGGGCAGGATCTCAGAAGACATTATTTCCTTTCTTCCTACAGCAAGTGACTAGCTCTGATGTGGGCTTTGGATCTGTTTCAGACTTGAGGCAACCAACCCACTCTCTTCACCTCTGTTTCCCACTGCTACATGAGTGCCAGGCACATTTGCTAGGGTGGCATTTCCTTTTATTATTATTTTTCCAATAATCCCTTCTCAGTCCTAGTATAGAAATGAGGAAATGGGGAACACTACAGGACAGTGTTGTTATCTTGTTGGTGAGTTTGGTTCTGTTAACCTTATAGTTAATTGTGGCTAAGAATGTCTACAAATGATGATTATCTAAAGATCGAGTGTGTGTGTGTGTGTGTGTGTGTGTGTGTGTGTATTACTATGCATCTTTGGGTCCCATTCCTGCAGAATTGACAGTTAGTTGGTTCCTTGTCAGTTCACAAGGATCAATTATCTTACATCAAAAGGTAATTTTTTTCAGAGGTTAAAAACATCCTGGTGCAATGTATAGTCTTGGAGAAAATTCTTGAAGATATCCAAGATGAAATAATGATCTCAGGTGTTATAATTTTAGCCTCTGGGAGTTCCTGTAGAGCCCAGCCTGAGGAGCACGTCCACATGCAGGATCATGGTGCGCTATTAGGAGGGATGCAAGGGAAAGGGCACAGGAAGCTGGGCTTCCTGGTCAGACAGAGCAGATGGATCAATCTTGGTGGTGAAACACGGAAGGTATTTTAGTCATTCCACATTACTCTGGGCAGGCTGAGGAGGTTTAAATGGCTACTTCACTTTACAACGGATATTCTTTCAAAAGTAATAACTTGTGTCAAGCCATTCCTCTGTTTAAAATCCCACAATGGTTCCATTTTACCCCTAGTAAAAGACAAAGCCCTTTTAAGGGCCTAATGAAGTAGTAAAACCTCACCATCCTGACCTCTCTGCCTCCATCTGCCTTCACTTTCTCATTAACTCTGCCCTGTCTGGTCTGCAAGGTTCTTCCTGGAGCAATCCAGGTACACTCCTTTCCTCAGGCTTCAGGCTGTTTTCTCTGACCCACAATGCTTTCATTTCTGGAATGTGTAGAAGGTTAATTCTTCTTCTTGTTCTTGTTCTTGTTCTTGTTCTTCTTCTTGTTCTTCTTCTTCTTCTTCTTCTTCTTCTTCTTCTTCTTCTTCTTCTTCTTCTTCTTCTTCTTCTTCCTCTTTTTCTCCTTCGACATCTCCTCCCCCTCCCCTCCTCTTCCTCCCCCCTCTTCCTCCCCATCCCCCTCCTCCTAAAGATTTATTTATGCATGAGTGCTTCGTCTGCATGCAGATCTGAAGGTAGAAGAGAGCATCAGATCCTACTGGACTACAGTTATAAACAGTTGCGAGCCACCACGTGGGTGCTAGAATTTGAACTCACGACCTCTGGAAAATCAGCAAGTGCTCTTAACCACAGCTCTACTCCCTACAAGGTTAATTCTCACCCTTTTCAAGTTTTGCTCAAAAGTCTTCCTCAGGACCCATAACCACCCTATTTAAAGCTTCAACTTCGTGGCACTTCTTTCCCACATAGGATTGATTATTTTTCTTCACTCCAGTTATTGCACTGGAACACACTATGCAATCTAGTTGTTCATCATGTTTAGTAGCTATTGTCTGCCTTTTCTCCCCCCACTATAATGGAAGCTCCAGAGGCCTTGAAGTGTACTTTAGTTAGCTGCCTAGCATATGACCATGCCTTGACATAATGCTGCCCACTTAAGTTATTTGCTGAGTGAATCATACGTAGTGAATGCCAGCCATGGCTGTCTTTTCTTTGTTCAGTCTCCTTTAAGAAGGTGTTTGTTTGTAGCCGTCCTGGAATCATGAATATGAGGTCAGCTCATAATATTAATGTAAACTTGTATTCGACCTGAGATTCAGATAGTCAGTGTCTAAGGAAACTCCAGGAAGCTGACATTGTATGTAGCACATCCATGCTCAGAGGATATGATGCATGTGATGCTCCCCCTCGGTAGCAAAAGCCATAAAAGACACGGTGTGGAAAAAGTTTATTGATATATATGTATATATATATATATGTATATATATATATTCATGTATGTATTTTTACACCAGTAGAAGTAAAAAATGTGTTATGCACAAAATAGAAGGTAATGGATTTATACTTAAATTTTATAACATAATTTTTAAAATTCTCCTGTAACTTTCAAGACATGCAGAATGTCATTAATAGTCATAGTTAAATTTTAAATTACAGATTCCTAATGGTCAATAACAAGAGGAACTTTTTTTCTTACCACACAAGATAATGAGCTAAGAATTCTTTGATTAATCTCTCTTCCATTCTTCTACCTTAACTTTCAGTGACTGTTACCTGTACATGTTCTTAGGTTTCAATTTCATCCTAAGACTGTCCATAGTTAATATTGGGTTGATACTATGTTTGTTGTGGTAATTCTCCAACCCAAATATGCCCTGGCAATGAAAACACAACTCAATGAATATGAATACATGCTGTGCGTCTCGACTGGGCAGATCTACCGCTATACTACCATCTTCCGCATCTATGTGGAACCCTAAGACCCTAAGTTCTAAGACCCCTTAGAATTTGTGGTTTCTTTAGGACTTGTGTTTCTGCTCTGCTTTTATTTCTTCCTCGTCCTCTGTGTCTCCTCTCTCTCAAACCTCACTCTTCTCTCCTCCAACCTTCTGCTCCACCTTTCCTTTACCTGCCCAATCATCAGCTCTCTTTTATTTTATAAATTAAGGTGGGAAGCAAGTGTACAGGAAATCACCTGAGTGCTGACTCATTCCTTGTTCACAACTCCTCACAGGAGAACAAAATTAACATCAAATATAATTAGCCCCAGGGCTATCTGCAACATATGTTAATGTAAATTTTTGAGGGAAGGGAAAACCTTTATTTATTACCATATAATAGTAATGAATGGCACTACTGCTTGCCATTCTAGACCTTCTAGAACTTGAAGCAGAAGAATCACAATTAAAAAATATCACATAAATCCACATAAAGAATTTACTTACTGATTAAAAGTTGCCCTTACTAATAGTAATGTTCTGTCTTGCATTCCGTACTCATAGTGATTGATTTTCACTGCCCACTTGTGCATGTCTGTGAGAATGTTTCCAGAGTGGCTTAGGTAAGAAGAAAGATCTTGCATGAATGGGACATCATTGTTCCATGAGCTGGGTGTCTGGACTGAGTAAAGAGGAGAAAAGTGGTCAGAGCATCAGCGTCCATCTGTCTAAGTGGTCAGAACATCAGCGTCCATCTGTCTGTGCTTCCTGACTGTAGACTTGCTGTGACCAGCTTCCGCGCCATACGTCCTGACCATGATGGACTGTGTACCCTCAAACCAAGAGCCAGAGAAATCCTTCTTTTAAATTGCCTTTGTCAAGTATTTTGTCACAGCAATGAAAAAAAAACCCTAATTCTATTTTATTGTTTTATATTTTAAGTGCAAATAAAGTTTTTGCTGGCGACTGGAATCTTATCACATTTTATTTTTAATCTTCCATGGATTTTTTTTTGCCATAACAAAGTATAATTGCAATTTGAGGTGCACATAATTTTCTTTCCATAAATACAGCAGGAGATTTTATACTTTATAGTACTTTTTAGAAATGCAAGTATAAAACAGACATGGAAGATTGTGGTACAAAATGTCAAATCTTGTTTTGGATTATAATATCTTATGTCTGATTTTGGATTATGTGATCATTGAAAATTATAACACAAAGGAAAACTCAGTTTACACACACACACACACACACACACACACACACACACACACACACACACACACGCACGCGCACGCGCGCTTAACAAGGCATGCAATTGATTGTACTCTAAGGATATAAAGTAGGGCAAGATTTTCAGACTGGAATGTGTAAACTCACTTTTGGAGTGTGTGGGTCTGGGATTGTGTATGTGCTGTGACTTATGTGAATTAATGTAACTGAGGAAGTGTATATTAAAGGTTGAACAGTAAGAACTATGCTAATTGGTATTTATAACTTTAAAACCCAGCAACCACCCAGCAGTGGTAGAATCACTTAGCAACATGTGAAGTTGTTGGCACATGGTGATAACAATAATAAGCAGTCTGGTTTTCAGTAAGTTTAACTATTAAAATATTATTATTAAATAAAATGCTTAATGATGCTTTAAATTCATTGCAGAGAGGACACCCTTTGGCCTCCGTTCCAGCCAGACTGTGTTTTCTGTCTGCTTTTGGCACGTCACTGGAAACACCAGACTCGTTCTAAACCTTTAGTCCTTGGATTCATTAAAAATTAATTGACTTTGATGGGCATAATATTTCTACATATTTGGGAGGTACAGTACATTGCTCTGACTCATGCCTGCATTGGGCAATGATCAACTGAGAGCAATTAAGCGGCTCCATCACCTGCAGCTTTGTCAGGCCTCCATGGTGAGGATATTCAAATTCCTCTCCATTAGCTGTTTGGATGCCAGTCCCCGGATGTTAAAAGATATTTTAAAATTAATGATTTGCTTTCTCAGTGAAGAAATTTTCAGTGTTGCTCAACTCTGACTTGGCTCTTATCATCTTTAATCCAAACACAATAGGAGGGAGAAAAAAATATCCTTTCTTTGATCTGAATAAAGCATTGTCTGGAAGATTAAAATAAGTTCCACCAAAGGTCACCAGAAGGTGATCCGGCAGTAGCTTAGGCATGCTATCTAAATTGAAAAAATAGAAATCCTTAAAAATTAAAACTAGGACAATACAGGAGTTTTCTAATGAGGCAAATCTCAATAAAGGATGTAAGAGAGCTAATAGCTTGAGGCCTTGGATACCTGCTTTTTCTGTGATGTAACTTGGATGCTAAAATATTGGACTTTTATTATCACTTAGAAGAGATCAGCATTTCCCCATTAGTTCTTTTTTGTGCTTGGAACTTTTGGCGCAGTTCCACACAGACTTTCATGGTCTTACAACACCAAATGCTGGCCAGTCTTCCAGTGGTACCTCCATCCTAGCTCCAGCATGGGGCATGCAGCAAGTGGGAACCTGGCTAGTATCCCATGACCCTTATTATTCAACGTATTAGGAATCAATTTTAAAATCATATGAATTGTTGAGATCCCAAATAAGAATTTATGTGGTCTTAACTGAATTCTTTAGACAGTGATGACAATTTAATTTCTAAAGCTTTTTATGTTTTCTAAACATGGATGAAACCATTGAACTGTATGAAAAAGAAGGACAAACAAACACACACTCTCCTCCTGAGTATAGCCAGTTACAGTGGGTCATCCCTACAATCCCAGCACTTGATAAGGTGAGGCAGGTCGTTAGTCATTATTTTGAGACCTGCTAGATTACAGAGTTACATCCTGTCTCACTCAATATCAACAAACAAACAAACGAATGAATGAATGAATGAATGAATGGCCCAAACCAACAGATCAAACAACCAGACTAAAGGAGAGAACGTCCATCTGGCCAAGGCATTGGCCACGTGTTTGCAGGATTAAACTATCATGTCTGGATGGCTAGGAATATGCATGCGTGTTTTAAAAGCATTCCCTTAAGCCACTTACTCATTAATTGAAAATTTTATTAGTAGAATGTTTTTCCCTTGGTGGAAATAAGCATTGTATTTATCTTTCTAAATCTCTTGGCACTTTCTAGCATAAATCCTTACTTTATTAATTTTCTGATTCTAAATTTGACAGAAAAATGACATGTGAGGCTCTCATTGCTTCTTCTTTCCCATGCCCCGTCCTGTTCCCCTTTCCCTCACTCCCATTGGCATTTGCATAATTTCCCACATGCCTCTGCTTCCAAGCACACACCTCCCCCAGGACTGGTGGCATCTTTTGGAATCTCCTCTCACCTTGGCTATATATGGAAGCCAAGAGGATGGGAAGGAGGCTAGAATTCAGGGGCAGTGGCTCTACTATAAATAGGAAACAGGTGAACAGCAGTCCAAGGGCATTTTAACTGAAATTCTTCTTAGGAAGTCGAGGTGAAGAAGAAATTAAAAGGCCACGACTGTGAAATGCAGAAAGAAAAGACCCCTTTAATGGTGTGATGAGTCTGTGAAGACAGAGCCCTGGTTTCAACAAGGAGGTCAACCTTTAAAAAGGGGAAGAAACACAACTCTAGACAGAGGTTGAAGGTTTCAGTGTAACCACTTATTGTCACGGTCACTAAATTGGAAAACGTATGGTTCTCAAGTATTCAAAAGCTTTTGATAGGTAGCAATTTTCTTAGGCAGTAAAATTAGTTACAGGTTTTAAAACTAATTTTAATATCTCTAGTTATCAAAATGTCAACTGCTTAGGGAAATCATCGAAGGAGACCATTTTGTAAAAAATTGCTTCTTTGCCTTTTAACCTTGTTTTTATTTCTTCACAGTATTTGTGTGACTAAAAATCCATATATATATCACATATGTGTGTATGTATGTCTTTGTGTGTGTCTCTGTGTGTGTGTGAGTGTGTGTGTACATATATGCCTATATCTATAGCTATATTTATATGTGTGTTTTTACTATTTTCCTCTCTTACTAGAGAGGGAATAGACATTTTTATTTACTGTTTTAGTTTCAAGACTTAGCAAAATCCAGACCCATGATGAAGCACATGCCTGCTTGCAAAATAAAGGAAAATAACAATAAAAGCAACCCTGATTGAAAGCTTAGTATTGGCCAATCTTAAGTAAACTAATTTTTCATATAAATTTCAATGAACACAGTTAGTTCTTAACCTTATTGCAAGGTGATAAAACTGAATCCCTAAAGATGAAACAGCATCTTAGTGCCACCCAGTATTTGGAGGAACTCAGATATTGATTCTTAAGAGAGTTCACTCTGGCAGAAGATGTTTAAGACAAAGTTGAAATAAGAGGTACAGCAAGCTCAGTGCTGAGATGCTCAGTTCTCAGATGCACAAGCTCTGACATGGAGGGGAGAGGACCAGAGGCGCTTCAGGCCGGAGTGAAGGGAGGCTTGCCCAGGAGAGCCTTACAGAGAGGAGTGGGGTTGGAGATGAGATTGGAAAGGATGTGAAGGCCAATCTGAGATTGAAGGGGAGTGAAATGTTAGATTAAAAAACAAAAAACTCGTAGTTTAGATCTCTTCATGAACCAGATTGAGTTACTCTCTTCCTTCTCATTAAGGTGAATTGTAAAATTTTATTGTCTGGTCAACCGCAAATTCATTATTTATAGCCTTGCCTTTAAAATATATTTTAAATGGATACATAATAATAATTGAACACATCTAAAGGGCACGTAGTGATAGTTCTGTATATGCAGGTAATATGTTCATATCAGATTATGGAAGCTTCGATATTTATTATCTCAAACATTAATCATTTATTTGTGTGAAAACACTTCTTTGTGTTCAAAATCCTTTCTCCCTATTTTGAAAAATGTGAATAATTTGTGTCAACACGTGTTGGTGATTGTCATAAACTGTGCTAGGGAACACGAGACATTACTCTTTCTGTCTAACTGCAGCCCTTGTAAGGTCTTGCCATTTGGCAGTAACTCCAGACAAAATATAGAGTCCAGATATTCTGCATCTATTGTTCTTCTATTCTGGAATAAATCTAGCTTCCCATGGAATCAACTACCCTTTCCCACCATAAAACTCTCGTTATGTGGGTTGGAGAGATGGTTCAGCAGTCCAAGTGCTGAGCCTGCGAGTGTGAGGACCAGGGAGCTTGGATTCCCAGACTCTACCTAAATTCTGAGGTGAAGTGGTCTACCTGTGATTCCAATCTGTAGGTGGCAGAGACAGGGAGACCCTTGAAGAAACAATGAGACTAGCTAGGTGAAGCAACAAGATCTGGGTTCAAAGACAGACTCTGACTCTGTAAATAGAGTGGGCAGTGAAAGAGGAACCCAGCTGATGTGAATGACCTGGGTCTCTGAACACACATGCATGAACATGTATCTGGACACAGACGAGTGAACATGAATGCAAACTCCACACATACATATGTTAAAAAATGTTAGAGTCAGTGATCAAGAGCACATATTACTCTTGCGGAGAGTGGATCACAACTTCAGGGCATGCATATGCTTTTCTAAAGCTTACGGGCACCTGTATTCACATGAATGCACCTATACAAACAAACACACAACTAAAAATGAAAGAAAACATTATAAAAATTTATGTAGACAATTTAAAACGATGCAAAAGTAGGATATTATGAAGACCCTATACTCACTTATTGATCTGTTAGTTTGAAAAATATCAGTTCATATCCAAACATAATTTCATCTAAGTTAGTGTTTAATTCCTACATCTTTTAGGATGTATCTCTAAAAGATCAAGATGGCTGGAGAAAATGACTACAATATAAGTGCCATACCTACAGAAGTGGTAATTCCAAAGAATTATTAAAGAGTTAAGAATATAGGACCACCATCAGGGATGAGAAAGCATCAGTAATGCTTACTTTTCTCATATGTGAGACAAAAGCAACCTAAGGAAAGAAGAGGGCTTCATTTTGACTTAAGGGATTTGGTGCATCACGGTGGGGCACCTGTGGTAGTGGGAGCATAAGGCATTGATCATCCAACTTTGTTAGTTAGGAAGCAGAGAGAGATGCGTACTCCACTTGCCTTCTCCTTATTATTCACTTAGGAACCCCAGTCTATTGGATGGTACTATCTGCATTCAGCATAAGTCTTCCATCTTGAGTTAAACTTCACTGAGAAAATTCTCAATAGGCACAGAAAGATTGTTTCTTAGATAATCCTACCCTAGTCTATTTGACAGTGAAGAATGACCATCATAGAATCCAAGGTTTAGGTCAAGATGAAGCTCTTTTTATTTCTAACTAAGCTTGAAGATGTTTAGTTACTAGAAGTCACAGAACTCTATAGCTGAAGTAACTGGCTGTGGGCACAGAGCCACAGTCACTGCCAACCCCTGCAGGAATAGTCTGAGGACTATAAGAATTATAGCTGTTTGTTCTTCTCAGTATTTCCATCCCTGACAATATCCTAGCATTGGATTGGACTCAGAAAGAAAGAAATGGGAAGGTAAGGGTGCTTTGGTTCACAGTGGTCAGCTGCTAACACACTGTACGATGGGGGAGGATGCAGTGTGAATTCTGAGTTGCCACTTATTTCCACATAGCTTCATGCAGCCCCCCCAAAACATCCTCTTTTCTTTTTTCCTCTCTTTTCCTCTCTTTTCCTCTCTTTTCCTCTCTTTTCCTCTCTTTTCCTCTCCTCTCCTCTCCTCTCCTCTCCTCTCCTCTCCTCTCCTCTCCTCTCCTCTCCTCTCCTCTCCTCTCCTCTCCTCTCCTCCCCTCCCCTCCCCTCCCCTCCCCTCCCCTCCCCTCCCCTCCCCTCCCCTCCCCTCCCCTCCCTCCCTCCCTCCCTCCCTCCCTCCCTTCCTTCCTTCCTTCCTTGCTGCTTTGGTAAGGATGCCTTTGAGAGGTGCACTCACATTACAGCACCTGGAACTTTTCACTTTCACTTTTGCTGTCCACATTCTCCACATTAACAGAAGAAAATTATCTGCTCTCTCCCCAGGTGTGCGCTGGTGGAGTTAGGTATTTTGTTAAAGTACTTTTCTTTTCCGGCTTCCAATGGTATTACTCTTTTCAACTGATTTTTGTGCTTCAAAAAGAATTATATTTCAGTATACAAATTTCGAACATTGACAAATCAAGGCACACGGAAGCTCCACTAACTGCCTTTCAAAGATGCCTTGCTTTGCGTGTTCCAATTAGGTTTAATATATTTAGATGAGAAAACGTAGTTCTGGTTCATTTAAGATAAGCCTCCAGTAAGAGGCAGTTTGGTGTTTGCTGTTGGAAGCTGGCAGGGGTTATAAAATCCAGAGTTTAGTTAAATAAATTCTTTCACTATTGAGACTGTAGTAAGATGTGAGGGGGAACCAAAAGACTGTCTAAACTAGCAAGGAGAGGAAACAGGTGTTACTTACAGTTGTCTTGGTTACCCAGGTAGCCATTCCTTGCCTGCAAGAAAGCAATCCCAGAGACTTGATTAATGAAGGAAAATGAACCACAGTCTTTCTGCCCATGTATTAGGAGAAAGATAGAAAAGGCAAATGAGATAAAGGAGTGGGGAAATCCATGGGTAGAGGTGTTGGTGAAATAGGCCGGATACTGCGGGGGGGGGGGGGCGGGGGGGGGGAAGGAAGGCTGTCCTGTTAGTGGAGCACTCCGCTTGAAGCTGAAGGAAGGGTCAGAACAGGCTCAGAGTCCTCGAGACTTTCAAAAAACCAGATTCCACACGCAGGTCTTGATTTTCATAAACTCTAAGGCCAGATTATTGCAGCTCTGGAAGAAAACCAAAGATCTGGAGCCACAGCTCTTATAGAAACCAGAAGTTGACCCAATACTTATAATCAAAGGATACAGTACTTCTTTCAAATATAGCCAGAAGAGTTACGGAACCTGTCAGGAATTTTGTGTGTTTGTGTGTATAGATACATACACACACACACACACACACACACACACACACACACACACAATGGTGGTTAATAGGCTGAACAACTTGATCCAAAAACAATCCTAAATATGAGGTGTTCCCAGATTCCAAACCTTTTGAGTGCCAACATAGTGGCACAAGCATGAAGTTATATCCCTAACTTTCAGTGGTAAGTTGCAGCCAACACATATACACATTAAAAATATTGTGTAAAATCACCTTCAGTACCTGGATAAGGCATATACAGAACATAAAAGAGTTGCATGTTTGACTTGGGACTTACACCCCAGATATCTCATTTTGTATGCACATATTCCAATATCTGAAACATCTGAAATCCAAATACACATGGTCCCCAAATTTTGAATAAGAGATACTTAACATCACTTGACTTTTTCCTCCAACATTCCCATGATCAGATGATGCTACAGCTCATCTGTTAAGAAGATACAGTTATAGCTCACATGGAAACAGTCTTTTACAGACACATACACTAGTGTTACATTGAAGACTGACAACTACCACATGTTGTCTTCATATATGGCAGGAAAGAGAATTAATTTTCCAGAGATACACAGAGATTCCGGGGATAGTAGTTACTAAACGTGGGGAAGGGTGGTGAGAAGGGATAGAATTATTGGGCTAGAGTATCAATGGGTAAACAGATTAAGTTCTAGCACTCCATGGCATAGGAGGGTCACTACAGTGAACAGTATTTTATCATATATTTTAAAATACAAAAAATGGGGAGAGTTTTGATGTTTTGAACACAAATGATAAATGTTTGAGGTGATGGACATACTAATTACACTGGTTTTATCGTTGTCCATCATATACAGAAATTACAGTTCCATCATACCCTATGATTATGCACAATCACTATGTTCCAATTATGAATAAAAATGAAATAGCCATAAAAAGATAATGATTCATTGTGTAATCAAGTGATCCTTATATGTGGTGTTGTAAAGTGAGCATTGACAGACAGGGCACCTTTCTGCTGGTACAATCCTGCTTACTCCTATCTTGTTGATTGATCTCTTATACAGATTAAATTATTAATGGATATTTCATTTGAAAAACTTTACTTAAGTAAAGGACTGTGTTTTCTTTCAGTTATAAGTGGATTCTATTTTAAAGAAATCTGTCTGCTTCGCTCATCCAGGACTAACACACACACACACACACACACACACACACACACACACACACAAACACACACAATCTCTACAAGTAGGGTCACATGGAAAACATGTGTTTGTAACCCAATTATCACTTCAGGTATCTTCAATTACTTCCTTGGTTACAGGTTTTGAAGAGTCTACTTGCTCAATGTGGGGAGGGTCTGCTCGTACCAAAGACAGATTTCATTTTCCCTGGGCTCCAATTTGAAGACCTCCATGTCTCAGAAAGGCTTCCTTCTTTATTTTCTCTGACTATTAGTATTTCCTTCCTTGCCCCTCCCCTTCCCTCCCCTCCCCTCCCCCCTCTCCTCCCCTCCTGTCCTCTCCCTTCCCCTCCTGTCCTCTCCCCTCAGCTCCCCTCCCCTCCCCTTTCTCAAGAGTCCAAGTGCCATACACTGGGCTTACTTAATGGAGACAGGAAACTTACATGGTTTGTTATCCTCCTGCCTCAGGTTCATGAGTCTTAAAAATCAGAGTAGTTACATTTCTTTCTTTTAATAAATTAAATTATTTTTATAAAATCTTGTTTATTATAAGAAACATTGAAACAAATAATTAAAGTATAAGGAGCAAATTAAAAGACACGATCTCTAATTCCATTGAAGTAACAAATGACCTTTTAAAACAAATGTCTTCCATCTCAACGCTGAGATTGCTTGCTTTTACCAAAAAAAAAAAGGCAACTCCATTAATATGTGACAACACACTTAGAAGATGTCTCACTGTTTGAGCCACTATTCTACTTCCTGAGAACATGGTCAGGAGGAAGACGGCTTAGCTGTGGTGATCACAATGGTTAGCATAGACATGCTTCTGAGAAAGAAACTACTAAATGTTTGTCCAATGGTGGGGTGTAGCCAATATTATCTGAAGGCTGTCAAATTCTCCCCGAACCCATAGTGTGGCCTAGAGGCACCTCACCTAGATGCCAAAGGTCTTTCTATAGCTACCCAGGGAAGGAAAAAAAAAAAAAAAAAAAAAAGACCAACTTACTAAGTTGCCTGTCTCCACATTTATTGCTGTGAGGGCTTAGGATTTTGTAGCTCTCTTGGGTAACATGAGGGTTTTGTGGGAGTGCATGTGATGGCCAGCACAGCTCTGCTCTAGTCCAGAGTTTTATTTCGCTTTCTCTAGGCATTAATTTCCGAAGTGATGATCTTAGATTGTGGCTTTTTTTTTGGTGTGTGTGTGTGTGATGATTTTAGATTAGAATTTTTTTTTTTCATTGCTGAATTCATTAGTGAATTTTTGTTTTGAACTTTTAAACCAGTTTTCTTTATTTCATTAAATTTAGTTAGGGGGAGAAGATGTGGGAGACAGGGAGAGAGAAACAGAGAAAGAGGGAGGGGGAGAGAGAGACAGAGACAGAGAGGTCTCTCTTCTGGAAGTTCTATTGGCAGGTTTTTCTTTTCTTTTTTCTTTTTTAAAAGATTTATTTATTATTATATGTAAGTACACCGTAGCTGTCTTCAGACACACCAGAAGAGGGCATCAGATCTCATTACAGATGGTTGTGAGCCACCATGTGGTTGTGGGATTTGAACTCAGGACCTTCGGAAGAGCAGTCGGAGCCATCTCTCCAGCTGCTGCTGGCAGGTTTCTCATGCTCAGTTTGGTTGAATTTGAGTCTCACCAGCCGATCCCCAATCTTCCCGTGTCTACAAGCTGTGCATATCTGAGAATGAGAACTGTTGGTTGAGGGTTTGTCTAGTGGGTGACTTGCCTTCTCTCCTGCTGCACAGTATTAGCTAAGTGGGTTTTTTTTTTATAAAATAAATGCTTATTAATAATCTTTAAAACACCACTTTCTGCTTTTCTCATGCCTAGGCAATGCTTTTGATAAACCTCTCCATTAAGTATGTCCCTTTACGTTTGCTGATAAATTTATTCTTCAGTCAAGCTTTGCTTTCTAACACTGAAACAAAAAGCAATCTTCAAAATTATCTTTTATTGATGAAAATAATAAAGTAGTAGGCTTTAGTCTTCTGAGTGTGTTTTATTGCACTTTACACCAGAACTTCAGTGGGAAACTCAGCATTTTATTATTTTGTTTAGATTTTAGAATGTCTTAATCTAATGAGAAGGCAAGTCTTTGGCTGTGGTCTGTTTGCATTTACACGACGTTAACTTTCATGGATAACAGTATAAAGCTCTGTGCTTTCGTGCACCGTGCACATGTACTGACTTAAGAGAAAAAGCCTGGGGTCTGATGTACCAAATGGGGAGCGTGGTAAAGAGATACACTGGATTTTAAAATATCAGAATTGTTTCCAGAACTACTCTTCCTTTTTTCTCCTAGAGATCAAGGAGCGTCCATTTTGTCTCGTCTGTTAGTTATACTCCAGTCACATGATCAGTTTTGCAGGGCCGTACACCCTAAGTTACTACTGGGTTCCTCTAAGAGTCTTCCCTGTATTTCTTTGTCCCCATACTCTGTGTAACAATTAATTAGGTCATCTTTAAAAATAGATGCTGGTGGCTAAACCCAGTGTATGCTTAGACAGTGTTTCCTGTCTATTAATTTTCTGTTTTCACAAGTTCCTTAAGCTTGCATCTAATTATCAGACAGTGACTAAAAGGCTTAACTTAGATAAGTAATTTTAGATGAGAAAGACCTGTTTGCAGATCATATCTGCTATTATTAGCTAACAAAAAATAACCTGAAGAATCCCCAAGAGAATCAAAGGCAAATCCTTCACTGTCCTGTATGCAACAAAGCAAGTGTCAGCATTATCTTTATCCAGAGCTTTCTACTGGAGAATATACTTTTTTGGCACACTTGGGGTCCTGGGTAGCTTTCTTGGAGAGCTTTATAAGCTGTTGAACTAGCTTGGTTAGAGCCTTTGTATTTTTATTTTTTATTAATCATTCCTGTTGTTTACACCTCAAGTGATATCCCCCTTCCTGGTTACCCCTCCACAACACCCCAATCCCATCCTCCATCTCCTCCCCCCTGCTTTGCCCCTATGAGAGTGCTCCTCCACCCACATACCCACTGCAGCCCTATTGCTTCAGCATCCACCTACAATGGGGCATCAAACATCCACAGGACCAAGGACCTCCTCTCCCATTGATGTCAGACAAGGTAATCCTTTGCTACATGTGTATTTGGAGCTATGGATTCCCTCCCTGTACACTGGTTGGTGGCCTAGTCCCTGGGAGCACTTGGTGGTCTGGCAAGTAGTCTTGTATAGAGAGGGAAACAGAATGATCACAGGAGGTGGATGGAGAGTGGGATCTGGGAGGGATAGAGGAGGGGGAGGGAAAAGGGAAGCAGGATCAGGTACTGGAGGGGACAGGAGAGATGTACAGAGGGTCAGGAAATTAAATAAAAGTATGTAGCAGTGGGAGATGAAGAACTGGGGGTAGCCATTGGAGGGTCACAGATGCCAGGGAAGTAAGAGGCTCCCAGGACCCAACAGTGAAGGGGAGATAGAACCTGTAGAGACCATCTCCAGTAGATGGGTAGGGCCCTCAGTTGAGGAATGAGGCCACCCACCCATTTCAAAAATTTTAACCCAGAAATGTTCCTGTCTAAAGGAAAGACAGGGACATCAAAATGGAGCAGAGACTGAAGGAAGGGCCATCCAGGGACCACCCCACCTGTCTTCAGACACCAAACCCCAACACTTTTGTTGTTGCCAAGAGACACTTCCTGACAGGTATGGCTGTTTCCTGGGAGGGTCTGCCAGCACCTGACCAATGTAGATGTGGATACTTGCAGCCAACCATCAGACTGAGCTCTGGGACCCTGGTGGGGGAGCTGGTGGAAGGACTGGGGGAGCAGAGGGGGATTTCAACCCCACTGGAAGAACAATGTTGATTGGTTAGAGCCTTTAGGAAGCAGACATATAGAGTGGGAACAGTTAATTGTTAATTTACCCTCCCTACAGATGCAGGATGTGAACTGACCAGCAGAGAATGCCTAGCTTCTTTTTTCTCTTTATTGCTGGTATTATGGTTGGACTGTTGATCACATGTTGGAAACCAATACTCAATGTGGCTGTATTGAGGAAGTGACACTTTCGGAGAATGATTAAGTTATGAGGGTAGCCCTCCTGAATTAGATTAGTGAGGTCATACCTGAGACTCAAGCAAGTTGTCTTGTCCCCTTTTCACCATGGGAGGATATAGTATTTGCACACAATCTTTGCAGCAGGAAGGGAGCTCTGAGGCAATGCTGCATCTGCTGGTGCCACTCCGAAGACTTCTATAATAGCTGCAGACGCTAGGATGTGTGGGATGATGTACCTCCAGCCAAGGGTCTGGACAACCTCTGGATTCCCAAATTGGTGCTGTCTCCCCTGACAAGACAAGCAAACAAGGGCAGTGTCCTCTGTTTAAAGCAGGAAAGGCAATGTGTGGCCATTTTCATGGTTTGGCAGTTCCAGGTGCTGTCCCACTTTCTAGTTGGTCTGTATTGTGGCAGGAAAGGGACACACCCACGAGAGAAACTGATGGCATGTCCTCATATATCAACTCTAGGGATAGTTTATCTGCCCAGAGTTGTGTCCATTTGTCTAAACTTTAGTTGCCATGACAATTCCTTTTTTCCCCTTCCATATATTCAAACCCATGACAATAAATTCCTATTTTCAGCTTCCAATAGTCCGTCATGGAGTCGTATGCTTCTTTTAATCAGACTCAGACACTGAGAGTCAAACAAACACCTCTCCTTAATGCAGAGCACATTGCTATCATTGACAGGCATACAACCCTCAACTCATTCTCTTTTGCTTTTCTATTTCCAGACCACAGTTCTAATCCCTTCTCTCCCTGAGCATTCACTCTGGTGTCTTTGAAGTATGTTTTTAAATATGTGTGTATATCCTTACGACATGTGTGGTAATTTTTCGATGTAAATGTATCTTTAATTTACATAAATAGTTTTGTATCAAGGTTGTGCTATTCCTTAGCTCTATCTAAGTAGCTGGGTGTATCATAAATGTGTGCCTAGGCCACAGTCAATAACAACACAGTTTTTCTCACTCATGCTTGTTGTAGGTTGGCTTTTCTAAAGTTAGTTATTAACCCCCCATAAATCTTATTATGGAATATGTTAATTAAAGGAAGACATGTATCATAATATTACAGCTTTGTTTATAGTTATATTTTAGCAACTATATTTTAACACAAACTGCTCTATTTATAATCCTATGTTCTTTTTTTGTGTTAATACTTTTTGAGACAGGATTTTTTATGTAACTCAAGATGGCCTTAATGAATTATCTGGCTTTTACTTTTTAATTATATTTATTATGTGCATGTGTGTGTGTACATTTATGTGTATCGGATATGTGTATAGGGCTCTCTCTCTCTCTGTCTGCTGTATCTGTGTTTTTATGTGTATGACACATATTTGCAGATATATAGAGAAGCCAGAAGAGGGCGCTGGAGCCTCTGGCAGTGGAGTTACATACAATTGTGAGCTACCCAAAGTGGGAGCTGGGAACTGAACTCAGGCCCTCTCTGGAAGAACAGCAGTGGTTTGTAACCTCTAAGCCATCTTTCCAGCCTATCATCTTGTTTCTAATCCTTTGTATTTTGCATTGTGAATTTTAAAACAGTATATTAGAATGAGTTCACAGGACTCACCAGGCTGTCAAAGTGCTTCATGGCACCAAGAAGATTAAGATCTTTAAAATATTTGCCATGGACTGTGTTCTTTCTTTGTCTTTACCTTTACTTTCCATTAGTTTGGATTTATTAGGTATAGGGTGTTCAAGGTACCATCTCCCACAATGTCAGATCCCTGCTTTCATGAGTCTGATTGCAGGTCTGCTGTTTAGGATTATCAGCTAGAGCATGGCCAAGACAGTCCTAACTTATGTCACTCAAGTATAAGAGGAGAGTGAAGATGTTCCCCAGGATAGAAAGTTCATTGCACCAAGTCCTAGACTAAAGTTTATATTTGCTACCTCTTTGACCAAGGAACTGCCTGTGAGCAAAACTCTCTATGGCCCTACTCTAGTCCCCATTCAAGTTTTACTCATCTCTACATGGCTGTTAGAATTTGAGCTTGTGCCTGGGGGAAACTGCACAGGGGAAGGCTAGACAGGACCATCCTTTCTAATACAGGCCCAACTTCAGCTCTGAGCCGGTTACCCGAGTTTCAGAGGCATAGATGTGTTACGAGTCCACCCAGGACTAAGAGGGCAAGTGGATGCCTCAGAGAGAAAGGAGCTCAATACCTAAGTGCACACCCAGCACTGATGCCCCTGCTTGGCTCCTTTTTCCTCACTCGGTTGCCATTTCTCTCCCATACTTAATTGTTAGCAAGCTCTTTCTGCTTAGCATGTCTTCATAGTTTGTACATTATGTTTTCAGATCCACATTCTTTTCCTTCCTTTATGGCTTCTTAAGAGTTAGACTAAGGAAGATTTTAATAGCATTTTTTTTCCTAGTAGAATGATCTTTTAAGTTTATATGTAATAATCACTGTATCTGAACCAATATCTCACCAACCACTTGTTTATATGCGATGATACATGGTTTTATCAGTGCAAGAGGAAAAGGATATCAGACGATGGTTCCCTTATCTCAGAAATGCCTTGTATGAGAACCCTACACATGTCAGTAACCCTTGTTCAAGTTAACCTCACTTTGTAACACTGGGCCCTGGGGGCAGGGAGTTAGTCAGCGAGGAGGGTCTCAGTGGCCAGCTTTCTGCTGCTTTTCCCTGTGCTCAGACAGGAGCTCAGTGTTCTGCATTTCCCGTGGTAGCAGGTGATTTTCTTCCAAGTGTATAGAGTCAGGGAGACATTCAGTTGAAATGAACCTGGGAAGGTAAAACTAGTTTCACACACACTCTCTCTTTTTCTTGAATAATGCTGATAAGGGATTTCAGATTGCTTATATGCATATTTTCATTGCCTGACTAATTGAGACATAGTCACATGTATAGCCTAGTCATGCCTTGAACTTGCCATGTGACCAATGGCCTTCTGGTATAGTGCCTTCACGTCTCAAGTGCTGGGATTATAGGTGTGTGCCATGTCATGGTGCCCGGCACTGTATTTGGAGAGTTCTGAATGCTCAGTAAGCATTCTAGCAATGGAATGGTATTCTCAGCTCTCTGTACACTTTAAAAAATATCTATTTTTAAATAAATGAAACTTATTTAAATAAGTGGAATTTTGAGGTCTTCATGAAGAAAGGCTTATGAGTAAGACATTTTTGACTCAAATTTGCTAGTTTCATGGCTGTTCTTTATGCTTTTTCTTTTAACTTCCTACCTGGCTCAAAAGTGCTTGTCACATCCTAGCAAACAGATACTTTCGTCTGATTGGTAACTCACCTTTCCCCTCCCCCAAACATAAACAATGTAGAAAACTATTCTGACTACAGCTGAAATATCCTCCTCCCTTGACCTTCCTCACTTACCCCTCTAATTAATCAGTTTAGAAGATGTTTTATTTTAAATGATTGACAACAGGCAATAAAGGAAGAAGGGGATTTGCTTCCAAGAAAATAAATTTCCTTAAATGAATGGAGCTGTGATTTTGAGAGAATCTAGAAACATCAGACATGCCATGCTGAGTTAGATCTGACCAAAGCGAATGTCCCCTGCTCCTGCCCCAGCTAAGGGAAAGACACAGGAGGTGCTTTGTGGATTATGGTGGAGTGGGGCGTCCTGCTGATCAGGCAAATGGTTCTAATTTATACTCAGTGACATGTTGGAACCTTCATCTTAGATTATACCAGAGTCTTTCTTGGGACTTTGCTAATGTTTTCAAGTGGGTATCAAGTCTCAGAATAAGAGCCCTGAGCTTGCCTCCTGCTGTAGAATATAACACTCTCATTTATTTATCTTAAAGCTAACTTTTCTAGGCCCCAAATGCCCATACTCCTACATTGGGAGGAGCATAGTTTCATTTCTGTATGCAACTAGGCCTTTTGCACTATTTTGTAATCATTGAAATCAATATGAACCTTAAATACATCTAGACTCTTTCACTTAACTGATAGGACAAAGAATCAGAACTCATTTAAATTGGTTTGTTTCAGAGGTTTTATTAAAACTCAGGTAGTGCATGCATAACATGTATCCTAAACACAGTTTGAAAGCGATTTAGCTCATGATTAAGAAAAGAGAAAATGGCAAAAAGCACTGAACCCTAAGAAAGAGGCATTTGTCTGCAAGGTAGAAAAATTTCAGTTTGATAAATATACATTGAATATGTATGATATGCTGGTGGCTATGAAGTCACAAGAAGACAGGCTTAAATTATGTCTTCTTTTGTGCCTAAAGATACATTCAGTACACAATAGGGGTGGGCTTCTTTACTTCGAAGGGCAGGGCAAGCTATATAGAAAAGGAGACATCTCAGAAGGATGTGGGAGTGGTGGTTTATAACTGGTGGGATGAGCAGAGGCAGGCCTCATAGGGAGAGAGAAGGTTTCCTACAGAGCTCATAATTTAAGGCAATGCAGTGCTCTAAACTAGGAAGTAATTTGCACTAGCTGGAGCATAAGGTGTTGGGGTAGAAGAGGAAAACTAAACTGGAGGCAGCTGCAAGTGAGAGATAGCATCTGGCATCTGGAAAGCAAGCAGGGTGTTCCATTGGTTTCTCGTCCGAGTTCCAGGGTCCTCTGCAAAGTCAGAAAGCTGGATCATCAGAAGGAAGGGTTTCCTTCAAAGACATTTCCCTAAACATCAAGCCACAGAATATAGTTTTCTTGTAGAGATTATAATGCACAGTGCCCCCATTGTGTCCCGCATCTAAACATATAGGGACCCCGTGTTAAAGGTATTGTCATGGAAGTCATCCAGTGGTCATCCAGGCTCCTCATGGGACCACTCATCATTGGTCCTCTCTCAAAGGCAGAGTCCAGGCTTCAGGGTTTCCTCTGAGTGGATGTTGGGCATCTCTCTTATCAATTTCATTTTGACTGCTAATGTCTGTACATGCTTGGAATAGTCAAGCATTTGCTATTCTTAAGTGAGTTCCTGACATTCCTCTGTTTCCGTTTGACTTGCCCTTTGGACCATTTTGTGGAAAAGATCGAAGGTATGTGACCCAAGCTATCTCAACCTCTGCCAAACATTGTACTCCAGCCTAGAGCCAGACTCACCAGGTGTCCTACTGAGTGCCTCCCTGTTGTTTGGACGGAGTCTTCTTGCCCATCCTCATAGTTTCTGCACTAAGAGGTTGTTTTTTCCTTAAAGAATAAACTTTTCTCTTCTTTACACTTCTAGCTACAAGACACATTACCATTGCATGGGCACTCTCTCTCTATAGCACTTGGGTTAGCTGTAACTTCTTGCCTGCAGAAGTGCCTCTAATAGCCGTGAAATACATCTTTCCTATGGACTATAAATAACAGAAGCCTCACACTTCATTAATGAATCCTTCCTCTTCACATCCCAAGTGATCCAAATGCGAAAGATACAGTATTTCACAGCAGGTTGTGCGACCTTTTATGTAACACACCCTGTAAGTGGGTTATGGTCTTGTGATTAATG
This sequence comes from Mus musculus, assembly GCF_000001635.26. Taxonomy (NCBI): domain Eukaryota; kingdom Metazoa; phylum Chordata; class Mammalia; order Rodentia; family Muridae; genus Mus; species Mus musculus. The sequence continues at coordinate 28,035,543 of NC_000072.6, read as the reverse complement.
TGGCCTGATGCTCACATTGAGAAAATGGGAGGGCGTTAACTGCCTTAAGAAACCCAAGAGCTTTGAGGATGCATGCAAATAAGATTGGCTAATTACTTTATTCTACAAATGGGATGACTATCATTTAATTTGACTGACAAATGGTTCCAAACTGTGACGAGTATAAGCATCACACAACAGTTAATTCTAACTTCTATGACACATGTCTGAAAAAGACATTTATTCATGATTTTTCTTTTTGGCAGAGTCCCTTGAAGATCTTTGACTTGTTTTCTCCAAATGTCATCAGATGTGCTTCCAATTTAAAGGAGATATTTCTCTCTCAAAAGTACCTGTACTCCTTGATGAAAAGAGCTCAAAGCAAATTTGTAAAGGAAACAGCTATTCAAGGGTATGTTAGGGCAAATTTCCCCAGGATCATTTATTGATTACCCTGGAGTTTGACTCTGGGGAGAGACTGAGGTGAGACCAGATTGTACTGGGATCCTCATGGAGTCTACAGTGTAGGTCAAGTGTGTTTCCACCAAGGATCAAGTTAATAACAGGGTTGGTAAAATATTTCCTTTGTGCATTATATTTAAATTTGTAGAGTAAACTTTGTCTGAATCCTTCATGACATTTACCTTCTCTGCTCTATTTTAGCACTTTTGCCTGTCATCACCATCACTATCACCATCATCACCATCACCACTATCACCATCTCCAGCTACTCCATCACCATCACTACCATTACCATGATCACCATCACTATCACCATCACTACTATCACTACCAGTATCCCCATCTCCTTCCCTATCACCATGACCATCACCATGACCATTACCATGACATGACAATCACCACGACTATCACCATTGCCATGACTATAACCATCACCACCCGCACCCCCATCCCTCTCTACATGACCAAGACCATCATCACTATCACCATCTACATTTCTATCCCCATCCCCATCCCCATCCCCCATCCCCATCCCCATCACTATCACCATGACCATAACCACCACCATCTCTATCACCCTATTTGCCATGTTTTGGAGCTCTATACCACACCCAGAGACTTTATTAGAATTGTTGCTCACCCAGAGGACAGGCCCTGCAATGTGAGTATTACTTTATAATTAATCCATTTTCTACTTAACAAGTGATAAAGCCCGCATAGGAATTCAGGCCTGAATGAATTAACACCTCTGCTGGGTCCTTATTGTCCCCTCCCCCTGCCCTGCCAGCTGTCCCTGTATGTGTAGCTGCCACACCATCACTTTCTTCTAAGGTGACAGGAACTGGAAGAGAGATAGCAGTTTCCCTGTTCTCAAGATTAAAATTAAACACGAAAATTCAACAATTAGCAAGTGAGAAAAAGTAAGCATAATTTTAAATTTGCCTAGGTATGTACACACCTTATTAAAATAAGTTCTGAGCTGCAAAATCAAAGCCTTGGAATATAAAAGAGAAACATATGAAACTTAAAAATATAACCTATATTTAATACATTCAAGAGAAGTAAAGTATAACATCTGGCTTTCTCAAGACCTCCCAAGGCACATAGCATCCCTTCTTTAGACTTCTTATCTGCAAGCTAAATAGAAGCAGCTGTTTCTCTCGCGTTTCCTATACATTGTCTCACACTGAAGAGCCTTTACTATGTAATTCTCTGCAAATATACATGCTCAATATTTGATGAGTCTCAACATTTTCTTAAAAGGCCAATAGACAGAGACATAAGGACTATGCCATGATGATGAGAGATAGGACGGAAGCTTGCAATGGAGCAGCCCCCAAAAGATCACCTGATGCATTTATGATTGAAAAATGTTGATTCTCCCCTTAGTCTGATGGAACTTTCCCAACTTCGCATTGTTAGGTTTTGGGGTTGTCTTCTTTTATGATACAAACAATAATCAAAAGAGAAGATTGATCCTTAGGTAGGTGATGGAGGTTTTCAGCAAAGCCATGCGAAATAGGTAGGATACTCACTTGCAGGTGGGAGTTTTTCTGCATACTCAGAGGGAAAACAGAGTTCTTTGGAGATTGAGTTTATTGCAGGTGTGATTTCCTCCAGCAAGACTGATGTTGCAACAGGAGATGGAATAGCAAGCACATGACCAAGGACTGAAGTGGAGCCTGCAGGCCAGGTCAGAAGAGCAGGGCAATATGGGGCAGCGCTTTCCTAGGGAGACCTGACCTCCCACAATGTCCTTGTACAATCAGGAGCCAGGTGGTTGTGCTCTTTGCCATGCAAGCATATGTGATTCCCCAAGGAAGGAAAAATTCTTCCCTATTTGCTAACCCTTGGTATTAATTCTAATGTATAGCACATACCAACTGGGGAAATCACAGTGTTAAGACAGCATTTCTTCAGTGCTAGCCTTCTTTTTTTTCAATTTTTTTATTAGATATTTTCTTCATTTATATTTCAAATGCTATCCCTAAAGTCCCCTATACCCCCCCTGCCCTGCTCCCCTACCCGCCCACTCCTACTTCTTGACCCTGGCTTCCCCTGTACTGGGGCATATAAAGTTTCCAAGACCAAGGGGCCTCTCTTCCCAGTGATGGCTGACTAGGCCATCTTTTGCTACATATGCAGCTAGAGACATGAACTCTGGGGGTACCTGTTAGTTCATATTGTTGTTCCACCTATAGGGTTACAGACCCCTTCAGCTCCTTGGGTACTTTCTCTAGCTCCTCCACTGGGGCCCCTGTGTTCCATCTAATAGATGACTGTGAGCATCCACTTCTGTATTTGCCAGGTACTGGCATAGCCTCACAAGAGACAACTATATCAGGGTCTTTTCCACAAAATCTTGCTGGCATATGCAATAGTGTCTGGGTTTGGTGGCTGATTATGGGATGGATCTCCAGGTGGGGTAGTCTCTGGATGGTCCATCCTTTCGTCTCAGCTCTAAACTTTGTCTCTGTAACTCCTTCCATGGGTATTTTGTTCCTTATTCTAAGGAGGAATGAAGCATCCATGCATTGGTCTTCCTTCTTCTTGATTTTCTTGTGTTTTGCAAATTGTATCTTGGGTATTCTCTTGGGCATATACCCAGAAGGTAATGAGGACACATGGTCTACTATGTTCATAGCAGCCTTATTTATAATAGCCAGAAGTTGGAAAGAACCCAGATGTCCCTCAACAGAGGAATGGGTACAGAAAATGTGGTACATTTACACAATGGAGTACTACTCAGCTAGCCTTCTTAAATTCACAGTAAGGGCAGTCCTGTTTTTGAAATCGGCTCTGCCTTTGTCAGCTGCGGATATGCAGTCGCACCCTGAGAGTATCACCTCTGGACTTTGTGAGGCCAGCCAATGGACAGATTTGGTAATGGCTGAATCTACACTGTGATGCAACTCACCTGCACTGAGCCAGATCAACAAGACCTGGGATCAAGGAGGGCTGATCTTGGTTGGAACCACGTGTCCTAACTTCCAATAGAGTGCTTTGCTATAACCTCCCACATCTCTTTGCTTTTTCAGCTACTTAATGTCTATCATTGTCATAGAATGAAAGACACAGGCACCCTATCCAGGCTTATGTCAGCATCACAGGGTGTAAGGTAGCCTGGAGGGCTCTGACTCATGTTCTGTTTGCCCATTCAAATGCCAGGCATCCTATTGCCATGTTCCCCTCCCCCCTTCCCCAATCTGGCTCTGAGAACCTTTGGCTTCTTTTGAACCCTCCTGAACTTTCATTTGTTTTTGTCTCACATCTGAGCCCATCGTCAGTTTTAGGGACCTTTGTAGGTTACTGTGATGCATCCTGTGTTCAGTACCAGGATTTTAGCTTTTACTCCTCACCTCCTGGGAGATGGTTAGTTACCTTTTAAATGTCTTCTAAGCCTTCTATTTTAACTCCGTTCCTTTCCTCATTCACCGAAAGAATGAAAGGATAATTTTATTTATTTTCATGTATTTATTTAAACAGCCTTTGTTGTTTGTATTTAAAGTATGTAAAACACGTACACACATATAATAAAAGAGCATTTTGATAAGTATATAATAAAAGCATTTTCACTGTCACATGGCCACTGTGTCTTGTGATGAGTGGCTGGAGTGTACTCATTACCTTTGAGCCATGAACCTTCTTCTCTTTGGTCCAAAGCTTGCTTAGGCACTGAGTTGAAGTGATGAGCCTTTTCAATCTGTCCTTATGGAAACAATGTTGCTCCCAGAAGCTTTTCTTTAAGGGTTTCCCCAGCCACAAGCCTGCTCTGTATTGTCTTGAAGGAAAGATTTCACTCAAGGATATTCATGTTTTTTCTTTTTCATTCCAGAATAAACTGTAGCTGAGATGCTTGCTATCCTCTGAGACCCGACTATTCCAATTAAGACACAATTAAATCAGAGCAGATTGAGCAATGGATCAATAACTTTTTAAACTACAGAAATGGCTCATTAGGTAAACAGGATGACTGTCTCTCAGAAACGCTTTCTTATTTTTCCATTTCTTAAAATAATAACCATTTATTTCTATGTATGTGTCTGTCTCTGTATGCCACATGTGTGTGGATACCCTAAGAGCCCAGAAGCGAGTGTTGGGTGCCTTGGAGTTGTAGTCGCAGGCCATGTGATCTTCCCCTAGAAGAGTAGCAAGTTCTCTTGATCGCTGAGCCCCTCGCCAGCTTCTGGACACTTTTTCTTGAGGCTGACTGTGGCCCTGACCTTATGCCCTCTCCTGGCCCTGGCAAGGCCTATAACATCTGCTGTTGGCAGAGTTTCTGTTTCACAGTTTACTCTGCATCAGAATTCAAGAGAATAGAGCCAATGGGGAGTCCAATTCCCCCTTTCCTCTAGGAGAAATTTTTTTAAAGCAGGGTTGCCATATAAGATATATAGGACTCCTTAGATTTGAATGTCAGATGGACAATAACAGCCTTTTATTATAAATATGCTTCCGGAAAAATCAAAACACTTTGTTTTTAAAATTTTTTTCTCTCTAAATCTGGCAACCTTCAGAGCACAGCTTGTTCTGTTTGCCTGACAACACAGCAACTGTTAATATCTTAGGCACCATTTTTCATTCTTTCATACCGCTTCTCTTCAAAACATTGAGTAGAAATATTTGCTTTAAGACATAAAATGAATTACACCTAATTTTACTTTGAAAAAATAATAATGCCTCAAGACATGATTCGGTCCCACTGCTGTGTTGAAAGGCTGGAGATGGGTGTCTACCCAAGCGTGGAGTCTACCCGAGCTTTGGGAACCTAAATATTGGGATTCCTACCTCCGTAAACCGGATCTAATGACCAAGCTTGTGTCTTTAATGGTAGAGCCAAGTCCATACATACTTTAATACTGTGGCTTTGCATAAGAAAACACAAATGCCTGAAAATTCCTATCATGTAGCCCCATTATTGTTTGCATGCTGCAGGAAGAGAAGGTTCATAATATTGAGAAATGGAGTTTGAAAAACTTATTTACAGACATGCCATCTTAACTGGGTAAGTACACGGAAGAGAAGTGTTTCTGAGCATGGGTAGGTTAAGGTCACTATTTTGCAAGGAAGAATATTTAACTAGCATCCAATTTAGCAATAATTTCCATCAGGCTATTTACAGTTGGGAAAATTAATGAAAATGTCATCTGTTTAATTACTGTTTGTTACCCTTAATTAAAATGTTAATTGAGTACATTTGTGTGTACAACATATTTAATGTGTTTACTTTTTGACAAAGAAAGTGACAGTGACTTTTACCTTCTGTAGTCAGCTGTTCAGTTGTTCACTTCAATATTTTGGAGAAAAGATGAATATATTTGGGGATATGAAGAGTGGGGTTTGAAAAGTCATTTTCCTGCTAGGGCTGAAGGTAGTAGATACGAAGAGAATCAGCTCTTTAATCAGCAGAGAGGAAATCTACCAGAAATGTGCATTTTAGACTTGTATTTGCATATGAGAAAAAAAAGGACAAAAATTAATCAGCTGTAAAATGTCCATTTAGGATGACATTTGTAAGTAAAGAAATTGATTATGGAGAGATGTGCTTTAAACACAGGCTGGCTCCTAACAGTGGAGGCAGGAGGATAATGAGAACCTTTGTGCTGTTTTACAGCGTCGTGATTTTGACCTTTTCATTTGACCAACATTTGAAAGAGTTGTTTAAAACAACATGGAGACCTATGCTGCAAAATTGGTTCAAATTCCTTTATGACAATAGCTGTGATTTCTCTTTTCCTCACAGACTGACCCCTGTTCAGTAAGTAAGCAAGCATATGCCAGTTTTGTTCTGAAAGGCAAAAATATATCACATATCAGCATAAAAACAAAATGGTTCCTTTTCAAATAATTTATGAAGTGTAATGCTTTCCAAAAACAGCATCAGCTGGGTAACAGCTTCGACTGTGCAGGATCTATCGGCAAGCCCAGCAGCTGGGGAACACGGAGACAGATGATGGGATAGATGCACACTTCTCTGCTCTTGTGGACCTTCAGCACTTAAAGGATTTTTCTCTTACTGAGAACACTCTTGTTTTCTTATTGATACAGTTCAGGACTAAAGCTTACTAGAGAAAGATGAACTCATGCATATGAGGAAGCACAAACCATGAGAATAATAAAGTAACTTTTCTTATAAGATCTCACCTAGTCATCAAGCGATCCTATGTGTAATACTAGCATGATTCCCATTATACAGATGAAGAAACTGAGGCATAGCTTTGCCAGGCCACAGACTAATAAGTCGTGAAACTAGACTTAAGACATTTTGGATCCAGAGTTCATCCTGTTTTCTCTGCACTCTCCCTCCAAATATTGGGAAGATCCAGCTCAAGACATAAAAAAAAAAATGTGTAGAGCATTCACACATTTCAACAGTGGCAACGGTAGAAGGTGCTTATGTTAACACTTCAGCTTTAAACTTAATGGCCTGTTTATTTATAGTCTTTTAATGACCATTAACACATCAAAGGATGATTAAGAATAGACGGGGGGGGGGGGAAGCACATGCTTGTAAAATGGTTACTTTTTTGAGACTAGTTGATCATTTTCGTATACATCATAAACCTCTTGATGGGGAATACATTCGAGGAGCCACATGGCATCTCAGCTCTGCCATTTCCTTGCTGAATGATCATGGGCAACTTATTTAACCTTGATAAACTTCTGTGTCTTCTTTATTATAGAGTGCAGATGATAATTCGTCCGTAACAGAGTTGTCAGAGGATTAAGGACACAGGAGAATGTTAAATGCATCCCGAGGAGTCCAGCCTCAGGCCACAGTGCTTTATGCTCTCTTCTGCTTTTTACCCTAAGACTTTACTTGGTGGGTCTCCCAGGGAAAAGCATCCCTCTCTAGACTCAACGGGAGCAACAGCTAAGACATCTTGGTCTCCAGCATCAAACATCTGCCTCCTCTTATTCACAACTGATTCCCAGCCAAACACCTTCAGATGATTTGGCCGTGACCATCTTACTGACAGGTCTTAATGAGAACATTGTTTCAAGGACCTCATTCTTGAAAATGGGTTTAGAAAGAGAGAAGGGGGTGTCTTAGGATGTCTTAACCACATCACCCCTGTTCAGGGTTTTCCACAACTAGGGCAATTATTGGTAAAAGTTACCCCCAAAATGGGTGTTGGGTAGAATTCATGGGCATTTCTGTCTCATAAAGTTTTTAAATGAAAACACTAGGAAGTGCATTTTACATTGCTATATATACCATATTAGGCATCATGACTGTTTGGATTTTGAAATACTGTTGTCACTGATGTATCTATGTGTCTAAAAGTGAACCTGATATGTGATAGGTACTAAGTAAGTATTTCTGTGGAAATACTATGGAAATTCTATGGAAAAAGTTTTATCATACATTCTTCAATTTACAATACATCCTGAATTTTTGCTCCAATCCACAGAAGAAAACGGTTAAGTGCTGGGAAGAGAATATTAGCAAGGATTGACTTCAGGGTTTCCAGATTGTGATCTGCATTTTAAAAAATGCTGCTTGTTACTGGCAGCAATTGGTTTTATGTGTAAATTAGCTTGTGTCATTGGGACTTCAGTGCCTGATTCAGCTTGTTGCTCCCCAGTTTATGCTCTATCTTGGTACCCACAGTACTTTAGCCATGCTGCACGCTGGTAGAGTAAGTCAATTTATGTGGGGGATGTGTTCAACTTCTCTAAACACATAAACTACACTTCAGTGGCTCTGTCTTTGTGGGTCCCTAGTGTAATGATTAATTGTTGGGTAGTACTTGGTTCTAACCAGGTGTTACGTGGCGCTATCCTCCAAGCATAAAATCATCTTTATCAGAGCAGCTGTGACTGCATGAAAGAGACCCTCAAGATTGGGCCTGTTGACTATTGATGCTTCTTCATAGGGTGAAAGGTATGTGGAGGATGGATCATTAGATCTTCACATGATCTCAATCGCTCCCTTATTTGCTACCCAGATAGCTTAATATAGATTTGGCCTAACTGAACACGGGAGATTCTAGAGTCGATGTGTAGATTGTGGATGGATATCTGAAAGAGTGACATATACAGCTGTAGGGAAGTCATAATTCATGCTGGGTGAGACTCATTGGTATTTTTTTGGCCCTGGGATCACCCACACTCCTGTAAGGAGCCCTTCATCTGTATTCTGTCAGTAAGCCAAATTGTCTTACCAAGAGGCATGTGAGTGGAATCAGGTTTGATGCTAGTGTTCTGTAAGGGATTGTACACATTTGTATGTTTCTCTGGGATAAGAATTTCAATTTCAGAAACACCAAGGTCTGTGCCTCACTAGAATGGTATAGATGCCATTTTCTGTCAAAAGCAGAGGATTAGAGGAGGAAGGCCTATTAAAATACTTTATGAATTGTGTTTTTTTAGTCATGGAGATGCTGAAATAAAAATTAACTACAGTGGCTCTTGAAACTTAGTCTTTCCATTTCTAACTTCCTTCTGAGTTATCTGTGCTGAAGTTTTATATGCAGTATAGATTGGAAGACAAAAGACGATGAAGTAGAGAAATTGGTGCAATAAAGTTCTTTGGAAGGTGTGAGAATTGCAACACTCTATCATTTGCTGAGAAAATATATGGGCGGAGGAAGGATGATGTAGTCAAATATTATATGCACGATGTAGGGGACTGGAGACACTGTTTCTGTTGATTTTCTATTCTTCATCCCTCTTTGGCTCACATAACTAAAACATAATATGTTCAATTCTTAATTTTTTTGTAAGCTAGCTAGATGAGTTCATTAAATATTAAGTATAGCATCCAGGGTAGGTCTAAGGGTGCTAGCTTGCTTCAGGTTACATTATATTAGGAGACCTGTAAACTGCAGGCATGAGACAGGTGATTAAGATGATTCAAGGATACAGAACAAGGCTAGCTTGTGTAAGATAGCAGCCTGCAAGCTGGTGAGGAATCCAGGGCCAGCAGCCTAATATAGACGTTGGCATCCTAGAGATGTAGCAAAGTCTAATGAGCATGTGCAGACGTGTTGTAGAAGCTCAGTGGGGGCCAGCTCTGAAGCAGGTGTTTAACCTTCCAAAAGGCAAACAAACAGCACTGGTTGTACAATTCCATCAGCATGGTGACAGTCACAAACTCTGAATTGGGACGGATGGAGATAAATTCAGGGCCCTAGTCCTGGAGGACCATAGTAGCATGAGATGGATTAGAGAAATGTAGGGACAAGAAATAAATTATTATCTGTGGGTGACAAGTGGAGACATTGTCTCCAGTTTAATGTACACACTTTTCCCCCCCAAAAGTTGGTCACAAACATATGATTTAACGACAAACAGCAGGGACAACTTAACTGTGGGATATGGGATTAGTGTCTGGTCACTAGTGTTTGTCATTCCTTGACAAGACCAGGCCAACCACTGGGCAATGATGGTGTTGGGAGTGAGTGTAAAACTGGATAGAGCTTGGGGGCCTCAGGTACTCAAAAGAGGAAAATGGAGAGATGCAAAACTATTTGAGCTTGGCAGTGAGAGACCCTACCCTCATTGAGATCATTTTTAACACTGACTATGGGAGGCTTAATCACACCTTACAGGAACTCTGAATGTAAAACGTCTTTAAGTAATCGCTGTATAGTATGTAAGTATTACATCTGTGTTTTCTTTCTGGTTATTGCTTTCATGACTTGGTCATTCAAGATAGCACCACACAGATATGACTACAGCATTTCAATTCATAGCATCTCAAGTTTGTCCAGAGGCTTTGATAGATCAAGGTTATATTTTGCCATCTTTTTCCTGTGGAAGGAAGACCAGGCAACACTTCATACATATTCAAGGTTTTCACAGTTCTTTGCAGCTTGGCATCTAAACTGTAATGTCCTGGTCCGGGTGAGAGGCTTCTGGCTAAGTCGTAGATAAATTAAGAGAGCCCATTGCTTTCACCACTCTTCACCTAATTTGGGTGAGTGAGCTAGAAGTTAGCCCAGTGGAATAATTAAAATTTGTGTGCCCAGCGGTCTGATACTGCAGTTGGAGCCCCCATTTAATACCGTGTAAGGCTTTGGGCATGCATCTTAATATTGTAGTAACTCTCTCTTGTTCTTTCTCCCTTTTTTTCCAAAATGCTGTGAGCATTACATGACACAGTAGTTCATTTGATAGAATACTAGTGTCAATAAGGCCATAACAAATATCAATCGCTTTAGTTATCGCTGCTATTGCTAATCATATTGAGCCATCCATACTTTCTGTCTGATTTTCTTGTTAAACACAGAGTGAAATGATTTCTGCGTTTCAGAGAAGGGCAGTGAACTGACTACTTTAATGTCAACTTGACACGAACTAGAGTCATCTGAGAGGAGAAAGCCTCAATTGAGAAAAAGCCTTCAAAAGATATGGCTATATTTTTCTTGTGTTTTGCAAATTGTATCTTGGGTATTCTAAGTTTCTGCGCTAATATCCACTTATCAGTGAGTGCATATCAAGTGACTTCTTTTGTGATTGGGTTACCTCACTCAGGATGATATCCTCCAGATACATTCATTTGCCCAAGAATTTCATAAATTCATTGTTTTTAATAGCTGAGTAGTATTCCATTGTGTAAATGTATCACATTTTCTGTATTCATTCCTCTGTTGAGGGACATCTTCATTCCTCCTTAGAATAGGGAACAAAATACCTATGAAAGGAGTTACAGAGACAAAGTTTGGAGCTAAGATGAAAGGATGGACTATCCAGAGACTACCCCACCCGGGGAATCCATCCCATAATCAGCCACCAAACCCAGACAGGATTGCATATGCCAGCAAGATTTTGCTGACTTGAACCTGATATAGCTGTCTCATATGAGGCTATGCCAGTGCCTGGCAAATACAGAAGTGGATGCTCACAGTCATCTATAGGATGGAACACAGGGCCCCCAATGGAGAAGCTAGAGAAAGCACCCAAGGAGCTGAAGGGGTCTGCAACCCTATAGGTGGAACAACAATATGAACTAACCAGTACCCCCAGAGTTCGTGTCTCTAGCTGCATATGTAGCAGAAGATGGCCTAGTTGGCCATCATTGGGAAGAGAGGCCCCTTGGTCTTGCAAACCTTATATAACCCAGTACGGGGGAATGCCAGGGCCAAGAAGTGGGAGTGGGTGGGTAGGGGAGCAGGGAGTGGGGAGGATATAGGGAACTTTCGGGATAGCATTTGAAATGTAAATAAAGAAAATATTTAATAAAAAAAAAGAAAAAAAAAAAGAGATGTGGCTATAGGCCAGGCTGGGGGCATTTTCTTAATCATTGAGTGATGTGGAAGGGCCTGGCCTATTGTGGGTAGGGACATTCCTGGGCTGGTGGTTCTGGGTTCTATAAGAAATCAGGGTGACCAAGCCATGAGGAGTGAACCAATAAGAAAAAACCCTCCATGGCTTCAGCATCAGCTCCTGCCTGGCTTGAGTTCCTGTCCTGACTTCCTTCAATGATGAACTGTAATGTGGAAGCATAAGCCAAATACACCTTCCCCCACCCAAGTTATTTTGGTCAGTGTTTCGTCAGAGCAGCGGGGAGACCAAGACAGGACAGTACTGCTTACTCCTCAGTGTCTTTCCTCACTAAATAAAGCTTTTCCTTGTCTTGGTTATGTATCCAGAAAGTAAAATTTCAGAATTTACAGTTGATGTCTGTCTTAGTCAGGGTTTCTATTCCTGCACAAACATCATGACCAAGAAACAAGTTGGGGAGGAAAGGGTTTATTCAGCTTACACTTCCACATTGCTGTTCATCACCAAGGAAGTCAGGACTCAAGCAGGTCAGGGAGCAGGAGCTGATGCAGAGGCCATGGAGGGATGTTCTTTACTGGCTTGCTTCCTCTGGCTTGCTCAGCCTGCTGTCTTATAGAACCCAAGACTACCAGCCCAGAGATGGTCCCACCCACAAGGGGCCTTTCCCCCTTGATCACTAATTGAGAAAATGCCTTACAGTTGGATCTCATGGAGGCATTTCCTCAACTGAAGCTCCTTTCTCTGTGATAACTCCAGCTGTGTAAAGTTGACACAAAACTAGCCAGTACAATGTCCATCAAATTCCAAAAGGAAAGTGCTTTATTCACCCAAGTGTTATTGAAAAAAATAAATGCATAAGTAAATCTCGTTCTGTGCCTAAATGCTGGCATTTAACTTTTGACACTAGGTTCTGTCTGATGGCTGTGGAGCCTTCATCTTATTTGTGAAAATGAAAGCATGTGGAGACTATCTTTCTGTTTGGGCTCTACCCTGTATTCTGGACAGGTGTTTCCTGTGTGAGGGCTACTTGAAGAATGGAGAAAACCCAAGTCTCTAAGACCCTAGACTGTATAAAATCTGTGCAGGTTGCTAACTGATTTGACTCCCAGTAGAGATGTTCAAGAAATATTCAGGCCTCTAGGAATACCACCCAAATTCTATAAAAGTCATAAACCAACAGAAAATAAAAGACTTTGGAGTGGAATGAGTGGGGGGGGGGGAACATTTGATGACTATTTGTTTAGAAAAGGTAAGCGGGGGGGGGGACTTTTGCAGCTGCTTTCTGAAGGCATTATAAACATTAAAACTGAGGACTGCATGGTTGAGTCTGTGTATCTTGTTTGTGTCACACCTTGGGAAGAGGAGAGTTTCTGGAGGTAGTGTGAAGGCAGGTTGAGAGTTTCCTTTGCAGAAGGGTTTTGGATATTAGCTTTTTAGATATTCTCATATATGTAATGATGAAAACTCACTGGTAAACGTGAAATTTCATTATGTTTCATATGCACCTGACCCAATATCCTGTGGACTAACTTATACAATACTTGCAACGCACCTGTGTTTTGACTGGGATTTATTGCATGAAGTTAAACATGGGACTTTTTACTAGTGACATTTATGTTAGCATGCAAAAAAATCCTACTTTGGAGCACTGGGAAGTAGAAGTTCTGGGTTAAAGATGCCTAACCTGTACTCTGGCTTTGCTATATTTTGGAGCAGGTTGAGGAAACCTGGTTGCTATTAAGCAGGCAAGACAGAAAAGTAGGGTCTCTGTTTTTAAAAGGAAATGAGTTTGAATACGAAGCACAAATTATAACTTGAAACATCCCCATGGATTCTGAATCTCACAAAAATGTTTTCATGTCTTTCCTTTTAAACAAGATTTATAAATGGAGAAGATGCCCAAAGGCAAAACAGCCTTTTCAGTTTTTTATCCAAAAATGATTGCATTTTGCTTCAAAAAAGCAACTCACCTGGTATTCAGGGCTTATAGTTCTTGTTTTTAAAACAAGTTAAAATTTGCAAAGGGGTCTAGGCAAATTCAACCATGATTAAACAGTGTGGGACTTGTAAACTTCAAACTTTAGCAAAGTAACAGCTGACTGCCATAGCTAAGCAAGTCTCTGCTCACATATATTTAACACGGTAGGAGAAAACATAATAAATAGCTCATGAATGAATGGCCTTTATGTTATTTTATCTGAAACATACTTCTACACAAGGGAGGTGCCAATTGGGATCACCATTTGCAGGCTGGAATTGGTACTTGATGTTACTCCCCAAGATGTTAGACAACCCCAGGGTTACAGAATTCAGTGTGGTACAGCTGCTGTTGGCATTGGTACCTAGCATAGGAGGGAGGAGAGGACAAGAAAGGGCTGTGGAGTGTGGGAATTTGTAACTTTAGTGATCATGTGTCAGCATGCTTTCATAGCTACATTCTCAGGGGGTTCTAATCTGTAACCCTGTAACACTGTGGTAGAGACTTGGTCATTGGTATATGCATGCATGCATGCATGTGTGTGTGTGTGTGTGTGTGTGTGTGTTTGTGCATGTATACATGTACACATGCACAGATCTACACTGAAACTATAATGAAAATTCTAATTACCTTGTCTGTGTCCTGTTTGTGCATATTATATGGAGAGGGCCCTGGGGGTTCTGTAGGTTGAATACCAGGAGCCAGAGGGTTTCATATGTTTGAGGATTTTGGAATATTTTGCACATACGTAGTGAGATCTCTTGGGGCTAGGACCCAAGTATAAATAAGAGTCTTACAACATAGACATGGTTTCTTTGAAATACAGTATTATTAGATCTACTTTTATCAAAAATTTATAGGGGGAAAATAATCAAAGTTTAGGTTATCCAACTTTAGTTGTTTTTTAATTTTAATTTTTAAAAATTTTACCCTGTGTGTGTGTGTGTGTGTGTGATATGTGTATGTGTGTGCATGCATGTCCATCCCATGGTGCTTATGTGCCCAGGTTAGTGGACAACCTAGGGTGTTGATCTTCATATTCTATTTTGGATATGGCAGTGTCTCTCTGTTGTCCGCAGCTACTTCATAAACCAACCAGTTCATCTGTCCCTCAAGCTTCCAGGCTATTTTTTTCTGGTTTTACTTCTCATCTTGCCATAGAAACCACAGATTACTCCTACAACCATTTTTAAAGTAGGGTCTTGGGATTTGAATTGAGGTTCTTGTGCTTGTGTGACTAGTATTTCACCCACTAAGCCATTTCCTAAGTCCTGGAGCTGAGATTAGAACTTGGAAGTGCACACAAACTTGAAGCCTGTGCTCTTCCTATCATAACCTTGTGGCTGTTACTCCTTCTCCGAATCCTTTTCATCTCCATTAGGCTAATCTGCAATTATTCACTTTCCAGCAAGATGTGGAAACCTCCCCAGTTTGAAAATACTTTTAAAAATTGCTTATGTAAGATGGAGGGCTTTCTCAGGAATAGAATATTGTAGAAAATCAGCTAGATTGCATGAGAATATTGATCTGAGCTGCACTGGTGCATATTGCTTTGGGAGCAAGGCTTGTGAATGCTTCATAATTCTCAACCAACCCACCTTGTTAAATGAGCACTAAATGTGCTCTTGGTGAAACAGTGAGTTTAGTCTTAAAACACACACTGGAGCTTGACATTTTTCTAAACCCGTGTAACAGATCTCAGGTAGGAATATTGGAAAGACTTGAATCAAATAATAGATTGACTCAGTGGAAATAAGGATGTCTCAGGCTTACCACAACTTATGTTTAAAATAGCTTCACATTTTATGCTACGAGAGTTCTGCTGGTTCATGTTTTACAGCACACAGTTGAATGGTACTATTATGGATACCCGCTTCCTTCCTGGAGGTAGAATGAATATAACATAATCCATCCTGCTATAAGATGAGCTATTAGAAGTGATGTTTCTGGATTTTAGAGGCAAATCATATCTATGGAATGAATTAAAGCTTGGCCTGTTTGCAGTGTATTGAATCTGGTTGTTTCACATGGCATTCATTAAATTCAGATTTGATGAAAGCTATTCATATTAAATTTGATAATCTTAATTCTAGCAAGTTGCACACATTATAAAACTCCTTAGAAAATTATACGTCATTTGTGGGGTTTTTTTGTCCTTTAATAACTAAGCCATTTTAAAATTAGGTACTGTTACTTAGCCGTCTATTAGTAGAAATCCTTCATAATTTATGATTTTTATTGAGTTAGTTCAGAATTCAGTGGTCTTGTCTGATTTTATCTTAGTGATTTGAAATTGAAGAATCTAAAATGAAAGTATAATTTTAGTCTTTCAATAGAGCTTGATGAAGTTTCTAAGAACATCTACAATGTATTCACCCCTGTGCAAGTTGTAGTTGGTTTGAAAGGGCAAAAGAAGAAATCCCACATCTTTATAAAGTATTGTCTGTTGTGATAATGACAGGCAAGATCTGTGTCTCAAGTTCTTCCCAACATCTCTGGGTTGAGCCAAAGGAGGACAT
Organism: Mus musculus; assembly: GCF_000001635.26. Classification (NCBI taxonomy): domain Eukaryota; kingdom Metazoa; phylum Chordata; class Mammalia; order Rodentia; family Muridae; genus Mus; species Mus musculus. Next base: position 28,019,373 of record NC_000072.6, on the reverse strand, counting down.
AACCTGTCTTATACTTTAAAGAATTACAATATTTCATCCTTTCCTTTCTTGTCCTCTCTTGAGGCTCCCCTCAAGGTGGTGGGGTGAGATCACTTACAATTAGTGAAATAAATAGTTAAGATTTTAGGATCATTATTTTCACATATTTGTAACTACAAGGACTGTCTAATGGCATTTCTTGAAATGTCTTCAATTAGAAGTTCCTATGGAATTGTTTAAATGCATAACTAAAACGTTAATTGTAGTTAGCGTTATATAATGTTTGCATTTAGTGATGTGGACATGGGCATTCTTTTGTTTTTCAAAATTGCTGTTTTCCCCATTTTGAGTGGGGTTGAATATTACTTTGTTGTTTTCTGAATATGTTTTCATCTTGCTAGTTTACTGAGTCAAACTCTCTTTTAAAGTAGATTATAAAGGCTGGCCATGGTGGTGCATGCCTTTAATCTAAACATATGGGAGGTAGAGGCAGATGGTTCTCTATGAATTTGAGGACAGCATGTTTTACATAGTGAATTTCATGTAAGTCAGGGCTACATTGTGAGATAAACAAAGAAATAAAAAAACAATGATGATAAATATATTAGTCAAGACTCAAACAAAGAATCTCTAATTTCAAATTAGATAGGTCTTTACCAGTGATTTTTAAGAACACAGTATAAAAGTATCAGTGATATATTATTTAATATTATATACTTATAAAATCTCCCTGTTAAAATTTCAACACGTTAAACTTTTCTGTTGGCTATGGATCTTGTGTATTTACAGAAATAGGGTGGAGGTCAAGGCTTATGAAACTCTAAGACTGTTAGGTCTTTCCTTGTGACAGTCAAACCTCTTTTGTAGCTCAAGCGAAGGTGCCTGAAGTCTGGTCAGATTCTTTACTGAGCTGAAGTGTTTCATATGTTCACAGCGATGCCTTGCCTACATTTTATAGTTAAGGGATCAATGTTTTTTCTCATATGTAAAATTTTCCTATCAAGTAAATGTCATGAGCATTATCCTGATCTTTAAAAATGTCTTAACATATTACCACAGCGAGATGGATAAGATTGAATTTTAGTGTAGTTCTGTTTTTCTCTTACAAGGGTTTTGATTTCCTGCAGTTCACATCACATGTTGGTCATGTTTACCTCCGGTAGCAAAATGCTTTAGTTCATGCTTGAAATAATCCCACTTGGTTTTCACACTTTCCTCACAGAATCATAACAGATTTGAGGAGTAAGTCAGGCCCATGGAATTTATGAATGTGGTTTATCAAGCTGAGGTGATATTTAAGGAGGTGAGATCTATAGCAAGGATGTGAGTATGTTTCAAATTGATCTTTGAAGTGTTGGGCAACTTAAGCTATTGCAGCATTGTAGATATTTTCTCACCCCCCTTTTTTGGTTATGTTTTTTTTTTTCCTCAAAGAAGAAAACTTTGTAACCTAGCAAATACACTTATGGATGCATTCTTGATTGGCTCACACTAATAGGGTTGCTTTATCATAACAAAACTATAATTGTCATAGGTGATGCTGAATCAGCACTTTTATACCCTGTTCTCTGTGTTGATTTGTTACTTGAATTACTCTGTGAAGCCTGCACCCTTCATCCTTCCTCTTACCCCTTTGGCTTGAGAAGCAAAGTGGAAACTCTGTGAGGGATGCAAGTCATGCCAAGAGTGTGAGGGGGAAGTCAGAATGTGTCAGATGCCGAAGGTCACATGCCTCATAACTGCATCCACCTCAACTAACTCCATTGTCTTGGAAATTTGCCTTCATTAGCTTGCTAGAACTCTCAGCCAGCCCCATGTGTTAATACGTTTCCGGGTACAGATGGAAAATGACATTCTTTACAGCATTAGAAGATAATCCTAACTTTTTGACCACTTATTAAGGGAATAAAGAAAAGCAAGAAACATAAGAACAAAAGCCAGCTAATCTTGTTCTTGGCCCTTCAGTCAACCCCTGCTCAGTATTTCTTAAGGCATTGACAAAAAAAAATGTATGGAAGTAATTTATCTTCAAATTGCAACTGCTCCAACAAGGACTTTCCCTGAGGAGTGCAGGTCTGCAGATATGGTGTATCCTGCTTTCTCCAGTGACTGTAAAACGCACCTATCTTTGGTCACCACAGTTTTCTAGAGTACATAGCTGTTTCCTGCACCCAGAATCTTCTGCTACTTGAAAAATTCCTTCCTGTCTTTCTCACCTGAAATGCCACCTCTTCCATCGGTCCTTCTCTGATGCACCAGCCATAGTGAGACTCTACATCAGTACCTCTGAGATACACATCCCTTATTGCTACTACCATGAGGTTACTGCTATCTGTTGCCACCTCTGCCACCCACTAACTCCTGAGCTCTTGAATCCTGCCTGTCTTACCCAGTGCCTAGCTGCTGTCAGCTACCAGGCAACAGGTGCTCAGCCGGTTCTTGAGGAATGAATGGAAGGAAGGATGAAGAGGAACATTTTTTTTTTTAAGAAGGAGAGAAAATGTTGAAAGGCCCCAAATGAATGAAATAAAAGGGATGAGTAGAAGCCAGAGGCACTTTCCTTTAGTTCATGAATCCCAGCCTATAGTACCACTTTGAAACTAAATAAGGCCATCCTAGCTCCATCCTCAGAAAGACAGCTGTATTGCTGGTCACTTCTTTTACTATGTGAAGACCCAGATCTAAACTCCAGGCCTTGGCTTTTCTGTAACCCCAGGGAAGCAGCTTACACCCTGCCATAGATGGTGCATAATGGCTTCTTGGTTTTCTCAATTTTTCTTTTCAAGACTCCAGAATTAAAGATAAATGACATGCTGTAGTGTACTGTTCTTTCTTTCGAAAAAATGTGATTATTTGAGTTCAAGATTAAGTTCACACTGTTCAGCTTACTCTTTTGCATTTAAGAGTTCAGAACTGCATAGGGCTAGGGAGAAAACCATAATTAAACATCAATAACAGCCATCAGAAAACAAAAGATCAAGGGGAGAAATTATTATAACAGGAATATGGCCAGAAAGACTAGGTCTGCAAAAAAAAATCTTTCTACTGCAAATGCATGGTAGATGGGGGGGGGGTTGTCAATCAATCCTGTCTTTCAAGCCCAGATTGGAGAGAGACAGAAATGAGAATGATATAACATCACTTGTCCAAAATATGCAAGCAATGTTATTATTTCAGGAAAATTGGTGGTGATCTTCTTTAACCAAACACTCTTACAAGCAGCTGAGGACTGAGAGAGAACACCTGCCATTCTCTAACTCTGGACTATGGTCCTTATATATATGGCTTCTTAAAATTTGAACAAAGTGGGCAAGACAAAAACAAGCAATTGATTGAAGCTTTACCCTAAAAGTCAAAAGGTTCAAAAAAACGTTTCTCTAGCTCTGCTGTGTTCTAAGTGTCCCAGTGCTGCCATGCCCACAGCTTAGCATATGATTCTGGAAGGTCATTAGCTCTGATTCCACTGACTTTATGCAATCTTGAACCTTTTTTTGTTTTCCTTTCAAGATTTCCACTTTCCTTTTGCAAGCTGATTTGCACTGTACTGTTGACGGTTTTAAGTAATCAATACGAGGTTGATTGCAAAGATTCTGACCGGAGCAAAACTGAGGGTTGGGAAGGGACTAATTTTCAGAGGCCAGTGAATCTGTGAATATTTTGTTATGACAATTTGCTTCTTCATGCAGCCCCTTTACTGAGGGGAGCTGGTTGACACATGCTCAAACAATTAAGAACTCTTGTAATTCTGCTCCCAAACAAAAGTGTTCTTCAGTGCTGCCACAGAACCTCTTACAGAGAAAATGGTTGGGAGATTGGGAACTTCTAAATTATCTTGATTGGCTACAACAGTGGTTCAAATTCAGAAAATTATTGTTTGATCTATGTATTAGTGTGCTAGGGCAGACTAAACTAGTACAAACACCAACCCCTGAGACTCCGGCAGAGGGGAAATGACTACATTTACAATGTGTCTGCTAAAGGCAGAATTCCAGATAGGCTCACAGAGTTTTAGCTTCCTATGCCCTGGGAATAAAATCTTTCACTGAGTGCAATTTGGATTTACTGAGAAGTTTAGTTTTCTGGCAAGCTGTCCCATGGTTTGTGTTGATGAGGAATGAAATTTTTAGGACTTTAGCGCAAGTGTTTGGGAATTTAGTTTTTGATTATTCTGAATACACACCTTGCATGAGTATTTTTTTTTTGAGTTTATGAAGCGATGCTTAAAGATACATTAAAGACCAAAGAGTTTGTTTTGTTATCCAGCATATTGCTTTCTCAAAGATATGGAATCCTTACTTTGATGAGGGGAAAGTGTTTCAAAGGAAATGAATATCTTTTCAGAAATTCAAGCTATTAGCTAATAGCTACAGCAGGGAGTGTTAAATAGAAGTGTTAAGTCTTGTTTATACCTCCACTGAGAGGATAATAGCTTTTTGCTTATACCTTCAATTGTATAGATTTATTAAAAATGTCAGGATGTGAAACTGTTGACTTAACTGGGTTCCTGTAATGAAATACATGATGCATGAAATTCTGACACACTTACGGGCCTGCACACGCATCATTTATTCTTTAAGAAGAAACAATTTCAGTTTACCAGTAAAGAAGGCATTCCTTTGAAGTTAGAGAATTAGTATTGCTAATGACATTATTTGGGGCCTTAATTCATGTGTTGATTTTTTTCTCCTGTCAATTTTCTTCCCGTGTACTCAGATATTAGTGATTGTTCATTCCTTTGCTGGGTCTTCTGCAGTGGGAGTTGATATCCACATGCTGATTGGGAACAAACAAATTCTGAATACCAATGTGGAAGAAATAGTGTACGCAGCAGGGAAAACTTCCTGCTTTTTTCAAGAGGAGATATAGAGTGTCACAGAAAAGACATGGTCATTAGAATTTGACCATTCTTGCTTCTGCCCATACTATTCCTTCATCATGAGCTATTTATCATCAATAGATTTATCTAACTTCTTGAGTATTCGTTTTCTTATCCACAAAAGGCAGATATGGATGCAGACAGTGATGGTGCATGTAAAGAGCTTCACAAGATTTCCCTGAAATGATAGTAGTTATTGCTGCTATTTGGCCAAATTGAAAGGAACATTTAAGATACATTCAGACACTTTGGTAAGAGCCAGACGGCACAGGTACTATAAATAAAAGGACTCTACTTAAAGATGGGACTCACTTTTACTGACTTCAGGGAGTAAGATTTGCAAACCTGGATGATTGTTAGCATCCCTGGATGCAGCTTATTAGACCCAACCCCCAATGCCCAGGGCTGTAGATAAGGCTAGAGAATCCAACTCTTTAAAAGTGTCTCTGAAAAAAAAAAAAAAGGGCAGTGATGGCATACCTTGAATCCTAGCACTTGAGAGGCAGAGACAGTGATCTGCCTCTGAGTTTGAGGCTAGCTTGGTCTGCAGGGTGGGTTACAGGACATCCAGAGCTATACTGAGAAACCCTGTCTTAAAAAGCCCCCCCCCCAAAAGTTTCTCTTGTTTCTTTTCATCAATCAGCTCTGGGAACCACTGCTTAAGACTCAGACCCAGATCTTTGGGCACCATTGAGTTGGTACACATACATCATTTTTAGGAATGTATATAATTTAGGAATATGAAAAAAATATATATACATATATATACATATATACACACACAATATTAACACAATACCTTAGCTGAAAACTGCATTCACAATTTACATTCACTTTGCTCAACTTCTATCAACTATTTCTTCTTATGGTTGGCTTGTTTGAACCAGCATCCAAGTACGGAAGGTCCACAGATGGCATTTGGCTGACATATTGCTTCATATTGTCTGTTTTTGTATCATAGATTTCTTAATGACACTGTGTCATTTACACTGACGGGAGTTCTACATTTTGGATTTGATTGCCCTCTCATAGTGCCAATTAACACAGTGCTTTATTTTTGTATTTTATGTAAACTGGTAATTCAATATAGAGGAATGATTAGATTCAGGTTCAATTAATTTTTAGATTGTTGCATTTTGAGTGAGTTCCCATTCATTGCAGTAATTATCCTTTTAATGGAAATTGTTCTGTCTAAGGTAAATGGAGACTCCAAATCAACTCTGGTGTCTTTGGACACAACCAAATGTCCTGGGTGATTTTTCTTGCTTTCCAACCCAAGGAGATACCCCAGGGTCATCTTGTTTGTATCTAGAAGTGGAAAGAGCACAGGGGTATGGTATTTTGAGACCATAAACCTGAGTTCCAGGAGAGTTCATTGCTTCTCTGTGTCATGACAGTCAACTCTTCTCAGGAGATAGGTGTAGACACTAACAAAAGGTAAGCCCTCATTGCTGAACACACTACACACTGGCTGCAGGACATGGGGAAATCAATTCCAGGATGACTAGGAAACTTACTTCCTGCTGGCTAACTTTCATAGTCCTGGATAGTGCTTTGCAGGCTGCTGAGGGAAAGCTGTCAGTGATCTTATGTAGTGCTTGACAATGCATGCTCTAATACCAACCTGCCAAGAAACATGTGCCCATGGGGGCAGTAGTGTCAGGGCTGTTTATGGGATAACTAATTGTATTCTGATTGGATTTGAGGCTAACTCCACAGGAAGGCATTTTATACCTGGGACTGTAATACTGGTCAAAAGCCCCTATCTAGGGAGGTTATTGTTATTTTACTTAAATGATCACATTGTTCAATTACCTTTTGAATATTTATGCTCGTACCCTTAGACCTAGGCTGCTTCCTCTATCAGTCAGACAACTTTTATTATTTATTTATTTATTTATTTATTTATTTTGTACTCAACAGCAGCCAGTGAATAGATGTATAAGTGGAGTTTTGTGAATAAGAAACTGAGTGTTCATCTTTGAATGGAACATCTGTCTATGTTAGCCTTGCGTCTCTACCAAGGCTCAAGGAAACTCTTGGAAGAGGAGGCAGAAGGAATATAAGAGCTGAAGGTTAGAGAGCAATGCTGCGAAGTGCAGCCTTCTGGACATTACAGTAATGAATTCCCAGTAGTATGTGAACAGTTAGCTTGAGATGTGCTTCCAATATCCATGGGGAGATGGTAAGTCACAACTTGGTAAACGAATGAGCAGCTCAATGGAAGAGTGTGGGCTGGGGATGTAAAGATCTGTGTAGTGAGAGATTCTCTATGAGTATGCTTGGTTGAAAGAAGAAGCCAGTGTGTTCAGTGAGTGCTTCTGATGTGCACCTCCACTCCTCAACATCTTTCTGCACCTCGGATTTCTCATCGCCCTTTTAGTGTAGGGCTGTGTGCATGAGGGACAGAAGAGCATCTGGGAACTGCTTTAGCACCCTCAGCAACACCACATCCTACGTCAGCAACCTGGAATTCATCTGTCAGTGTGGATGTGTGTCAGGTCTAGTCCTGTATACCTATGTGTTTGTAAAACCCATTTCTGCCTCATGTCACATGTAGAATACAACAAAGAAACAAAGATTTCTCTGCTAGATCATGGAAATTCTGGAGTTAATTGATCTTGTCTTGTGATATGTCTCAAAACCACTACTCAGCTATTTGGGAAGCTGAGACAGAGAGATAGCAAGATAAAGATCTGCCTGGCCAACTTAGTATGATCCTTCTCAACAAATGAAAAAAGAAAGAAAAAGAAAACAAAATAAAACAACCTACAAAGACTAAAAAAAAAAAAATAGTATTCAGTTTTGAAGGACATCTGTGGTTAAATAACTTGTCAAAAAGTGTATCAGTGGCCATTTCTCATTTCTATCTAAAGTTTAAGTAAACTCCCTGTTCATTTTATAAGCTGAAGGGGAAAATAAATAATGTAAGAGAAAACGAAAACAAAGGGGCTGAGATTGCTCAATGGGTCAAGAACTTACTGCCCAAGTATGAAGGCCTGAGTTCAGGTAACCAACACCCACACAAAAGCCTCAAGGGTGCCAGTGGCAGTGTCTACTTGCAACCCCAGACCTGGGCTTGGGTTGAGTTGAGACAGGTGGATTCTGGGGCTTGCTGACAGTCCAGGCTTGCAGAGTTCCAGGATAAGTGTGAGAACTTGTCTAAACACATAAGTAGATGCTCACAGTCAGCTATTGGATGGATCACAGGGCCCCCAATGGAGGAGCTAGAGAAAGTATCCAAGGAGCTAAAGGGATCTGCAACCCTATAGGTGAAACAACAATATGAACTAACCAGTACCCTGGAGCTCTTGACTCTAGCTGCATATGTATCAAAAGATGGCCTAGCCGGGCGTGGTGGCGTACGCCTTTAATCCCAGCACTCGGGAGGCAGAGGCAGGCGGATTTCTGAGTTCGAGGCCAGCCTGGTCTACAAAGTGAGCTCCAGGACAGCCAGGGCTATACAGAGAAACCCTGTCTCGAAAAACAAACAAACAAAAAAACAAAAACAAAAAACAAACAAACAAACAAACAAAAAAAAAAAAGATGGCCTAGTCGGCCATCACTGGAAAGAGAGGCCCATTGGACACGCAAACTTTATATGCCCCAGTACAGGGGAATGCCAGGGCCAAAAAATGGGAATGGGTGGGTAGGGAAGTGGGGGGAGGGTATGGGGGACCTTTGGGATAGCATTCTAAATGTAATTGAGGAAAATATGTAATAATAAAAAATGTTAAAAAAAAGGTGCGTACCTGCATGTATGTGTATGTGTGTGTGTGTGTGTGTGTGAAAGAGAGAGAGAGAGAGAGAGAGAGAGAGAGAGAGAGAGAGAGAGAGAGAAAAGGAAGGAAGGAAGAAGGAAGGAAGGGAGAAAGGAAAGAAGAAGAAAAGAGAGGAGAGAGAAAAGACCACACATGGTAGGACTCATGGCTCCAGCTGCATATGCAGCAGAGAATGGCCTAGTTGGACATCAGTGGGAGGAGAGGCCCTTTGTCATATGAAGGCTCTATGCCCCAGTGTCGGGGAATGCCAGGGCAGGAAGCAAGGAGTGTGTGGGTTGGTGAGCAGGAGGAGGGGGAGGGGGAGGGGATATGGGAGAGTGTTTTTCGGAGGGGAAGCCAGGAAAGGGGATAACATTTGAAATGTAAATAAAGAAAATATCTAATAAAAAAAGCTTATTGTCATCTCTGTATATGTATACACTGATTGGCACACACACACACACACACACACACAGAACACACACACACAGAGCTGAGTTTAGGCTGAGATTTCAATTTTAAATGTAAAATAACAATTTCTGCATTTATACTTGATTAGCTTGATTTTACATCCACCTAACAAATTGTGTGTACATGTGCTTGTGTGCATGTGTGCACACATGTACATGCATGTTCATGCTTCTGAGTGCAGATGCACATGTGGTTCAAGGACCACGTCTGGCACCATAGCACTCATCTTCTACTTTGTGTGTGATGGGATCACTTGCTCGTTGCTGGGAAAGCCAGGGTAGTTGGCCCATGAGCTTCTGGGATTTGTCTCTCTGCCTCCCAGTTTACGATAGAGATATTGGGGTTCCAGATGGGCACACCTGTGCCCAGCTTCATGTTCTTCTGGGTTCTGGGGGTTCAGAGTCAGCTCTTCTTGCTTGCAGAGCAAGCACTTTACCCACTGCACCATCTCCCCAGACCAGTTGCATCGTTTTTGAACTTGCTATGTAGTGAAGGATGACCCCCCCCCCCCACTTCACCCGCTGAGTGATGTGATTACTGGCATGGCCAGTCTGGTTTATGCAAGACAGGTCAAGCCTAGGGCTTCCTGCATGTGAGACTCTATACCTGACTCATACCCCTAGCCTGATATAATTTCATCTTTTTAATCTTGTAGTGAAAGGTGAATACTTTCATTCTAACCCTTTTCGTTAGTTTGGCTGGTGAGCTGTTTGCTTTTGTACATTTCTCCCTGCATCTTCTGGCTTATGCTGTGTTGTAGGGAGAGAGGATCTGTTTCTCTGGTTCTGTTGTCAGCTGGCTTCCAGGTGGGTTTAGTTACTAAAAGTACTTGCAGATGGGAAGGAGAGGTATTTCAAGTTATTTCTCCCTTTTTGTCTGCCTTAAGAATCATCTCTAGCAGCAGCTGGGTTTCCTCAGAAGTCTCCACTCCCAAATAGACTGACTTGACGTTGTTGTGACATTCATTCCTTATGTGACTCTGCCCCAGACTCTGAATGTCACTCCTCTTCCCAGGCTGTTGTACAGGTCCACTCTCAGAGCTAATGTCTGTCTTGCTTTGCTGTCCTCTGAGCTTCCAACTCTAATATTGCCTGTACACCATCATTGTCTAGAATTTACTTTAAGTCAGAGTCTTCCTATGTAACTCAAGCTGGTCTCAAAGCTGTGGTCTCTTCATGTCTGCCTCCTGTGTGCCAGAACTCCTAGCCTGCACCATCAAGCATGGCCCATAATCTTTCCTTTTGAATACTCAAGAGATTTCTATTGATTGATTTTGATATAGCCATGTTGCCTAGTCATTTAACATTTTATTTTTTACCAAAATAATGCTATTTTAAATTAGTTTTGAAATTAGCCTACAAAGTCATGTTTTTAAAAATTAATCAATCAATTAACTAACTAGCTAACTAACCAACTAACTAACTAACTAACTAACTAACTATTTTTACATCCTAAATGTTGTCCCCCCATCCTGGTCCTCCCTTGCAGAGTTCTCCACCACTCTCCACTCCCTTTTACCTCTGAGAGGGTGTTCCCCTCTTGGATATCTTCCCACCTTGGAGCATCAAGTGTCTACAAGATTAGGCACATCCTCTTCCACTAAGGCCAGACAAGGCAGTTCTCTGTTGAGTATATGCCTCAGACCAACTTGTCTATGCTCTTTGGTTGATGGCTCAGTCTCTGGGAGCTCCCAGAGGTCCAGGTTAGTTGACATTGTTGATCTTCCTATGGAGTTGCCATCCACTTCAGTTCCTTTAACCCTTCCTTAACTCTTCCACAGGGATCCCTGATCTCTGTCCAATACTTGGCTTAAGTATCTACATCTGTATTAGTCACCTTCCGGTAGAGCCTCTCAGAGGACAGCAGTGCTAGGCTCCTGTCTGCAAGCACAACATGGCATCAGTAATAGTGTAGAGATTGGTGCCTACCCACGGGATGGATCCCAAGTTGGGCCCGTCACTGGTTGGCCATTCCTTCAGTCTTTGCTCCATTTTTGTCTCTGTGTTTCTTTTAGACAGGAGCAGTTTTGGGTTGAAAAATTTGTAGGTGGGTTGGTGTCCCCATCTTTCCACTGGGGGTCCTGTCTGACTACATGGGGTGGTCTCTTCAGGCTCCAGAGAAACTATCATCCTGAGTGAGGTAACCCAGACCCTCAAGGACATGCTTGGTATGTACTCACTGATAAGTAGATATTAGCCAAAAAGTACAGACTACCCAGGATACACCCCACAGACCCTAAGAAGTTAAACAAGAAGGAAGGCCCAAGTAAGGATGCTTAAATTCCACTTAGAATGGGGAACAAAATAATCATGGGAGGCAGAGGGACCTGGGTGGAGAAGAGGGGAAGGGAAAGGGGTAGGATTAGGTATGGGGGAGACAGGATAGAGGCCCAGAGGGCCAGGAGAATGGATGGAAATATGCATCTGCTGGGGGTGGGGGGGCGGGGAGAACATCTAGAAAGTCCCAGAGACCTGGGATAAGGGACGCTCCCAGGACTCAGTGTGGGTGACCTTAGCCAAAGTTGTGGTTTTGATCAAGAGATTTGAACACAGATGCCCTTATTTCGTTCATCCTCTCTCCCATTGTCCTCCTACATCTCCCTTGTCCTCCTTGACTGGTCCCCTTCATCATGTCATGGTTTCCCTTTCAGGATGTAGGCATTCTTTTTCCCACTTTCCCCTGACTGTCCATCCCCTCTTATGGTCCCTGAGTGCTGTTGATCTTTAAATACTTAGAACATGTGAACTTAGTACCAACATCATTATTATTATCATTATTGTAATCATCATGAGACCTTCATCAAACACCACACTGTGGATGTTTTCTATATTTATACTTTCTAATTTTTATGTTTACTCTTGGCCTTTGCCTGATATCTCCCTCTTCCTTCGGGCACTTCTGTCCCCGCACTGTTGCCCTGTCTCAGGCCATTGTGACAGCTTCCTTAAGTGTGGCAATAACTTTGCAACTCTCTCCCTTTCCCCTTCACTCTACAGGCTATCCCAATGCAGGCTACCAAATTTAGTTTGACAGAGTACAGCCATGCTAAGGTCACACCCTTACTAGGAAACAAAATGTGCCATGGCTATCTGCCACCTACCAAATTAAGCAGGAACCGTTGGTGTTGGCCCTCAGCCTTTCCCAGAGAGTGGATCTTGGTGTGCCTTTGTGTTGAGAATATCTTTGTATTATCATGTTTTACTTTACTGGGAGTAAGAAAGGTATTCCTGTCTTGGCCATAGAGGACAAGTTTTTAAAAATGTCCTGGGCACAGTCACAAAATCAAACTAGACTTAGAAGCAATAAGGAAATTTGAGTTTCACTTTTATAGAAATAATTCTAGTTATTTGAGGAATTCTTCTCTGAAGAACTTTTTGCATTCAGTACTTGATTACCCTGAATTATTAAAACAGTTAAGTATTTGATTTTTAAAATTTTGATTATCAATGTTCAGAGAAATGAATTGATGTCCATGCCATTTCTAATGGTTTCAAATGAACATGCAATATTACTATAAGCCCACACATCGTTATATACTTAAATTAATCCAAGTTGCTGTTCTCCTGTATGAACATTGTTTTATCTCAGGTATAGAGTTCCTCTTTTGGAGTTTGAAACATAGAAGATTATGTTGACTCAGTCTTTCTTGATAAAATGACATTCAGAGTTTATAGGCTTGTTTATTCTATTCTGAGTCCTGTGTCCCTCTGGACTCATTTTAGAAGCAAAATGTCAGTGATTAAAGAAGATACTTGCTCTCCGAGAAGGTCATTGTTGACACTTTATTTTATTGGCACCATGGGCCCACTTGGGTCTTTGTCGTAGGTTGTATCAATTCATTTGTTCATGTTTGTTGAACCTTTTACTAGTAGGTACTGGGGATATGCTAGCGACTATGATAGACAGGGGCTTGTTCTTGTGAAGCTTAAATCTACCAGGAGATATAGATACTAAACAATGAATTATACAAGTGTAATGATACAACTGTAATGAAAATGAGTACTGTGGAATTGTATAAGTATTGGGAGAGCCTGTGTCAGGGGCTATTAACTTGCAGCGGTTTTAGAGCAAGGAAAGTTTTTCTGATGAAGTGATGACCAAGTAGATAGTTGAAGGATGAACAAAGGTTTAGGTGAAGTGTCTGTATGAGCAGGGAATCTGGCAGGTGAGAAGACAAAGAACAAAGGAAGTGGTAGTCTCTTTGAGGGCTGAACAAAGGCCACTGTGGTGGGAAGATAGAGACCAGCAGGATGAAGGGAGTGAGGAGGCACACAGGGAGAAGGTCACAGCAGACTTTCTAGCTGATGACAAGGACTGCCAAGACTTTGGAGAGCTGTCAGAATCTTTTATGCGTTTGTCTGGAATATGGCGAATACACTGGAGGGACACAAACATCCCTGCTGAGATGTCTAAAGAGATTGAGTGAGAGATAATGGGATGTAGGACAAGAGATGAGAGTAGTAATAGGGTATGGCAAGGTTCAGAGATACTTTGCAGAGACAGAATGCAGCTATAGCATGCATATAAATGTTGAGGGGTATAAAAATGGGAAAGACAGTATGTCTTTCATTTGGAAGGTATAGGGTAGGTTGGAAGACCAGACAAGGTGTTGATTCTTAAGTATGTAGAAAGAAAAACAAGCTGCTAATTTGATAATAAAGGGACATAGGAGAGGTTTGTGGAGTCCTGAGAGGAACTGGAGACAGGGTACTGGGTGGGGCAGGAAAATGGTGTAATCTTATTGTAGTTAAAATGCATTAAAAATAAAACCAAGAGATTTAGAAACAACTTTATTCAGGATCTTTTCCTTCCTCCCTGCCTCCCTCCCTGTCTCTCTCCCCCTCCCTTCCTCTCTCCCTCCCTCCTTCCCTCCCTCCCTTTCCCTTCCTTCAGGCTCTTTGTAGTCAGGTGGAAGGACATTGCCATTCTTTACTTCTTTTCTTTAAACTTAGGACTGGGTTTGCAAAATTTCCATAGGTTTTGTGTGTAGCCTTCTGCATTTACCCTCCTCCATCATTTTGAGATTTATCTGTTATCCTGTGTGTCCTTTGTTTGCTTCCTTAAAAAAAATCATTTGATTAATATATCATATTTTGATTTTATATTTACATATTGGTAGGTGTTTAGTTTTTTTTTTTTTCAATTTGGGGCTAAATGAAGCACAGCCTTATGTCAGCCCATAATTTTCTCTCTTGAGTAAATGTACCTGGCAAGTGGGACTTGATGTGCTATATGGAATGCTCTCACATTTAACTTTTATAAATCTAAATGCATATACATATAACTGAATATATAATTTGTAAATATGATTCTGGCTGTATAATAACTGCCAAAGTATTATTAAAAGTGGTTGTGACAATTTCTATAACCAGCAATGTTTGAGTTTCAGTTGGCCCCCATCATTATCCATACTTCATATAGTCAGTTTTAAACTTCAGTCATTATAGTGGGTGTTTGGTTTTCCATAATTGATTATAATTTAATCTTTATTTTTCCAAACATTAATGTAGTTGAGCAACTTTCAGTATTCATTTGTATATTTTCTCTTGAATTTTTGTTCAAGTCTTTTTCTCCTTCAAATTCAACTTTGGACTATTTATGATATTGTGTTGTGAGAGTTCTTTAAAAGGTCTGGCTAACTGTGACTTCTATATCACTCCCCGCCCTGCAAGGCTCAGGAATATCCATGGAAGAAAGATTTTAATAGCCTAGGTAGCGCATGACTACGAGAAAACAGTGTTTTCCTGACCTAGCAGGGCAGTTACATGCATGAACTCACAGTATTTGTGACATAATGCATAGAACCTATTCAAGCTGAAGCCAGGCAAAAGCTCGCCATGGAGGGATAAAGGTGGGTGTGAGACTCCACTCCAGCCAAGGAGTTACTATGATTTTATAGTTGCTGAAAAAGGAAGAGTCAGTTTTCCTTAAGAGTGTGATCTTTAGTAGGTCCACACAATCTAGTATGGGATCCATACCCAAGAGTAGTTGAGAAACAATTTGAATCAATGGGTTAAAAACAACAACAACAACAACAACAACAACAACAACAAAAAGAGCAGGAAGTTGAATTGGTGTGGAGGGCTGGGTCTAGGAGGAGTGGGAGAAAGGGACAGTGAATATGATCAAAGTTCATTGTATGAAATTCTCAACGAATTAAATCTTGATAAAATTCTTCTGCAATATACTGCAAATACCCCGCCCTTGCAACCGTGCTTACCTCAGAGTTTATTAATGGGGCTTTTTGAAGAACATAGGTTTTATAATTATTTATTGTTATTTATAGTTAGCTGTGCTTCTTGTAGCCTATATAAATAACTTTATTTAATTTTGTGAAGATTTTATTCTACATTCTTCTGTTTTTACATTTTTGCCATTAATATTGGTTTACTATTCATTTTGAACCATCTTTAATGAATTGTGTGATCATCAAAGTACATAATTTGTCCATATGAATATTTAGTTATTTTAAAACTATTTACTAGATCTTTTCCTTTAAAAAAAGAAATCTAGAGCTGCTATCCCAGGGGGACCTCCACTCTCCCTCAACCTCTCTGCCTACCTTCCTCAGACCTGTGGATCCTGAACCACACAGACAGCAATCTAGCATAGCTGTCCTCTGAGAGGCTCCACTCAGCAGCTGACTCAGAGGGATGCAGACACCCCCAGCCAGACAGTGGGTGGAGCTTGGGAATTTTTCTGGAAGAATAGCACCCAAGGGGATAGGAATTCCACCAGAAGACCAACAGAATCAACTAACCTGGAGCCTTGGGGCTCTCAGATACTGAACCACCAACCACAGAATATACACAGGCTGGACCCAGGCCTCCCATACATATGTAACATATGTGCATGCAGCTTGGTCTTCATATGGGTCCCAGACAACTGGAGCATGGCTATCCCAAAAGCTGTTGCCTGTATGGTTTTTAAAAATATTTTTATTAAATATTTTCTTTATTTACATTTCAATTGTTGTCCCCTTTCCAGGTCTCCCCTTCGGAAATCCCTTATCCCATTCCCTCTCCTCCTGCCTCTATGAGGGTGCTCCCCACCCACACACCCACTCCTGTCTTCCAGTACTGGGGCATCAAACATCCTCAGGCCCAAGGGCCGCCGCTCCCACTGACGTCCAACAAAGCCATCCTCTGCCACGTACGTGGTGGGAGCTATGGGTCCTTCCATGTGCACTCTTTTGGTTGGTGGTCCAGTTCACGGGAGCTCTTCTAGCTTGACTGCCTTGTCTGGGTTCAGTAGGATAGAATGTGCCTAGCCTCACAGACTTGATATGCCAGGGTAGGGGGATACCCACAGGGCCCCTTCCTGCTCAGCAGAGAAGGAGAAGGGGGTGGGAGAAGGATTGTGGTAGGGGGTGACTGATAGGGGGGAAGTGAGCAGGATGTAAAGTGAGTAAGTAAAATAATAATAATAATAATAATAATAATAATAATCCTCTTACATAGTTCATGTGTCTTTTATTTGAATTCAATCCTTCTTTATCAGCTAACATTACTCTTTAACACTCCATTTTTTGCATGTTATACATGGACATATTTGTTTATATATATAAATGTATATATGTATATATGTATACATATATATATATATACATATATATGCATATATATATGTATATATATATCATTATGTGCAAGGACCCACATATGAGGAAGAACATTTTTTTTTCTTTTTGATATTGGGTGACCTTGCTTAATTATATACACACTAAGTCTCTCCATTTTTTTGCAAAGTTTGTGAATTTATTTTTCTTTAGATCTGAATAATATTCCATTTCATACATGTACCAGATTTTCATTATCTATTCATCTATTGATGAGTACTTAGACTGCTTCTATTTGCTTGCTATAGTGAATAAAGCAGCCATAGACATGGGGTGCAAATACCTCTGTGGTGGGGTATGATGTTCTCTTTGAATATGTCCAGTAGGGAAATAGCTGGGCATTATTAAAGTTCCATTTTTAACCTTTTGAGGGTCCTCCAATCTAATTCCCATAAAGACAGTATTAATTTGCACTCCAACCAGCCATGAATATGAGATCCTCCTCTGCATCCTCTCCACTATTTGCTCTTAGATTTTTAATGATAGTTACTCTGACTATGGTGAGGTGCTCCCTTGAAATACTTTTAGTTTGCGCTTCCCTAATGGCTTGAGATTCTGAACACTTATAACAGTTATTGACCATTTGTATTAACTGTTTTTGAAAGCTGTCTATTTAGTTCATCAGCTTATTTGTTGATTGGACAGTCTGCTTCCTTGGTTTCAATGACTGCAGTTCTTTATAAATCCTGGATACTCATCCCTTGCAGTACAGTTGATAAAGATCTTCTCCCATCCTCAGTTGTGTGCTCTGCTTATAGTTTCCTTTGCTTTATGGAGACTTTAATTGTAGTGAAGTCCCATCTGTTGACAGTTAGGGCTGGCTCCTGTGCTGTGTAAGTTCTGTTTGAAAGCACTTCTATACTCCCAAACCTTGAAGGGTCTTTTATATATTTTGGACTAGAGGTTTTAGTGTTTCATGTTTTAAATTGACCTCTACGACTTATTTTGAATTGCTTTATGTACAAGGTGAAAGATTTTAAGCTAATCCCACTTTTCTGCAGGCGGACATCCAGTTTTGCTAAAACATTTGTTGAGTAGGCCATCTTTTCCCCAATATGTGATTTTGCCCTATCTGTAAAATTTTAGGTGGACATAGCTTTGTTGGTTTATTTTCAGGTCCTCTCCTGTTCCACTGGTCTACCTATCTGCTTTATGTCAGATAAACTAGGTTGTCTTTATCATTCTAGCTCTGTGGTATAAAACATTAGGAACACATCCCACTCATGACAGTTAAAGAAATTTCAGTGCCAAAGAATATTTCTAAGCAAAGATAAGAGGGACCTTTATGATAAAAAATTTGAGATATTGAAAAATGAAATTAGATACTAGATGATAGAATGACCTTCACTATTCTTGAACTGGCAGAATTAAAACTGTGAAAAGAGCCAACGACTAAAATCAGCCTACAGATTTAATATGATACCTATTAAAATTATGTTGTTGTATTTCACATTTTTATAAAAAATTGTAATTATTTTTATGGCGCCACAAAAGACCATGCATATGTAAAACAATCCTAAGGAGTAAGAACACAGTTCTTAGACTCTATAGTACTACAGAGCTATAGTGACCAAGCAGCCTAGACTCAGATAGTACTACAGAGCTATAGTGACCAAGCAGCCTAGTTTCTTTCCTTCTGAATTGTCTCAGCACATTTATGGGGAGTTAATTACTCTTTGTGGATTTTGTATTTCATTTAGTTCTATGAATTATGTCAATATTTCATTTTCTTTATTTTCTCCCCACTATCATGTTTCTAGTGAGTGTTGAAGTATAATAATGAGTTATTCAAGTTGGTTCTTAGTTTTCAAAATTACTTTGGTTACTGTTAATACCTTTCTTTTGCATCTAAACATTAGCATTCAGGATGCTAACTTTTACAGAAAAGTGTCCTAAAATTTTTGTGTGATAACTCTGAACCATTATATGAATTTAGGTGTACTTGGTATTCTTGACAAAATTGAGTCTTCAGATCAATGGATATATTATATCTCTTTATTATGTTACGTGTTTTTAAAATTCTGAGCCATTTTATAATTTTAAATGCGCCTTTAGTTTAGTCAGTGTTCTATGTCTATGAAGAGACACCATGATCAAGGCAACTCTTATAAAAGAAAGCATTAACTTGAGGGGTCCCTTAAAGTTTCAGAGGAGTGGTTCATTGTCATCATGGCAGGGAGCATGGTGGCAGACAGTCAGGCATGGTGTTTGAGCAGTAGTAGGGAGCTTTACATCTTTATCCACAGGTAGGAGGCAGAGAGAGTAAGAGCAAGAGAGAGCTGGCATGCACATGACAGGGAGGGAGAGGGAGAGAAGGAAAGAAGAGAGAGAGAGAGAGAGAGAGAGAGAGAGAGAGAGAGAGACTGGGTTTGAAATTTCAATCTCACCCCTAGTGACATAGCTCCTCTAATAAGGCCACACTTCCTAATTCTTCTAGTCTGTCTCAAACAATTCTACTCCCTGGTTACTAAGTATTCAAATGCATGATATGAGCCTATGGAGGCTGTTCTTATACAAACTATCACAAAACCTTTTTAAATATAGTTTATATATCTATCTATAGACAGTTACTGTGATACTAGCAGTGGTCTGTTATAGTATAAAGAAATTTAATTTGTTTTTATATCCTGCAACATGAATGACTAAGTTTACCTATTCACTTTAAAATATTTTAAACTTTTTAAAAGGATTTTTAAGTATGAATCATGTTATTCATAGGTCTTCTTTTCCAATTTCTGTGCTGTTTAGGTATCAATTTTCAATCTGTCTATCCATCTGTCATCCGCCTATCCATTTACCTGCCTACCTCTATACCTGCCAATATCTTTATTGTTTGATTGTTCTCCTTGCATTGATTACATACTCTAGCACACCAATGAACAGAAGCCATGAGAGAGATATCCGTATCTTAAGGATAGGCTCTTGAGAGAAATGCATTCGGCCATTCAACACTGGGCATGAGCTTGGATATATTTTCATAATAAGAGTTGTTTATTATGTTGAGTAGGTTTCTGTATGGTCTTATGATGGTAGTAATACATTTGCTTAATCATTGAGTATTATAGCTTTATAAATAATGTTTTAAGTAAACTAAAATGATTACACACTTTTGTATGAGTTATTTTGTATGGTAAATGGATGATCTTGGTTATTGTTCATAATCTCTTTCATTTAAAAATAATTCCCATTTATATTAGGAGGGACCCATTTTCCTGATCCATTTTCATGTATTCCACTATAGCCAGATGCACATGTCTATGTATTTAGCTTGACTCACTTTAAATTTTAAAATACAAAATTTAAAATCCAACTGGAGTTTGATTATCTAGTTGGTGTTTGGATTTGAATTTTAGAGTAGTCTGGGTGGAAGAGATAAACTTTGAAATTAAATTCTTAGGTATTATAGTCAAGTTCATAAACACGATTGGATATTATCATGTGAGAATGAATGGTTGTGGTAAAAACTGAACGTGGGGTCAGGCCCCAAGAAACTTCACTATTAAACACTAGGCAGAAAAAGATGAGTCAGAAGAAATGGCAGGAAAGAACATTGAGACACGTAAAAAGAAAAAAAAAAAGCCAAGAGAATGTGGTGTGGAAGTCAGAGAAGCTAATGTCAGGATTTTAATGTTGCCAGCTCAGGTGAAATGAAAATTGAGAATGGGTCATTGCTTTTTGCAACATGAAAAGGTTTGGTGACCTTGCCCAGAGCAGTTTTAAGTAGATATTGAGGCAGATACCAGCTTTAATATGGTGAACTAAATAAGACACAGGACAGTGAGGAAAGAACATTTCGATAAGTTTGGAAAAAGTGGCTGTAAAGGGGAGATGAAGGAAGCTTGAGATCTGGAATTGGGTGAGGGCTTAATAATGGCTGCCTCGTCTTTAACATAAAATTTCTTCCTTTCTTCTTTCTTCCTTCCTTTCTGTCTGTCTGTCTGTCTTAGTTAGGGTTTTACTGCTGTGAACAGACACCATGACCAAGGCATGTCTTATAAAACAACAACAACGACAACATTTATTTGGGGCTGGCTTACAGGTTCAGAGGTTCAGTCCATTATCATCAAGGTGGGAGCATGGCAGCATCCAGGCAGGCATGGTGCAGGCAGAGCTGAGAGTTCTATGTCTTCATCCAAAGGCTGCTACTGGAAGACTGACTTCCAGGCAACTAGGGTGAGGATCTTATAACCACACCCACAGTGACACACCTACTCCAACCAGGTTACACCTATTCCAACAAGGCCACACCTCCAGATGGTGCCACTCCCTGGTCCAAGGACATACAAACCATCACACTTTCTTTCTTTCTTTCTTTCTTTCTTTCTTTCTTTCTTTCTTTCTTTCTTTCTTTCTTTCTTTCTTTCTTTCTTTCTTTCTTTCTTTCCCTTCCTTCCTTCCTTCCTTCCTTCCTTCCTTCCTTCCTTCCTTCCTTCCTTCCTTCCTTCCTTCCTTCCTTCCTTCCTCCCTCCCTCCCTCCCTCCCTCCCTCTTTCTTTCTTTCTTCCTTTCTTTTTTTTTTTTTGTTTTTTTGTTTTTTTATTTTTGAGACAGGGTTCCTCTTATAGCCCTGGCTGTCCTGGAATTAGGAGATGCACGGACTTATAGAGATTCCAGTGGAAGGCCCTCTGAGGGAAGGAGGTTAGTGAGTTGAGAAGAGAAGTGATAATCAGTGCTGCCCAGCTCAAAAGGTCTGCTGTGTATGCAGTTCAGAGCTCACGTTGGGGTTTGACGCCAGACACCAAGAGTGGTATTTCTTCAACTGAAGGGCAGAAACGAGAAAATGTGCCCAGGAAGTTAGCTTTGCAGGTTCGACTGTAGGAAACCGAGAGTACCGTTTAACTCATAGTTGTTTCTTCCGGAAAAAGGTTTGAAAAACATTTACCTACATTAAAATGTCTGAAGATTTTGGACAATCTGTCAGTATTTAATCTGAAACGATCAGCCAGATAATTCAACTAAGATTGCTTGAGCTCAGCCACACTGGATTGTAACCTGGATGGTTGGTTGTGAAGGGATTCAGTAGGCCTGCATGGTGATGTGGTCCATGTTGATAGTGTTTTACCCAAGACTACTCTCATCTGCAAACTCGCAGACCAAGAGATCTTACAATGGTGGCCCTGAAGAAGATAGAAGGCCTTCGTGTGGTGTAGGTTTTGGTGTGGCTGTGGGTGTGGGTATGAGTGTGGGTGTGGGTGGGTCTGTGGGTGTGGGTGGGGCTATGGGTGTGGGTGTGAGTGTGGGTGGGGCTGTGGGTGTGGGTGTGAGTGTGGGTGTGGGTGGGGGTATGGGTGTGGCTGTGGCTGTGGGTGGGGCTGTAGGTGAGCAGGCTCCTTCACCCACTCCATCTCCTGCCAAGGGGAATGGGAAGCCCATCCCTTTCTCCCTGTTTCTGGGCCTGTCCTCACTCAAGTAGCTTTCTCCACTTCCAGCTGTTTTTCTAATTCTGTGCCTTTGACTTCCCACTCTTCTTGACCCCTCACCTGAAGTGTGACATGACTTTTCTTTGTTTATCATACTGGGGACTCAAACCCAAGGCCCTGCCCATGCTAAGAAAATGCTCTACCACAGATCTACAACCTCGGTCCTTATATTGCTTGTTGAAAATGGTATTTATTAACACTTTCAGTTTTCCTATTCCCTCAAGTATCTTTCCTTCTGCATTTTAAAATCTACTTCAAATTGCATCGATTGACTTGACCTCTGTTTACAAAATGGGGGGAAATCCTCTGAATTTTTAGAAGTCTCAATGTTAGTTTAAGGCAGGCTGTTCGCTTTGTGTATCTGGGTGGTGCGAAGTGTATGGGTGAATGTGCTCGCCAGTGCATGTGAGGTCAGAAGACAGCTCTGG
Organism: Mus musculus; assembly: GCF_000001635.26. Classification (NCBI taxonomy): domain Eukaryota; kingdom Metazoa; phylum Chordata; class Mammalia; order Rodentia; family Muridae; genus Mus; species Mus musculus. The sequence goes on along the minus strand of NC_000072.6, from coordinate 27,996,821 downwards.
GCATTGGCCCATCCCACCATGTTTGGGGCAGAATTTCTTTTATTCACTCTGCACACTAGGACAGCCATTTTGTGAACTTCCAGCAGTTGTCCTGTCTCTGGTTTCCTCTCCATAGGGCTGTGCTTGTGTTACTGTGTCAGTACTGGGTTCTGGGGATCAAACTGAGATTATTGGGTTGTCACAGCAAGCATGTTAACCACTGAGCCGTCTCCCCAGCCCTGGATTATATTCTTAAATAACATCGTAAACTGCTTGTATTTTCCTCTATTTTATTCCTTAGACTTAAGAATGAATGAATGAATAAGTAAACAACAAACAAACAAACAAACAAATAAATAAATAGATGGCTTCTAAAACACTCTCATGTTGTCAGGGGGCAGGGAATACTATTGTTCCTACTTATTCCATAATTTTAAAATTTGACACTAAATTAGTTTAAGGATAAAAGTACATGAAAAGTATTTTAGCTTTGTTTTTTGCTGTCTTTAAAAATAGAGTACCCAATGATATTTACATACAGTCTCTGGCAAAGCATTATGAAGGCATTTACATATTTAGATTATTTACAGAATTAGAGAGAATTGGAAAGACAATAAATGTCTTCATATATCTAAGTTATAGCCTATGAAAAAGGAGTTAGTTACTCATAAAGGAGAAACATATATTTTCACTTAAGCATCAAAAAATATGGAATGCTTTTGAGATGCAATTTTGCTGGGTAAATGGTAGATGTTAAATGCAGGAACCCTGTATTGTTTTACTCTCATTAGCAAGCAGTTAATCAACAATATATATCCACTGTAGACTGCAAACAAAGCACTTTCTAGAATGTTCTAGTGAATCATAGTATATCCAAGAATATCAGCTCTCCCCCTCTGATGGGAAACATAAGGAATTGATTTGCTCTTTTAAATTCAAGTGCTAAGAACCTTTTTAAATATCAAATAGCTGGTGCTGAGTCACATTGACCAGGGCATGGAGAAGTGTATAATCCTACTTTGAAGACCCAGTCTTTAGTAGTCAACATTGTAGAAGTTTTTCACTACAGAGATGCATCTTTGGTGGTCTATTAAAAGGAGGGGGCTCCCATCCCTTCCATGGGCTTCCTGTGGTGTTTCTAGGTATTAGGGATGCAGATGGAGCCAATGGAAGTGCCCATCATTTCCAGGTAAGTGGTAGAGCACTGTTCCATTTCCAGTTCTTCCTCCTTCTTAACTCCAGGCTTAAGATCTACGGCATCTCTGGGTCAAGGCTTCTCATCAAATCAGCCAATCCTTCAAGTATGTCCGCTTGGCTCCTTGTAGGCAGGCACCAAAAAGTGAAACTTCTTCCTTGGCTCACTCAAGGCAGCCAAACCAGGCAGAAGTGAACATCACATTCTTACTGATGCCAAGGTGTACTGCAGCATGCCACTGCCACTCAGTCATTTGGCTTTGCCAACATTTTATTTTTTCCAAAAACTTAACTGTTATTTTCAAATAAGTATGAAATATATTTGAAAACATCTAACTGACTTAACAGTTTACATGATATTCAGTAGTCTGTAGATTTGCCATGAGACTAAGAGTAAACTCAATGGCAGCATCTGATTTAGAACTTGAACAAAATGATCATAAAAAAATTATAACTCAGACCCCAAAGGACATGCATGGTATGTACTCATTAAAAAGTCAATATTAGCCAAAAAATGTACAGAATACCTAAGATACAGTCCACAAAACTCAACAAGATAAAGGGCCCGAGTGAGGACTCCTTAGTCACACTTGACTGGGAGAAGAAAGCAATCACAACGGGAGATGGAGGGACCTCTGAGGGAAAGTGGATGGGGAGTAGAAGAGGGGGATCATGATGTGGTACTAGGTGGGGTAAAAGGACTGAAGCCCCGAGGGCCAGCAGAAAGAATGGAAACAGGCAACCTTGGGAGGTGGGAGATAAGGGGACCCTCCAGAATATACCAGAGACCTGGGAGGTGAGAGACTATCAGGACTCAAAGAGAGAGACCTTAGACAAAACACTTTACAGTGGGGAGAGGGAACTTGTAGCGCCCACCTCCAGCAGAAAGACAGGGCATCAAGTGAGAGATGGGGTTGCCATCCCACAGTCAAAACTCTGACCCATAATTGTTCCTGTCTGAAAGAACTGCAGGGATGGAAATGGAGAGGACCCTGAGGGAAAGAAGGTCCAGTGACAGGTCCAAAGTTGAATCCAGCTCAAGGGGAGACCCCAAGGCCTGACACTATTACTGAGTCTATGGAGTAATCACAAAAAGGGACCTATCATGACTGCACTCTGAAAGACCCAATAAGCAGCTGAAAGAGTCAGATGCAGATATTTACACTCAACCAATGGACAGAAGCTGCTGACCACTGTGGTTGGGGAAAGGAAGAGAGTGACCCTGTAGGAGAACCAGCAGTCTCAATTAACCTGAACTCCCGAGATCTCTCAAACACTGGACCACCAAACAGGCAGCATACACCAGCTGATATGAGGCCCCCAACACATATATAGCAGAGTACTGCCAGATCTGGGTTTAGTCAGAGAAGATGCACCTAACCCTCTAGAGACTGGAGGCTCCAGGGAGTTTAGAGGTCTGGTGGGGTGGATGGTGGAACTATCCTTGTAGAGACAGGGAGGCAGGGGAAGAGGTATGGGATGTGGAACAGTCAGAGGGTAGACCAGGAGGGGAATAATAAAATCTGCAGTCTACCTACCTACCTACCTACCTAACTAACTAACTAATATATATGCACACACACACACATATATATATATATATATATGGCTTTGGAAGCTAGATATTTTTTAAACTAAATTTCTAGTTGTCAGGACATGCTCATCTTTGGGCAAGTGATAAAGTCAAAGAGGGTTTCTTTTTACATCCTTGAGAACTTCAGCCAGATTCATCAAAAATAATCCTTTTTGAGTATGATATTGGATAATAATTAAAAAAATCCCCAGGAGTCTTGAGTTATTATTATTAATTATCATTATATTATACTACAGCCGTGTCTTTCCAACTTACTGGTGTGGTGCACAAGAGGAACCACCTGGAGATCTCATTAAAGTGCCAGTTTTCGTTCACTGGGTCTAGGGTGGGACCTGAGGTTCTCCATTTGTAACCAGCTCCCAGGTGATGCTGGTACTGATGCTGAGAGGTTTGCTAACAGCACTGAGATGGCTACATAGAAAGTTAAGCCAGTGCTACACTTACTGCTTTCTCCAGACTGGCAAACTGACCTTATGTGATGTAAATACGTCTTTCATTCCAAAGCATGAGTTTAATTTTTAAAAGATTATTGTTAGTTTAAAAGATTATTATTATTATTATTTCTGATGTTTGTATAGCGTCAGTGGACAACATTAAGCCTTGCTGCATAATTAGAAAGTATCGTATATTCAAAGTAAAATATATGGCACTCACCTGAATTGGGAATCAGGGTAGCTGGGAATCAATGACTTGGCCCCCAAGCGCCTCAGTTAACTACATGGGGGCGGGTGTGACAAGTTTCTATGTGTTGTTCTGAGGCTTCTGTTGGACACCCAAAGATGCACTATCATTTGAGTAGGACATGAGACTGGAAGTCAGAGATTTAGACTGGGTATAGCTGAGTGTGTGTGAAGTAGAAAGAGAAACAACACAGTGCTGGGGTGAAAGGAGAATGACCGACCAAATTAATTAATTAATTTTGTTAAAGACAAAATTTGGACAGTGAGTTTTCCTGCGAGTCAAGTAGGAACGTGGGGTGGACAGCCAGTGTTTAGCAGACACTTGTTGAACTGAAAACTAAAATCAAACAAACAGGAAACAGACTGAACTGTGCTCACAAGCACTGAATGACTCAGCCCATGTTCTTTTATGTTTGTTTCTGTCAAAAGCTGTCTGCATTTCTTTGAATGCCTTTGTATCTTCTACCTTTACCTGCTTTTTGTCTTTGTTCTTATCTTCTTTTGTGTTCTGACATGCTTTCTGCCTTTTATATATCACATGAAGTACTGTTGGTAAGAGGTTTTAAAATATATTTCTTTCTTATTTGAAAACAGCTGAGTTTTTAAAGAGTGAAAATTTGATGTGTTGACCTGATGGTTGCTGCCCTATCTGCCCAGCCCGTATCTGGTCACTTTACTGGTACCTACTGGGACAGAGGGACCCCTTGCCCAGTGATGAACTGCAGCAGTTTCAACAGATGGATGTTAACATATGCTTTTCATTCTGGTGTTGTCTTAGCTACTTTTCTCATTGCAGTGACAAAACACCTGACCCATGAACCTAAGGGAGGAAAAGTTTATATTGGTTTGCAGTTTCAGAAGGAACAGTCTGTCTGTCATGTGGCAGAGACACACAGTAGCAGGGGCATGCAGTGGGAGAAACATGCCATGGCAGGGGCATGCAGTGACAGCCTCTTCATATTACCACAGACCAGGAAGTAAGGACCTCAGCCCTGCTGACACGTGTCATCCAAGTAGACAGGCATCTCCCCAAATCATCTCTCTCTCCGGGCAACAAGTCCTCAAAAAAAAAAAAAAAAAAAAAAAAAAAAAAAAAAAAAAAAAGGCAGACATTCCAGAATCAGACTGCAATGGTTTGTGACATCTAAGCTGTAGCTAAGCAGTGGACTGTGTCTCTGAAGCAGTTGTATATGTGATCAGAAATGGGAACAAAGAATTCTGGTTCCTTCTTCAGGATCTTGAGCATCCAGGGATTGCAACACAAGCTAGGAATGAACAGCAGCTTTAAACCTGGGAGAAGGGAGTTAGTGGAGGGAGTTAGTGTAATCATCTCTTTACAGGGATGACTCGGGAGCCATATTGCCTAGGCTCTTTATGATTTTCAAGTTAGTTTTGGAAAAATCATTTCCATCTCAGTTTTTTTTTTCATGGCCATATTGAAGACAGAACACATAGCATAGTTCTTTTTCCAAACCTTAATAAATGAATCTCAACAAGAGCAGCATATACCTACCTGCTCTCACACACATGCACCGTATACTTTTCATTGGTTGGGTGTACAGACAGACTGTGACACATGAAGGAGGTTTATAAAGAACATTAAAACAGCTCTGTCTCAAAAGAGATTTAGATGAGCATAGAGGGCAAATAAGTTCACTTCTGGGACATTTAATGCACTGCTCTTTAGATAGTATTGATGTTTGTCAGGAGAACATAGCCTTGGGGGCACTCTCCCGCATGTGGCAGAATAATGGGATCTGGGTCACATGAGTTCTTTTATCTTCTTTCCCTCTTTGCCATTTATGAAATCCACTATTCATTCTTTGGAGATGGAGCTAAGTTTCTTTCCTATGTAAACGGAACTCTAATTAAGACCTTTAACCTCCCGAGGTCCTTCTAACAGCTGAGATCACCTTCTTGGGTATCATTAAAGAACTGAAAATCCCCACTGGCATGAGGTGTTTAGAATCAGTACCTGAATGACAGCTGGGAGACAGATAATGACTTGAAGACCAGAATATTGGTGAATGTAGATAATCACTGAAAATCATAGAGTCTGTCAATCAGGAAACCGATTTACATAGACAAATGTCCTTATCACCATTTTCCCCTCTTATTTGCAGAATTCAAATCATGGATTATTGAGTGGCAAAATGCCAGTCTAAATGGAATATTTGCCAGCTTAGGGTTTATTGACTTCAATTTGTTGGTTATAATTACTAACTTTTTACGTGTAAGTATTCTGGTGCTGACATGCTTAGGGGAAAAACTGAGCCACAGTGGTGATTGCACAGCAAGGACATCAGCAGAAGAGGAAAATTAGAAGCTAGGTGATCGTTTGAAGTCAGCAGTGATGGGAGTGAGTGGGGGGCTGAGTTACATTTTTAAGTGATTTAGCAAACGATGCTAAGAAAGTGCCACCACATCATTTTGGGTTTTCTATTATAACAAATTGTAATTGATCATCTTTTGGTACTCATGTAAGAAAAACCACTTTACAAAAAAATTTCCACTGCCCTAAGCAACTCATACAATATATGAGTATACAATATATGTATATATATATATATATATATTTTTTTCCCCTACCATTTGTTGAAAAGAATACTCTGAAATAGACTTCATTTTTAAATCCCAAGTTGCTTGAAAATTTTGTCAAGAGGCATCAAAGACGTTCCTTTTACTCCAGAATGCACTGGAATCAGCAGTAATAGTTAGACATAATGAAATCAAGAATGACATTTCCTGTGTCTCCCCGGGATGGTAGGTCATGGTGTGAAGTTTTCAGAGGAAGATGGATCCATTTATTCCCCGTTCTGTCTTCTGAGCAAATGTATATTATCTTGTTAAAAAAAAAGGTGACAGATTATCTTCCTGAGTTAGTTCTAACTTGCTTCTCATGTATATTAAAATCCGGCCCAAGCCTCTTCTGCCTAAGGAGGATAAAGACCATATTGTCCTCAATTTCTCTTTATTTTTCTAAGGAAGCAAATATTAGAGTTTGTAAGTAACACAAGTTCTTTCAAGGAGTGGACTGGGCTCTTGCCTTCAAGTTTAGTTTCTGCTATTTTTATTTTTTATTATTAGCTTACACTGGGTCTTTCTGCTCACCCATTCATTCATTCATTCCTTACCCATATAAGCCCTAGAATTTAGAGCTGTGTATATTCCTGCTAATAATTTTATATTATTCTCTTCATAGTTATAAGACTCTAAATTAGTTATAGTGCTTGTAAATATATTAGTAGGGAGAGTTTAGTTAACACTTATGTATTATATATTTTAAAATCCTAGAAGAGAAAAAATTATAATGCCCTCCCTGCAAGAAATAATGACATTCAAGGTAATAGATATGTCAGTAACCAGGATTTTAACATTCTATAATGTTTTTATATATGTAATATGTATGAAATCACACCATAGCCATAAGGTATACAAATATTGTGTGTCAATCAAAAATAAAATAGAAAATAAAGAAAACAACTTGTAAGAAGCAGGGTGTTTGGTGATGTTGGTTTAATATGATTCAGTCTCTGGCAAGTTTTCTAAAATTAACTGTCAGTTGACCAGATCTCCTCCCCTTTACTTCTACAATTTGGGTGTTTATACATCTGGGAGATAGCTGTCTATGAAGCTACCTTCCTTTCTTCCTCCCTCCTTCCCTCTTCCCTCCTTCCCTCTCTTTCTTATGTATGGGGGCTTACAAGGGTGGAAGAATGGTGGCCCTGGGAGGAATAAGAAGCAAGTGTGATCATGTGATCAGGGTGCATTGTATCAAATTTCAAAGCAATTAATAGAAATATGTTGCTGGGAAAAAGAAAGGCAAAACTAACCTTGTAAATTTGTGTGTAATATTGAATTTTTACAGATAATAATTTTCTAGATGTCACAGTTAGGGAAGTGTAGAGAAATCAGAAAAGAAAAAAATTGATGACCAGGAGATTTAAATGAGATAAAGTATAAAGTTATTCGTAACAGTGATGTCCCTGTATTAAACAGTAAAGGTTTAATCCTACTCATTGAAACACTGAGATGAACATGTATGTAGAATACTTAGGTGTAAGAATCTCCACAGTGCTAGAGACTTAATAGATTATAGCTGCACCTTCCCTTAGGAACTCTTATGCTTCCTCTTTGTAAAATGTAATTAGCAGATTAAAAAAATATTATTAATCATATAAGGCATAATTGTGGTTGTTTATATGTAAATTCTTTTATGTTCCTGGATTGCTTGTTTTTCCATTTTAAATAGGTAGGTTAGAGGTCAAATACTCTCTAGCTTCCAGTTGGTTCTGTGAGAGAACCAACAGGGGGCATATGTGGGAGGAGTCAGGATGCAAATTCTTCAAGAATTTGTCAGTTGTTGACTGTGAGACCCCTGAGAAGTCATTGTTTTTCACAATATACTTATCTTCTGTATGCTGTCTACATCTGTGACTGGTCCTTCTTCAGATCAGTAAAGCTCATATATGACAGTGTTCATGCCCTACGTCCCAAAGCATTACGGCTTCCCACTCTGCCATCTCTATCTGGCTGCTACTTTGAAAATTTCTGTATTTAGAAGAGTTGTTTAAATTCCAGTGTGCCTTTTGCTTTCTTTCTTTCTCTAACTCAAAGCTGAAAAAAAAAATAGAAAAGAAAATGTGATTTTCTTACATTTCAACAGACCGGCCGAGTATATTATTAGAGGGCAACAAATGACTACAAGTGGAATCAAATCTACCCTTTCAGGGGCACATAGAGACCAAACCATGTTCTTCGTGTTTTGAAAAAGCCCTGCTACCTATGATATGATACTTTTTCACATTTGCTGCGGAAGTTTCGAGTTCACCCTCAGTCATAAGCTATCTTTGAATTATTTATTCGGCAGGGAGACTGGATTGGCCTTGTCTGCCCCTCTCTGGATGGTTTTGTTAGCAGTGCTCTGCATTGTGAAGAGGGTGCTCTAGTGAGGGGTGTAGGCTGCATTTTGGTCCATAACGAATTAAACTTATGACGCTAGACTTCCCAGTGTGGACTGTATTTGCTTGTGCTAACAACTACAGGCTCTTGTGGCATGGGTGAGGATATAAAGCCTTACTTAGCCTGAGTGAGCTGATGTAGGGGAAAGAATAAAAATGCAGGGCAGTGTAGGATGAAATCTCTCTAGCTGTCTCTGACCCCCACAATTTCCCATTTCAGTAGGCTTCCTTGCTTTCTTTTGCTAATCTCTATCATGCATCAAAACACAGTGAAGAGTCCTCCTTGAGAGTCAAGTATGGGAACTCAATTGAGCAGAAAGACAGGCATGAATATTTCAATTTGACATTGGCTTCTGAGCTGGAAGCTTAAGAACTGCCCACAGACTGAGGGATTTTTGAATTAGGAAAGGACTCATAATTTTGAATGCAAAATTGGGGTACTTGTCATTCTTCTTTATTTTGTGACCATTTGGCTTTACTTTTTTTTCCTTTCCATCTTCTCTTTATGTGTTTTTCATGAAGCTGAGAGGAGCATGAAAGCTCAAGGCAATGTTGGGAGAGGGGGGGCCAGTGCTGGACAATCACTCCTAGCCCTGACTCCTTACTCTCATCTAACTTCTGATTATATACTCAAGTCTTGCCACAAGCACAAGTAGATTTAATACCACAGAGCAACAACGTCTGAACAGACAAAGCTAATGGCCACAACAGTCAGTATGCCTTTTCTGGTCCTGGGTTTTGCAGAAGCAGCAGATCCATCCTAAAGCCGGGTGGCAGGAAGCAATCATTGTGATGGCCACTATTGCTAAGGCCACCATCGCTGAAGATGTGCTCAGGCAAGCGCTACCTCCTGGGGGAAGAGTGGGGTTTCAAGCTGATCCATCTCTGGGGAAAACCAATGATGTTACTGAATAACACAAAGAACCCCTCACTAACATGCCCCGTCAAATATAGCAATCGATAAATGAATAAAGTTGTTTTTAGACAGGCTTTCTTTTTTACCCCCAAGAATCAACAGTGGAGATGCATGTGACTCAGAGTTGTGTGAGTTTCTTTGTAGGAGTATGAACTTACTACGCATCCTAGGACTTTCCTTGAGGGTACATTAGGTGCCTTTATCACTAGTTTGTCGAGGTTGAGTCTTGGCTTCCATGAGGTTGTGGAAAAATCCTAAAGTATAGAGAGCAGGAATGACACATGCCAGTCTGAACAGACCAGGCAAGTTTCAAGATTACAACATTTTGATGAATAAACAGTGAGAAATCTTTACAGGCAATAGAAATGACACCCATTGGGAAGTAGCAAACGCACTGTGAGTCTCAGTTACTCACAATTTCACTCCTCATTGATGCAAGCAGAGTCAGTAAAGGTAATCGGAAGAGACAGTTTACTGGAGGCATAAGCACCTTTAAGTCTGTCTTGAATAATCAGTCTACAGAAAACAGTAAAATAGAAGAGGCTTTTGATTGGAAATGTAACTTTTATTCAATGACAGATTGAAGTCCATGGGCTTCTAAAGTGTTCCCCAAGACATCTCTGGAGTTACTATGGCCCTTTCTAGCATCCCAAAGAATTGACTGACAAGTGAATGCTTTCCTGCTGTGAACCTGCTCAGGACCCAACTCTAATGCACTTAGTTGATTTGAATTGGAATTCTATCACTTCTACTTGGTAAAAAGATGATCTCGTGCTGATCAGTAGCTATAGCTGCTGAGTAATAAATATAGCTGCTTTGATTAATAAATAATATGAAAATTAGTAACGTTCTATTGAAATAGTGTTGTAGAAAGATCCCTCAATGTTGGTTCACATGGAGGAAAGTGATACATGATCCTTGAGGTTTTCTTTTTTTTCTGATTAATATTTATTGACCTTTTACTATGCATTAGAAACTCATATAACATCTATAAAGAACACAGTGAATGATGCCCTTTTAGAGTATCTGTTCATAAAGGTGATAGAATCCATATATTCAAGTTGTAATAACAGCATGGGGGAAAGTGTATGGGGTGATGAAGGAGTAACTGGAGATGGAAGACACTGAAAATGAGCAGTCAGAGGGATTCTGTTTCAGGAAGAAACAACTGCACAGAGGCCAAAGGTTGAGAAAAATCCAGTGAGGAAAAGGAAGGCACATGGGGTACTATTATGCAGAGCAACAGGGAATTTCCTGGTCCATGAGTTGAAAGAAGGCCTCCATGCTAAGGGCTTCATGATTCCAACAGATGAGCAAGGGGGAAAGAGAATCAGAAGCCAGCTCAAATGACCTTGTAGCCAGAAGTTTAGGCTTTATTCTAAGATCAAAGGGAAAGGGAAAATGATTGAAGGGCTGTGAGCAAGATACTACTTTTCTATCTTAAAAAAAGTGCTTTGGTTGCTGGTGTATATAGATCTGAGGAGGCCATGAATGGAAACAGTAAACAGCCAGAGTCCTAGGAATTGAGACATCACAGTGACTTGGCCTAGAGAATGTCTTTTGTTCTACCTTTGCTTGGGTACTGTCTAGGAAAACCCATGGAGATATCACCTTTATGTTTGAAGCACAGAGATAAAAGGTGGGGAAGGCATGCCTGGTCCCTTCAGGAACATTTTCAGAAGTTCTGCTCATCACTGCAAAGAAGGCTGGGGTGTGCAGTCCAGTTCTGAGTGGTCAAGCACCTAGAGAGGTTTCATCTAGCGAAAGTAGAAGAGAACCAGTAGCCTATTTTACACACACACACACGTACACACACACACACACACACACACACACACACACACACACACACACACGCACACACGCACACACGTACACACACACATGTGTGCACACACACACACACACACACACACAGAGAGAGAGAGAGAGAGAGAAATCAAAGTTTAGCTTCCTTTAGAGGCTACAAGTCAATGTGGAATCCCTCTTTAGAATGTATAAGTCCAAGATTCACAGAATAGCTAGTTAAATGTAGATCAAGCAATTAGCTTTATTAACAGCTAGGCAAGCACCAAATAGCTCCCCAGACACATGGCTGTCTGTTAAGAACTAGATTGCAGAAAAGCCAGCTTGGGCTTGAGGCCAAAATAATGCCTCCTACTTCTGTATCACATCTCAACTTTGGGACCAACTTTTGCACTCCTAGTAGATTTGAAGTCCTGTAAATTCAAACCAGCAGAATGGGTTTCTGCCCATTTTCAGACACTTGATTGCCAAGATTATATAGCAGGGAGGAAGATGGACTTCTGCACCAGGAAGACAGGTCCTGCCCACACGTAGAAAGGGAGACTGAGATGTTTTGATCTAGTCTGGAAATAAAGAGCTTGTTATGTGCTCTTGTCCAGCAAGTGTAGACCTCTGGTTTCAGGCTTACTTTCCTGTCTCTCAAGGATAGAGAGAATCAGACAATTGGATATGAAATCTTTCTTCTTCACCTTCCCAAAAAACAAGATTGGGGGTGGGAACTGAAGTTACCAGGAAGATGGAAGCTGAAACCCTTTTTAAAAAGAGGGTCTCATGATGAGTCTCGTGCTGTATAATTAATTAATTGCCTCAAATATGCTTTATTTGAGTAATGGAAAGAGCCTTATTTTAAGTATACATTACAGTTTTATGAAATCTCAGCACAAAGAAAATGAGAAATGAAGGAAAGTAAGATGACAGGTGTTTTCAAATATGCAATTTGATGCCTTTAGGAGCTGAAAGAGAGAAAAGGGAAAAGTCGGGTGAGGACAGCAGTAGAGAGTCTTGAAAAGGAAAGTGGGCAGAAGACTAAGAGGTTAGGGTAGAGCTGATGGTGGCGGATACAGCTACCTGTCATGGGGAGCATCAGTCAGAACAGCCAGGCTCTTGGCATACTGGAGAAATGATGGGAAAGGTTAATAAAAAGGCTATTTTTCAGGTGTGGGCAGAGACACAGGAACTTCCCTTGAATGCTGAAGTATTCAGAGATGGACAATAGTGAGGACACCTGCAAGGATCAAAGTTGAGGATGTATATTAGAGTCCCCAAGAGTTATGGCAGAGGCTCAGGTAGAGACCACGTTGTTACTGGGGGTTGGAGGAAGAAGTTGGAAGAACATATCTTGACCTCTGTTTGCACTTGTTCCCCTTTCTTGTTCCTGTGCCTCCTCTGGGACAAACTCTGTTGGAGCTGGAAACAGAAAAGGCAGGCAATAGAGTAGTAAAGAGAACACTCATAGACACAGAAGGGTGGGGCAGGTTGATGGGTAGATGGAGAAGATTCTTGTCTTGTTGTAGAGGAATGCAGCAGGAGGGGGGCAACACCAAATGTCCTGACATGGATTAGTGAATTACATCTAAACACTCATTGGACACTTGCCCCATCAAGTATTATAGATACCAAATAAATAACGAGCTAACTTCTGGAAAGATCATAAGCCATCCATCAATCTGGATTCTAGTTCTAATCCAAATGAAAGGCAGAGAATAAGGAGCACTGTTTGAAAAAGCCTGGGGGTGATTCCTGTGGAAGGGAGACACTGAGGTATGTACAACATCCGCAAGCAAAGGCACACAGCCTTCCCGTGCTGTAGTGCACATGTGGGCAAGGGTGCAGGTGTCCACTTCATGGCTTTTCTGTTTCTAGATCCAGAGTCTGGTCCAAAGGAGGCACAGCAGCCAGGAAGGGAAACAAGACTAGATAGAGGTCAGGATCTATTCCTTTAGATCCTTCTGCCATGGGTGGAACATAACAGGAAATGGGAAGGCTGTGAGTCAGAGTGATATCATAAACAAGATGAGAGTGTAGATTTTATTCTTGAGATTGTCGAGTGGGACTTGACACTGTAAAGGACATTTCTTCTTTAGAAGGATGAGAGAACAATGAAGGCTGTTTTCCTTAATGCCTCCTCTTGTTGATACATTTTCTTTGGTTTTCCTCATTTTTCTCTCCTCTTCTCTCCTTCACCCAGCACCTTTATTTTGTTGTTGTTTCTGATAGCTAAAACCCCCAGGGTTAAGGGGCTAGTTAGAATGGATCTGGTGCAGTGGAAAGAAAAATAAACAGCCTAGTTCTTTAATAAATTTTTACTTTAGTTGCCAGTAGGGGTTTAATTTGAGGGTAGTGGAAATATTGGGGATGCTGGTATAGAAATTAAAATGCTTAATGAGCCAAGGCTTAGTGGTCCATGGCAAATAAAGTAAAAACAGGATGCAACTCTATGACACTTTGAAAACTTGGCTTGAAATACTATCACTACGCCATGATGTTATTGTAGATTGCAACATAGAAGAATTGAAGAAATGAAATTGCAAACACGTACTTGCACATTAGTTTTTCACACATCGATCTCTGAAGAGAAAACTCTTCAAGACTTTAGGGAGAAAGCCCATTACTGGATTAATCAAACAACCATCTCCTATCTGCACTTTTATTTTATATACCCTTTACACCTGTTTAATTAATCCTAAACATGATGCTGACTGCTAATTAAACAGCCCTGGAAGTGACTGACTGAAGGTAGTAATTTGAGATAATTAGTTTTGGTTTCAAACACTCAATTTTCACACTTTGTGCTCATTTTTAGAAAGGGGTGGCTCATTATTACAGGCAGGGTGGGGGCTGTGCAAGACATTTACCGCTGGACTCTGAGGAGCTGAGGAAGTGGGAAGATTGCTTTCAAACAGGACAAGACATGGTCTAGTGCTGCAGAAGGCTCTTCCATAGCCACACTCACTCTCAAGCCCACATATACCCACCCACACACCCACTCACACCCACACCTACAACAGCACAACATCGCCTTGGTCAGACTGCTGAATTTTTTTTTTTTATTAGAATACAGAAATGCACATGGGGTTGATTAGTATAAGGCACGGGGAGAGCTCACTAAATGTCCAGAATTTCTTTTATGGGTTTTCTAGAAGCAAGAAAAAAAAAAGGTGAAGAAGGCCAAGACTGCTGTGCTTTGAGATTTGGAGAAACGTCTTGCTGAGTAGACACATACTATGAAGGCACAGAGCTTAATCAAGCCATCTGTCTGTTAAGGCAAGGCAAGGCTGGTATGTCTAGAATAGAAAGCAAAGGGCAGCAGGAGGCAGCTCAGACAGTTTTTATGGCCACACAGTGTTAAATAAGTTAACATGATCCCCACCAGGAAAATGGAACCAGGAAGAGTTTAGCATTAATTGGGCTGACCTGAACAGTCATTGCCATTGCTGAAATAGAAAGCTGGAGCCCGGTTACCAGAGGCTTCAGGACCTGGACAGTTCCAAGCACATTGGTTTGTGTCTGAGTCTGAGTAAAGCTTTTATTTGTATCTTCCTGTCATTTCAGTGGGCACCAATATGGAGTAGGATTCTGTAGACTGAGAGGGGTTATCCAGATGCTGAGTGACATTCAAAGATGTCAAGAATTGTTTAGAAATAATCTGTCTAGAGACTGGTGAGTGACCATTAGATCCTGGGGGTTCAAACTTTCGTGGCAAGCCAGGACAATTCCTTGAACATCCCCTTTGAATCTGATCTACATAAGTGAGCCCAGGTTAGCCAGGACTACATAGTGAGACTCTGTATCAAAAGCAAAATAAAACAATGTATCAAAATTATAATTTTAAAACTTAAGTGGTATCAAGTTTCAACCAACGAACCAACGAAGGAATGAACCAACCAACCAACCTTTATGTGTTAAAGCCAAAGAGAATTTCTGATGTGACCTTCTCAAATATATGTTTGTTCTATGGCTTCATTTCTCTTTCATTTCCACACCAGAACAATCAAGTACAGAATAAAAAAGTAGCCTCAGAAAGCACGAAATGTTTTCCTTTTGGCCTTCGACACCTGAAGCAAAAATAGATTGTTTCTCAGTGTTGGCACATTTGTGTTTCAAAAGGAAATGAAACCCATGGACTGTTAGGAAATTACTTCTCATTATACTGGTGGTCCTAAAACCATAGTTTGCCTTCAGGCTGATACCTCTAAGTTTCTGTTACAGTTTTGATGATTTAGTTTCTGGTGATAATCTATCACTGTACAAGACACACAGTAGGTTGACATGACCTCTCATTTGTTTTGCAGATACCTCAGATTAGCTATGCATCTACAGCCCCAGAGCTAAGTGACAACACCAGGTATGATTTCTTTTCTCGGGTGGTCCCGCCTGACTCCTACCAAGCCCAAGCCATGGTGGACATTGTGACAGCCCTGGGATGGAATTATGTGTCAACACTGGCTTCCGAGGGGAACTATGGAGAGAGTGGTGTTGAGGCCTTCACTCAGATCTCAAGGGAGATTGGTGAGCATGTATTTATCAGTTGGTTGAATTTGGAGGTGACAGGTTGCTAAAATATGCACACCTCCAAGTGCTGTCTGATGTATATGAGATAATTAGAATTCTCTCAAATGCGGGGCCCAGGCTGTGCTCTGTATGGGGAAGCTTAGGCGTATTGTAGATGGTTTTATTGTTCTTATTTCTAGCAAGGTGACTCTTTGGTGCTAATTTGAGCAGTAGAGCTCCTGACTTCGGTGAGTATCTTTTGAGTTGTCTGTTTTGATGAGGGAGTTTGCAGGCACCTTAGAGCCACAGTGAATTTGAATAAATGACATACTGTTTGATTGTTCTAGATAGAAGTTTACATTAGCAAGTCATCAAATTAAAAAAAAAAGTCAGTGGAATTTAACAGGGGACACTAGAGGGATCAGTGCTTGTAATCATCTTAAAGCAATATTAGATCAGCCCCCAGGGGTAGTCCTAAGTCATACTCTCCTTGTCATATTTGACTTTTTCCATCTTTCATTTGTATATAAAAGTGTAGAGCTTCCAGAGGGATGAAGGGGAAATTGTGAAAACTTAGTTAGGACAAAGTGCTGCAAGATCCTGTCCTGGGAGTTCTTCAAAGAGCATTT
The DNA here is from genome assembly GCF_000001635.26 of Mus musculus. NCBI lineage: Eukaryota > Metazoa > Chordata > Mammalia > Rodentia > Muridae > Mus > Mus musculus. The sequence goes on along the minus strand of NC_000072.6, from coordinate 27,980,571 downwards.
CCAGTCTCTGTAGCTATTTTATCAACATGTATATTTATCTGTGAGGCTGTAAATCCATTCTATTACTTAGAAAAAACAGATCAGGGCAACAGAAAGCAGCATACAGCAAACTCTTACTGACAATTAGTCAGTGATATATCTTTGTAGATAGGAGACATTATTGGCAATTAAATAATATTTTATTTAAAAATTACTCTTTTGTGTTGGTAATTATGATGTTGTGGAGATGCAAAACTATCTCTTGACTACTTTAAAGCAATTGAGAACTTCAAGGAGGAAATTATGTTGATCACTTAATGGTTAGAAGTTTTGGTTCAGGAGGAGATCACAGGGTTGGTTGAGATTTAACTATAATTACCTGGAACTAAGAACCTAAAGTTTTTGAAATAAGATTCTCACTCGAGAGTCATAGGTGCCTGAAGCCTTTCTAATGGATGTAATAGGACAGGAAAATTTACTGTGCTCAGTGATTTTTATATTTAACATGTGCTCTATGGCTGTATTGTGGCAGAAACTGTAGAGAGAGACTTGTCGAGGTGGCAGATGGGGTTAATTGATTTAATTGGACAAGTGTTCATACCAACTGTGCCTGTGATACCATAATCCTTGCATTTTGGAATTTTAACTCATATCACCACGGCTATAAAAATGATTCAAATGCTTCCATTAAACTTTAAATTATATTATTTTCTTGGAAAAAAGTCCCATGTTTATCCTTAAAGGAAATGCCCCTTCAGATGAAAGCAATGACTTCTGGAAGCAGGGTTAATACATTATTCAAGCAGCTGATGTCGGCTCTTACCAGAGTGATAATTCAACATGTGGAGGAAAATAGGAGAGTGTATATTGAAATAAGTTTTCTGCAGTGATTCGGGGCATTCTTCAATGCTGGGACACATTTTGTGTGCACGGAACAGTTACTATGAAAAATTCAATAAGGGCATAATTTGCCAATTGTAGAATGTGAAGTAATGTATTGTTGTAAAAGTTAAGTGAGGTGCAACTAAAATAAGAAGGACTTGATTTTCTTTTTAGGAGGCTTTCCTGAACATTGAGAATACTGTCACATGGGAAGACCTAGGTGGCCCTTCCATCATTACTGTTTCTATCTGAGTCATTACTATGGAAGAAAATAATTTTAGCACCTCATGGATGCTCCTGATTACAGAAACACATTTTTTTTCCCTGTGTTGATCCTTTCAGTATTCTGTGACTTGATTGGCTGTCCATTCTATTTCAGTTCTCACTTATCTGGGGAATGGAGGAGGGATGGATTGTCACTTAATATGCAGAATGTTGAAAAGGCCAAATTAGTACCATGCCAGAGTGTGCCATGGAATATATTAAATATCAGAATCATCCCTCATTTTAATGACAAAGATTTTATCTAGAACAAAAATAGCTGGAAATTCAACCTTTCACATGACAATGATATTAATGGGAATGGCAAATAGTAGCAACTTAACCCATTGCAGAATTATCTGATGACTCTAATGAAAATTCATTAGTTCTGTAACATTTGCCAAGCTCTCACCATGTTAGTAGTGTGTATTTAGAAACCTGAGTGTCTGGACTGAGAGAGAGTTAGTTACGTTCAGGTTTTGGAATATCTGTCCATTGATAAAGTTATGTATTCTCTCAACTTGTACACAAAACTCTATTCTCTGTTCTGAGTTTCTCTCTTCAGCAACATTGATTGCTAGAAAGTTCCAGTATAAGTTGAGGCAGCCTATGTTTTATGTCTGATTAATTAAGGTAGATCATAATGTAACGTATTAAAATTCATTTAGTGATACATTGCATGTCCAGTTTAATTAGAGTGTTTTGCATTTTAACAGAATCTGAGTTTCTAGACGTAGTTTCTGTGAATCTTGGAGAATGAAGATTATGCATTAATGGTAGTTAAGAACAGACATTGACAATCGCTCATTTCTAGGCAATGTCCCTGTTGAGGAGATATAGGAGGCATTTGATAGATTTGATATCTTAGCTGTCTTAGTGTCAGTCTAGCCATATCTTATAGAAACTTTTAAACAAATAACAATATATGTTCACAGAAAGCACAGTTTGACCAGAATATAGTACACAGTAAAAAAAGCCAAATAAAATAGAGAGTTAGATATCGATACACATTTGAGTACTATAAGTTATAAGGTATTGATGTTCTAAGTAATTGCCAAAACTTCCGAGGGCTGAGGAAATCTATCAGGTTGAATATATTAGTGGAGGATGGAAGACTACATAAGGGGCCTCTGCAGTATCTGTCTTGGTTTAATATAGGGGTGTGGCAGTAGAAATAGCAGAGTAGACAGACAGGAGAGACATTTCTGAGATCAAGTTTACGGAACTTGGTAACTGATTAAAAGTAGATCTCGAAGGCCAGACAAAAAGTTACAGCTGACCACGGAGCTCTGTAGCTGCGCAGTTCAGAGAAGGCAAGCACAGTCACAGAAGCGGAGTGGGGAGACGTGTGGAGTGGGGAGACGTGTGGAGTGGGAGCTTGAGTGGGGAGACCTGTGGAGTGGGAGTTTGAGCTTTCTCAGCAACATCTTTGTGGAGACGAGCAACAGGAGCATTGGTCTAGCTAAGCGGGAACGCTCAGCACCATCTTACAAAGATCTGAGTTCAGGAGGCAATGGTGGGTGCCGAGGCTGAGAATGTAGAGAGTGAGAAACAAAGGAAGCCAAGAACAGACTCCTCGGCAGAGATTTCATGAGAATTATGGCTTCATACAGTAACGGGAAGCCAAGATCGGGACAGTGTTCTCTCTTCTTGGTGGATTGGTGGCCATAGGTGGCTCTTAGTCACCTTTGAAGACAGTTTTTATTATAGAAAATGTGCATTTATTTTCTTTGGGTAATTTTTTCATTCAAGGACTATGAATAGTTTTTAATAAGAGAGTAGGAATTTTTTTTTCCAGTGACCAAAACCAAACGTGTATGCGCAGTTACATAGACCCACACTGTGTGATCTAGAGAGATGAGTCATCTTTGCAGAAGTGCCAGAACAAAGAACCATCTGTGTGATTTAAGTTGTTGCTCATTGCTTCTCACCTCTGCTAGCAAAACCCTGAAACTAAGGTGCTTCAGGGGTGTGCTGATTCTGAGATCTTGGAGGAGAATCTCATCTCTCTTGGAGCTTCCGAGCTGTGCCAGCAATCTTCGATCATCCTTAGCTTTGGAGACACATCACTTTAATGACTGCGTCTTAAATCACATAGCCACTTTCTATGTTGTTGTAGTTCTTTGTGTTCTGTTGTTAAAGAGATGCAGCCATATTGGATAGACCCACCTTACTAGTATGATCTCAGCATGAATAATGTTTGCATTGTCTCTATTTCCAAATGGTCACATTTTGAGTTACAGAGGTGAGGATTTTAGCACATCTCCATATGTATGGTTCAATGCATTACAGATGGTCTCAGAGGGGGTGGTGTCCAGAGAGAGGAGTGTGTCTGCGGGGCAATCCCTAAGAACATGTTAACAAATAAGCATGGACACAGGATTTAGTTAATAGAGATGCCTATAATACACTGACTTCAGAAGTTCCTTGGCATTTTATGCAATCCCACTGTTCTGGTCTTGATTACAAGAATAGGATGGCTTAGTATATAGTGCAGGGTTCTAGGTATATGTGTGATCCCAGCATCTCTATTTCCCTGGTTCATGTTGTCAGGAGCTTCCAGCAGGAATGTCAGAGACAACAAATACGACTATATACTGGTTGTGGAACTACTTTACATTGTTCAGTTTCAAAAACCCGTTATTAATAATAACACCTAGAAAATGATAAACATCCATACTGTGTCTTCTAGCCTAATTTATTTCTATTTTCCCCCTGGGTCTCCTTTGGGTTGAGGGGAAGGAGTAGCTTAGTAGTTCCTGGGTTACAACTTATTCATCATCCATGTTACACACCCTCAATGGTTAGAGCCGCGCTCCTCTATTTGTCTTGTTTTAATTATTCAATATAAGGTCTCACGGATACTGTAATAAAGGGGTTGATGATATTTGATCATGTTTTACTATCACAAGCTGGGAGGCTTGTAGCTCCTGACTCAGTAAATGACTTCTTTGAGTCTTTAGACAGTTTCTTTCACATCCTTGTCTTACCTTATTATTCTAGTTTTAAAGGAAGACAGGATAATAAATGTTAATGCTGCTTCTATCATTATAAAGTGCAAGGAAGCCATGGCTTTATCTTTGAAGATAAAAGGAATTTGTGAAAGGAGGATATCTTTTCACTGTAGATTTTCACAGTAAGGAGACACACCTCCTTTAATCAGTAATCATGTTTGTGAATGACTTATCGAAGATGACAAGCTTTCAAGCCATTGTTGCGAATATCACAAGGGGCAGGATAGACCTAAATCTGTCAAGTCTTCTACTGTATGTGACTTTTCTTCTAATTTACTGATGTTGGACATTTCTGACTATTATTTGACATGTGTTCAGAATCTTAAAATCTCAGTGTTAGAAAGGACTGTGAAGAGAGTTGGCAACTTGCATTTAAATAATGGGATACACCGTTTAAATTAATTAACTTTAGTATGTAAAATGATACTTGCCCCCCAAATTTGAGGTGTGATTCAGTTGATCTCATCTTGGTGAGAATCAAACATTAATGGGACACTTCATTCATATTATAAAATTGACAACTACCCACTGATCATATATATATATATATATGTATATATATATATATATATATACATATATTGTTGAGCACATTATTTTATCAGAAAGAACTTCCCCCCTTAGGTTGTAAATAAGAACCAAATTTCTATGAGTAAAAATGGATTTAGTTTTAAGATTAAAACAAAGTATTTTCAATGATGGAAAGAAAAGCATACATAAAGAACAGTTTCCCCCTTAGATGTTCATTGCTTTGGAAAAATGACTTCCAGTAGGCAAAAATCAATTTGACAAAAGCATTAATGTTCTAAAATACTATGAATGAAAGGAAACATTTTAGTTCAATTGAAATTTTTACTTTATATTCATACAGCTGAGTTCCATTGATAACACTACATTTCAAGTTGCAAATCACATTTAATTAATATTAACACCAGGTAATTGGCAAAAATAACTTCAAAGGAGGGCTGAGGAAATCGCAAATTGGAACTGCAGGTGCAGCGATACTGCAGAGGCTCTAGTGGGATCCAAAGAAAGTGTATATGATTTCAACAATTACTGCAGAACCTGATCAAATAGCGTATCATTTCAAAGCTGTTCTTCTCTCAGGCCTTTCCTAATATTTAGGGCATAGTGACTGCCAAGTATCAACAACAGCTGTTAAAGTGAACTGGCAAACAGCATTCAAACAAATGCCTTAAGACCTGTAATTCAAATGTGGTAGTTGAGTTTTCAGTAAACAATGGCTGTTGGGTGCAGTGGATTCCACCTCAGAGCAGAAAACCTCTCTTAAATCCACTTTGTCTAACTATGAGAACACTAATGGCCTCTCCCAAGGATTGATTTGTTTGTGAGGAGTCAGGATCAAGTGGTGCAAACATTATGACGATATTTGTATAAATGTTGCTTATTATCAGGTATTGCTCCTACAGGAAATGGAGAGAAGAATTGATGCCTCCCCCCAAACAGAACAAAGCTGTGGAAGAGCAGAGGGATGCCGGGTGCCATTGTCTGGATGCAGGATTTGGGTAGACAGAGCTGGTCTTAACTTGCTAATTAGCTCCAAACTAACTGCTCATTCAGGTTTGCTTGTGAGAGCAGGGAGGGGGGTTCTGGCTGCTCCTGACCCTGTGCTCCGTCCTCTCTCTTTCTTAGTTTTCCAGGGATATCTCAGCAAATATTCTGCCCCCAGTTTGATTTTCAATAGCCTTAGATATTCAGTGTTGCTTATTATGCCATCTGATAATTATCTTTTTATTTATTTATTTATTTATTTATTTATTTATTTATTTATTTATTTTTGGTCAAATCTGTTGCCACGTGAGCTGTTCTAAAACTCTTTACAAGTTTAAGATACATTGCTCCTCGGCTGTTCCTGAGCATCAACATGAGCTACTGTTAGCCACTCAGACTAGAACGCTGATTTGTCTGTGCGTTTTCTTCACCCCAGAGTGTTTTATTCAGTGGAAGACCACCCAGTATCCAGCAGGCTGCCTGACCCACAACACATGCTTTATGAGTTTTTATTTAGTGACCATTGTCATCAGATACATGGTTAAACTCTTCATGTGATCCCAGCGGTTGGGAATTGAAAGACAAAGGTAGCTCCAATAATGGCTTCTGCGTTTTACTAGCTTATGTCTAACTATAAGAGAGCCTGGAAGGGCTTCTGCACCATCAGGCCACTTTTTCTTTTGTGCCCCAAAATACTGAAGCCTGGGCTCATCCTGACTCTCATCCACAAGCCAGGTAGTGCTGGGAAGTGGTTCAGAGCTTCTGCTGCCTAAGCCTGAGTCTCCAATCTATCAATAGGACCTTTGGTAAACTGCACTATGTTGCAGTCTAATTGCCTTATCTATAGACTGAGAATAACTGCTGTTTGAGAATTGAATAAGATCATATACAAGCGTGAAGGCAGGTAGTGAACAAGGGTCTATTATTTTCATTATTATCGAGACAGGAACTTTATATATAGTCTAGACAGGATATGAACTTACAGCCTTCCTGTCTGAGTTCTAGGATCACAAGCTATATGCTATCTCACAGGGCATCGGGTTGCCCTGTGTAAGAATATGTTAGAATTCTAACAGAATTATTTTAGAGTCCTGTGGCTTGGCAGTGGACTTATTTCTGAATCTGCTTACAGTTTTGCTCAGTGTGTATGAGGCAGTGTTTCTGGTACTGACTATTAGTTTCCCTTAGCATGATAAATACATTGCCTAAGATAGAGCTAGCACATAGTTGAACACATGAATTAATTAGGCCATCATTGGCACACTAAATCTGCATGCTCATCTTCCTTTTTTTAACCCTTCTGAATATTAAGTGTCTGCCAGTATCTCTAGTAAGCCCACCATATATTAGGCTATATTTTTTTGTCAGTTGTGAGGGCAGAGAGATGAATTATACTGTTTTCTAGCAGGTCACTGTTGTTGTGAGTCAGAGAACACAGACATACAAGCAAGCAAGCAAACAAACAAACAAAAATGTAGATTATGAACTTTGCATTGGTGGAGGGTATGGATGGTGAAGGATTAAGGGTGGAGGATGGAGGGTAAAGGGTGGAGGGTCGAGGCATCACTTAGAAGCCACATCCAAGAACAACAGGCCTGCTAGAAGGCATCTTTCAGTCCACATGACAAAAAGACCTGGAAGGAGGCTTTGGGGCAATGGTTGGTAGGTCCTATGCTCAAAGGGTGCATGCAGTGTATCATGGGAGTGACTTTAGATAACTTCGGAAGAAAGAACTTTTTTGAGATAATGCTTCATCGCAAAATGGAATGTAGACCATGCCAACTTGGTGTTGTAGCACATACATGTGGAGTGTTTAATAGGCCTGAAATATGAACAGTGCCAGACAATAGCATCTGTGTGTCTATCTATTAGAGGTATCGTCTCTTGGGCCATCCGTGTTTGACTTGTTCTTATGTGAACGTCACAGTCACAGTTGTCTACCCTAGCATCACCCATGCCCTTGGCAGCACTTCCAGCCTTGTTCAGTCTTTGAGAGGAAGCCAGGGACAATGGTTGTCAGTTTTGCAACCTTCCCTCAGGAGTGAGTGCTGGGCCCTTCTGTCACTGCAAACATCCAGTGTCCTACCCTTGACTTGACTGATGGATCTGCTCTTACACTCTGATTTCCCAGGCTTGGATGACAATGTAACAATTATTCTTTGCCAGCTTTTGCCTGGGTGGCAGCATCTGCTCCTCTGTCTGTACGCTCACCCAGTGGATGAGGTCTAATGACAGGATGCCATCAGGCAGAGCCTGCTCCTGACCTCTACTCAAGGGTTCTGATCCTGCCTAACTTAGCATCCTGTTAGCAGCATCTTCTTAGTTAGGACACCATGAATGAACACACATGAGTTCTACAGTGTAAGAGAATTCACCTTCAGGCCTCAGTCTAGTTCTCTCTTTCAGACATTCCCTTCTAAATACTTAGAAAAGGTCAGGCTCTGTCACATTTGAAGTGTGGTCTCTGAAATTACTTTTTCCTGTTACCTAACTCCCATTTGCCAATTGCATTAGGTACTTCAGGATACTGTAACAAACTACCATAAATCAGGTATGCTTAAAGCAAACAATTCTATTGTTTAGGGGCTCTAAATGGCTGGATGCTCCAGATGAAACAAAGCATTAGCAAGACCCAACCCCCTACCCTCTCACACTTCCCTTTGAGTTGTATATTAATGGCCAATCTGCCATTTCCTGCAGGTCTACAGTGTCACTGTGATCTGTGTGATATTGAATGAGGGACTCATCTTACTTCAGGATGACTTCATTTTAATTTGATTAATTAAAGCTACAATGGCCCTTTTACAAGTACAGTCACATTCAGAAATACTATGCCTTAAAAGGTTTTTTTTGGGGGTGGGGTGGGGAGCATAATTTAATCAATGACACCAAATATAGTTACTGGTTGAACTCTGATTGGTGGAGTCCCGTTTGAACTGAGCCCATATTTGTTTTTTTTCTTTTCTCTTTCTCCGTTTCTGCTCACCTATGAGGGGCAAGTCTTTTTAGTCAGATTAGATATTTCCTTCCCTCTTGTCCTTGCCAATCTGTCCCCACATACCTTAGAACCAAATGCCCAAGTCACAACAAGAAATGTGCTTTCCTATGTGCTTAGCCCCAAAGATGTCACATTCTTTTAATTTCCTTTCTGAAGACATTTCAGTGTTAAAGGCACTGTGCTTGGGGATGCTGGCAGTAAGTAGCTCAGAGCTTGAAGGTGCAGTCTGTACTTTACGGGGTCGATAAAAGCCCATCATATAAGCATCCTTCTGCAGAAATGAAGCAACATCAGACTCCATTTAGGTTACGTCCAGGGACCTTAGAAGAGTTGGCCTGAGAATTAGAAGTGTGTTTTCCCAGTTTCCTTCACAACTTCTCAACTAAGCAACAATTATAGTTTCCTTCAAAACAAATGGCTCGAGAATAATAAAACCAAAAAGCTTGTAAGGTAAATAGTTGAATGAAATAGGTGCCAATTATTCCAAGGGTTATGTCCCCGGACAGGACTCTGTTGTGTGGACTCTCTTCTTCACCATCTGTGTGTCTGATAGACCATGGTCTCTTGCTCTTGCTGCTTTCATAACTGCCTAACCAAAGCTGTTTCAAGACTCATTGGGGGCTGTACAAGGGGGAACATGGGAAGACGAGAGAATGTGAACCTGAAGTCAGCATATTAGGTTTCTTGTTAACAGCTCTGGGAAGAGGTTTGGTCAGAAAAAGAATTTCAACTAATGATTTAAACATGGCTTCTGGCAGTTGTAACAGTGAGGGAAAAATGCTGCCTCTTATAGCAGCTCATACCCACTTCCCAGGCAGTGCTATGCACAGCCATGTGACTCTGTAGTCACATTTGAAACATGTATCATGGCTGACATGCATGGAATAGGCTATTAAGGGAAAGAAGGATGTTCAGTGTTCACTGCCACTCTTTTGTATTGGATATCATGGAGAGAAATCCCCATGTTCTCACTGAAATTGGTCCTTGGTGTTACTGCCCGTGTAAACCCTGTGCCAAATGGAACTATTTCTGGGAGCGATGTGACATGTCTTCCAACAAATATTTGAATACCTACTATGTTTTGGGGGCATGTTTCTAGATGGTAGGAGTGTAGTACAAATGAAACAGATCAGAATCCTGACCCAGTGGGATTCTTAGTCAAATTTCTTATAGAACATGTAAGTTTTGTGTCCTTTTTAATCTCATATCGTTCTGGAGTGTGAGATAGTCGAAGCCAGAGTGAGGTGTGACTGAAGGCATGGAGGAACTGAGAGTGGCTGTGTCTTTATCACACATATAGCTGGATCCCTTGGGTGTCCTAGAGATGCTGACGTTTTGTTAGGGTGTATGTGTCTTACTGGTGGTGGTGAGAAACACACATCTGAAAGAATCAGCCTGTAGAAGATTAGGTATGGAGCAGACTAGAAGCAGGGGGAGTGACAGATGTGAAGAATGCCATGTGTAACAGAATTCCACTCAAACATGGTCGGGCAGATCAGAGGTGGTGGCTCTGGTTGTGTCGTCAGCCTACAGCAACACGGCATGAGATTCACACTCATCACCTTTCTGCCCCAGCTTGGCCTGATTAACATCCATTCTTGATAACTTCCTGGAAGCTTTTATCAAATTTTATTCCCTCCTCCTTCCAGTTATATTGAGGGTATCTTTTAGGTGTGTGTGTGTGATGTGTGTAGGTGCATGTGTATGTGAGTTTGTGTGTGCCTGTTTATGCAAGGGAAGGTCAAAGGACAGAGGGCAATTTTGGGTATCATTTCTCAGGAACCACTGAACTTTTTGAAACAGGCTTTCCTCCTGGTCTGGAGCTCACCGAATAAGTTAGGATGGCTGGTCAGAGGCTCTCAGGAATCATTAGACTCTACTTCCTTAAAGCTGAGATTATAAGTGCACATGAGCACATTTTATCTTTATTATTTTTTCTTAACATGAATTCTTGGCCTTGAATTCAGGTTCTTGTATTTATAATGGACCAACATCCCAAACTTAACTCTATTCCCAGAGTCTTTTCTAGGGATTCTACCAAATTAAAGTTAGCTCAGGTTTCGATAAAACATGCATGTTTTGTGTAGAAGAAATATCACAGTGGAGAGGATGAATCAGTCTCTGATGTTGGTATCTATCATAAAGCCAATGAGAAATAACTTTTTCTTTTCCGAGGTAGGGAGGAGTAAGCAAACACTTAATAGAGTGACTGAAAGGGAAATGGTAGCATCTCCAGTGGGATCTGCCAGGACAGGTGTCTGCTGTGGTCAGTTGATTTTCAAGGGTAAACAAAGGGGATTCTTTCTACCTACCGTTTGTGCAGGTTTGTGGGAAAGCAGAGTTTAGGGTCTTCTGAGAAGGGAGCTCTGCCCAGATCATATGGAACATAAGAAGTTCGACATCATGAGCACTTTTGTGGCTCCATGAATTAATTTCATTATTTCCTCTTTAGTTTTCTTTTTTTTTCTACAAAGGCGGAGCACACACTTTGTGTATCTTTGCACAGTCCTAAGTTCCGGAAATATACTTCTAAATATGTGGCAGAATGGATGTCCGACCGATAAGTGTGACCTGGAGATAGGCCACCAGGAAGCAGATGACTTGGGGAAGGTATATGGACAGCTGAGGAGTCCAGTTTAAGAATTCCGTACCAGAATTTGACCCTGAGTTCAGCATCAAAATTCTCCTGGTAGCACTTGAGAGAGATGGGTTATAGGGCCATGACTGTGTCTGCAAAAGGCAGGTACATAGGAAGGAAGGAGAGCCAGAAAACCAAGGTTCAGGAACAGATTTAAGTTGGGAAACAGAAGTATCAGCATAAGGAAGTCCAGGCCCAGATTGTCACACTTGATCCTGAGAACAAGCACCAGATGGAGAGTGTAGAGTTCCAGTAGGGAAACGCTAAGTTAGGGACTAGAGCTTTGCTGCATTTGACAAACAGGATCGGATGCAAAATTCAGGAAGTAGATGAATTTGCTGAACACTTTGCTCCTCTTTCAACAGCTTTTCTGTTTCCAGGTGTAGAACTGTGTCATGTGATTCTTGATTGCCAGATTCCACCCAGGCCCGGGGCTCCTGGTGCTTCTCATATTTAGAGTCCTAGTCTGAGTTCTGGAGTCCTGCTTGTTTACTGCTCCCTCTATACATGCTTGGTGATTACATGAAGCTGTGCTTGAGCCATATACAGGGAATTCATAGATGTGTCTTTAGCCTCACTGGCCTTGGACTCTGGCAAGGAAACTAGCTTAAAGACAGACAGGAAACAAGATGCTGATTACAGATTGTGCTTTACCAAGCAAGAAACAAATGCCTGGTTATGGTTATGGTTTGTTTGAGAAATAGCTGGGAGGCTGGTGGCTACAATGCTCAGGAGTGAAAGCAATGGGTTGGGTAGGCAAGGGCTTAATTGATTGACTCCAGCTGAATAGGCCAGGGAAGGGGTGTGTGCGTGTCAGTCTAATGCACCAGGAAGCCTTTCCAGGTGGTCTTGATAATGCTATGCCGTTATTTAGGCCATAAGATAATGTATAGATATTAGGTTTCAGGGACAAATGGAGCAGAGGATTAGCTAAGAGTTACTGCTGAGTTTCAGGGCAAGGTCTGGGATAGGTTTTTGTCAGAGTGGGTGTAAGAGGAAAAAACAAACAAACAAACAAAAACAAAGGCAGACATTGTTAATAGCAGAAGTAGAGACCCCAGGTCTGGGATACTGAGAACTTTGATTCTCTGAAGGTCTATGGCCTTGAAATAAGCCAACACCAGAGTGTATCTACAGCTCTTAGATTGGGATGGTGATGTCCAGCATGGCCAGTGAGCTTTCACTGATGACTGATGAATCAGGTGAATTATTTCCTGGAAAAACTCTCACACTGAGTGATTTCATGTGGAATTGCTCAAAAGGTCAATGACCTCCAGGTTGTTGTTACTTTCTAAAAAGTAAATCAATTTAGAGATCTTTATTTCTCTTTTCCCTTAGTGGTGGGAGGACATAGAATTTAGAGTGCTAGTAACAGTTTTAAATATTTTCCGCTCAATTCATGTTTCTTGTTTCTTTCTCTTGCTTCACATGTTGAAGCATGTGATTCATGTTAGAGCTCATTAATCATGGTGCAGTTTTCTGGACACTTCTGTGCTTTCATAAGACAGTTGTTCACTCCTGTGTCCACAGAGTCAAAGGTCTTGGGGAATGGTCAGCTCACATTCTTGTGTCTAGAAATTAGACCTACTGTGCCTTCCATTTAAAGTACATAAAATTATAATTTGACATAACTGCTTTTGGTTTGTAAGTTGTAATATGGACCACATTCTATTAAATATAGCCTATTTACTTATATAACTCCCCAAAGCCCGAGTGGAAGATCAAGGCCTTCCAAGGACTCTTTTTTTAATGCTTTTGTGTCAAAATATAGGTTTCTCCTGATATAGTAAGAGAATGGGAGGAAACTGATGTACAAATGCTACTTGACATATGTCTTCTAATATAGTTCTTTGCTACTAGGCAACTATTTTCCCTGTTTCTCAGACAATAGGACCAAACCTTCAATAATATGTATAGCCTAGGACTGCCTCGTTAGTAAGCAGTAGTGTTGAGTACATCTCCAGAGTCCATTGCACATTTTTTACTTCCTCTTGCTTGTTTCTCTTTTGAGGTTGTCTGCTTGGGTTTCTACATGCATGGCTGCCATTCTGGTTTCGTGAGGTTGTTGCAGGACAAAAGTTTGCATTTCTCTTTTCCCGTCAGCCAAGCTTGAACATTTTTCTTGTTTCCTGTATGAATTCTGTCTACCATTTGGGAAGAAGGCACACACAGTGCTTTCCTGGAGCCAATTTCATGCCTTAGCCCTGAGCATAAGCAATAGCTCTCTATGCAACACTCTGAGATTCCCTGAAGTAGCTCTGGTTGAGGTTGTCTCCGTGGTTTTAGCACTCAAGGCATATATTAGGACAGGGAACATTGCACTCAGTCAAGACTCATATTTCAGCAATGAGGAAACAGAGTTTAGGAGTGAAAGGAAGCCTAGAGGCCACACTGACTTCAGTGGGGTTTAGGGAGGTTTACATTTTAAGACAAAGTTTAGAGAATTGTGTCTGGCCATAGCTCTATTCTGTTTTCTGGTGTATTCATTGGCTTTATTCTTTTTTTTAGGAATCTTATGCTAAGAAGACGACTATCAGTAGCTGTAGGCTTTCATACCACTTCTTAAGTTGGTTTCTTAGAGTTACCTTAGTATACATCATTGCATGGTGGGTGGCTTGGAACAGAGATTTATTCTACTACTTTGTGGCATCAAAAGCCCAAAGTCAAGATATTGGCAGGACTGGTTTGTGAAGGTGCTGAGGGAGAACATGTTCCCTGGATCCATCTTAGTTCTTCATGGTTGCCAGCTGGTCTTGACTTGTAGCTACCCAGCTCAATCTCTGTCTCCATTGTTATGTTGCCGTCCTCTGTGTTTCTGAGCCATCTCTTTTCCTGTTTCTTATAGGACAGTCATCATTTCCTTTCATCCAGGAGGATCTTCCCTTGAGTTTCCCCTCTCCCCATGATTTATTTTTTTTTTCACATTAAATTTTAATCACAGCCCCCTCCCTCCTCTCCTTCCATCCATGCCCTTACAGGTGCTTTTATGTGGAATTGCTAAAAAGATCAATGACCTCCAGGTTGCTATTACTTTCTAAAAAGTAAGTCTATTTAGAGATCATTATTCTCCCCCCATTACCCCTCTCTCCTTTTCAGAGAAGGTACCCCTTGAGTGCCACCCCACCCTGGGACATCTGATCCCAGGAGGACTAAGCACCTCCTTTCCCACTGAGGCCCACCCAGGCAGTCCAGGTAAGGGAAGAATATTCAATGGCAGGCAACAGGGTCCGAGACAGCTCCATTCCAATTGTTAATGAGACCTACATGGAGACCAAGCTGCACATCTGCTACATATGTGTGCGAGACCTAGGTTCAGCCCCTGCATGCTCCTTGGTTGGAGGTTCGGTCTCTGAGCCCCCATGGGCCCAGGTTAGTTGACTCTGTAGGACATAAAGAAAGGCATTCTACAGATGTCCTTATCTCAAGTTAGGTTATTTTCTGGGCTTCCAGGTGTATGCATCTCTCTCTCTCTCTCTCTCTTTCTCTCTCTCTCTCTCTCTCTGTGTGTGTGTGTGTGTGTGTGTGTGTGTGATTAAGCTCATTGTTAAAACCTTAACAGGAAGAGTATATTCCTTCCTTTGCATTTCCACAGAAATTCCAACATGCTCCTACTGTGTGTCAGGTGACTTCGTGCTAGGTAATCACTCTAGCATGAAGAATGTCCTATTCATTTGGTTATATGCCTATCTTGGGTACTTGGAAAAGAAGGGTTAACCTCACTTGAAGCACACATAGTCCCACCACAGGGTGGTGTCACTCTTCAAAGCTAAATTGGGATGCTCATCTAGAATGCAGAGGAAAGACTGCCTGGCCTGAGAGATGCACAGATGTCGGCTGTACACACTGCAACGGCAGTCTGTTGACATCTCTGCCTTCCACATAGACTGTGACCTTCTCAGGAATGTGAGCAATCTGGTCTTACTCAGCAGTGCCTGGGGCATGATAAAAACTCTATCAACATAGGTTAAATTAAGTTACAGAGACCAAAATTTCTCTAAAAATTCTAGGATCTAAATGTAACTATGAATCATAATATTTGTTAAAAATAGTCTTGGCCTCTACCTAAATGACTACAAAAAAAGCAGTTTTAAAAATAAAAAAGGCTTGTGTTGAGATGTTTTTCTCTACCCTGAAAGGCTCTGTGACCTGTGTACTAGGGGCCAAATAATTTAACCAGGGGCATTATGGTCATCAGTGGAGATACATCTCACTACCTAGTAGTTCCTGAAGTAGGACATTGACACCTATTTACTTTTTTTACTTCCACTACCATTTTATTAAGTTTAATCACTGAAATTAGCTAATATCACATTGTAGCCAAAGAGTTTCCCTAAAGGGATTTCTTAGTCATAGGGCAGTTTTGCCTACTAGCTATTTGAATGGCATCCAGAGGACCCAAAGTCAAAAGGAATGAGCAAGGTAGACATTTTGTTTCGTTGTTATAAACATGGCTGAATCCTTTATTTTTTGGTAGAAGGTATTTTAATCCTTTTTTTTTATATCTAAATCAATTTAAAAAATTCAACAAATATAGAATTCTCTCTGTCAGGAATCAGAGAGGCCATATGTATCTTGTGACTTTGTGACTCTAGAAAGGGGAAAGGGCTATAGGAAATCCTAATGTTAAAAACTGTTAAAAATGCAAGAGTAAGTTACAAGAAATCTTATTGTTAAACATGAAGAAGTAATAGACATATTGACTAGGATTGACTCTGTCCATAACCTCATTGTTCTAAAATAGCAACTTCTGTGTGGCCTGGTGGTTTGTTTTTGTTTGTTTTGTTTTCTGTGTTATTTCATTTTGTTTCATTTCTTTCTTTTTTCTTCCTCCTTCTACTGTGTGTGTGTGTGTGTGTATGTGTATACATTTGTGTGTGTGTGTGTGTGTGTGTGTATGTGTATACATTTGTGTGTGTGTGTGTGTGTGTGTGTGTGTGTGTGTGTGGTGAGAATTCTAAGTTAAGATTTACCCTCAACAACATCTTGACTACATTGCATTGTTGGTGACTCTGGGTACAGATATACACAGCATATCTCCAGACCTTCTTTATCTGGTTTGATTGAAACTTTATGCCCTTTGATTCATAACTCCCTATTTCAACATCTATTCCCTGCCAACAATCATTTTACAGCTTTTGTTTGCTTGAGACTGGTTTATTTTTATATGAGAGCCTGTTTTGCCTTCAGTGGCCAGAAGAGGTCATGAGATCCCCTGGAACTGGGGTTGCAGATCTTAGTGAGCGTTATGTGAGTTCTGGGAACTGGAGCTGGGTCCTCTGCAAGAACAGCAAGTGCTCTCAACAACTTATCCATCTCTCCAGCCCCAATTCTTCATTTTGATGCTATGGTTTTAATACTTTTGATAGCCCACTTAAGTGATAGCCTGAAGTGTTTGATTTTTGTAGAAAGCATACATCACCACAATAACTTTAAGACTCTTTTTGTTCTGTTTACCCAAGTTCTGTAATTGTCACCTTCTTGTGGATTTTACATGTGTCTAGGTTTTTCTTAATCTACCTGGAGGGGGAGTACCTTGGTCTTGTGCTCTTGGTACTCAAGTCACTACTAAGCATATGAAGAATATCATTTCAGTTATTAAAATATTTAGACTGATGTAATAAAACTTTGGAATTAAATTGGGATGGAAGCTTCTTCTCTCCCACAGTTGGGGCTATAATGGTGGGTATGGAACACCACTTACATGCTGCCCAATTTATGTTCATTATCCTACCAAGTTGCCTGCCTTGTGTAAGTACGTTGTAGGCCCCCAATGGTAGAAGTATTTCTAGAATAAGGTTGTTCCAGGACCTGCCCAACACTAGAGGCATCTGCCCTCTTCACCCAGGGGCAGTCTTCCTTGCAGAAACTTTGGCATCTACTTGGGTTTTGGCAATGGTCCCTCCATGGAGTGCAACATATGCTCTGGGTCTTGATCTCAGCAGCGTGAACTTGTGGGTTCAGCTTTTCTCTTCCTTGCCTGTAAATAACGAGGTGGAGGTAAGACTTGATTAATGAATGAATGCTCAGCAAGAGCAGAACCTGATTTCTTTTATTTATGTTACAACACACCAGTCCCTGGATCATACTCAATAAGATGTATTGCACACCAGCTGCAGGCAAGACACTGTGATAGGCGCTGGAGAGGGACACAAAGATGGATGTGATATGACTGTTACCCTTAAAAAGCTGAAAGCCAAGATAAGAAATTAATTACTGAATAGGGGTGCAGGCTGTGGGCTGTGTAAGTACAGACAATAAGGCTGTTAGCTTCAAGAGACATTTTGGGAGGGCTTGTCGGAGAGGATGCATGCAGGAGGAGATGGGTGGGGTAGACCATAAAAACCTTTAAATGATGTGTGCTTCATAAAAGCTAAAGATATTCATTGATAAACAGTGCAGACTGCTTTGGAATTTGGATACTTAGATTTCTCAATTATAAAAGTAAAATTTAGTGTGCTTCTTACAACATGGGTACCGTTTTTTTTTCCCCCTTCTTTCCATTTTATGATCACAGAGGGATCTGATCCAGGAAGAGAATTTATATTTGTTGATCTCCAATGTTCCACAGGATGAACTATGACATCTTACACCTCTTTTCCTGTTCATGGCAGGAAAAAAAAATTGGCTTCTCTGTTCTTATGCTGAAATTTCAGTGGTCTGAAGAACAGTGTCTTGGGAGCTCTGATCTTCTTTTGGTAGCCTTGTATAGCAGTGACTTCTTAAAGGGGTGGTGGTGGTTGGTGGTAAGTGATGGAACAGAAATATTTCCCTGTGCCCTTAGAGTAGTATCCACCTATATTTACGTGAGTGAGGCATAAACCCTCCTTGTTTCCCAAACTATGACTTCCTATTCCATTCTATGGTGACAAAATTATGTCATAAATTAATTTTATTGGGTTCTAGAATTTGAGGGTTACTGCAATTTGTGTCAGACTGAGCAGTGGTTTTATATTCCCAAAGAATGGTAAGAACCACATCTATGATAAAGGTGACTTGTGGTTTCATATAACGAACGTGGTCCACAGGGTACTAGAGAATTCTAGTCTGCTCTTTTCGTTCAAGAACTCAAATGCCCAACTGAGGGAGGCAGCAGGAATTCATTTTTGCATCATTTCTCTAAAGGAGTTCAATACCTACCTTGTTTTGTTTCTCAAAAGCATAGTGTTTGGAGCCATCATGAAAGGGCAGCCTACTCTGATCTGTCCTTTCTTAACACTGTACCAATGCTTCCTTGGCTACTGCCTTTCTATGGAGGTTGGAAAACTGATCTTTTCAAACCATCCTCAAACAAAAATACGTTACCATATACAATTATTTGTTATTTCTAGGTAATTCTAGTGGTGTTTTAAAGACTTGTTTTATGTTCTGAGATACTGTGCATGTTGTTTTACTAAGGGAGCAAGAGAGACAACAAACACAGGCTGAATGTCTGCCAAGGTCTCCGGTATGTATACAAAGTATTTGCTTGGTCTTAGATGTCCAGGTTCTATGTTGTTAGGGGTTTCAATTGCCAAAAGAACCAGAACACAGCACCAACTTCTGAAGATTCATAGTGTAAAGGAGAATGATTTTCAGCGGTTGGTAAATCCTATATTGAGGCCTCAGGAGCACAGCATGTGCGTATTTTATTTTCCCAGAGATATCAGTTAACACAAAAATAATTGTTTGAGCTGATTTATGAAGAATGAACATTACATTTGAGGCAGAGGAAAAGAAAATCTGAAAAACTTTAGAGCCAGAAAAGAATATGGCAATTTTGAGGGAGCACACTATTTTTTTTTAATAAAGTGGGATGCATGGTAGATAGGATTTATGGAACAATGACATAAGATGACCCTGTAAAATAAATGGGGACAGGGCTGTGCAGGAACTTCTCACAAAACTAAAGAGATAGGGCTATCGCAGGATTTAAAACAGGGGTGGCAGCATGGCCAGATTTGTGTGTTAGAGAGGTCCTTCTGACAATAGGTTGAAAGATGGATGGAGAGACTCTATCCATCTGTAGGTAGTAGGATGAGTTAGAAGGTTATTGAAATAGTCCGGGCAACAAGTGACAGGCTCTTAAATAAAGCTGTGGTAGTGAGGCTGGAAGGGAAGTGACAAATAGGGAATAGAAACCATAGGTCACTGAAAGCATTCAGGTGTGCAGCAGAGGGGAGGAAGGAACGTCAGGGCAAGCCTCAGATGTTTGGGCTGAGAATCTATAGGGATGGGTCTGTTATTAACAAAACCCGAGGAATCTAAAAGGAAGTATTTTGATATGAGCTAATATTTTAAAAGATATTCTTGAGAACCTTTTAAGCACAAACAGATGGTTAAACTTTATATATAAGCGTGTCATATGTTGCAGAAATGAGTCCAATCATTGTTCCGAATGTTTTGTAAGACTGTTTTGGATGCATCGGTACTTAGATAGTTGGACCTTGAGTATGGCACAGTGTCCTCTATTATGTGTCAGCCCCGTCCGATTAGTTGATGATCTGAATAAAACAAAACTAATTCACCACCTTTGAGAACGAATCTGTGCCTCTTTTCCTCTGGTGTTGTAGGCTGTGGGGTACTCTGCCTGAGCTGGACCCTGACACTTGACCACTATGTCACAGTGATAACACTGAGTAGATGACTTCTCTAAGCCCCACCTGCCTCAGCTGTATGCTGAGCTTAACAATGTTGTTAGTTTACACTGTTTCCTGTGGCAGTTCAAAGAGAAAACTAGGGCTGGCAAGGTGGCTCAGTGGGTGGAAGTACTTGCTGTCAAGACTGATGGTATGTATTTAGTAGCGTGACTTTTCCTAGGTGGAAGGAGAGGACGTTTTCTTCACAAGCTGTTCTCTGACCTCTACATACCTGCTGTGGCATCTGTACTCCACAAATAAAATAAACACACTAAGAAATCAAAAGAGAAAACCTGTGTGAGTGAACACCCCACACTTGGTCTCCCAGCTTCCAAATCAATCCTGGCAGTATGGCTGTCCTACTAGATAACATACTTGAAATCCTGGTTTTAAAGTGCGGCTGCTTTCAGGACTCTCAGTCCACATGATAATGTAACAAAAGAAGGCACAGAACCATGTGTTCTGCTTGCCTCCTTCTGCTACCTGAGAATACCTGAGAAGGGATGTGTGCTCACTATGTACTCATGGGTTCTGTGAACGGTCTCTCTAGGCCACCAGCACTTTCCACCTTCTCTGCTCCTTCTCCTGAAGTTCCTTTCTTGGGAGTTATTCTCTGAAGGCCCAACCTAAACCCCTTCCCTAGCCATCTTCCTTCTTGGCATGTACACTTTCTGCAGACTGTTAATACCCTTTTCTTCTAGAAGCTGTCTCCTTTACAGCAGACTGCATCCCTTCCACTGGTTCCTTCTCAGCACCTTTCTGTCCTCTGATCCACGATGGTGAATTGTGTTGAGGAGATATTCTTGGCAGTCTCTTCCAGGTTTCCATCTTCAGCTGCCATCCATATGCTGATGGGTGACCCACATTGTGTCTTTACCCTGATGTCTCATCTGAGCTCCGGAGAGAAACTCACCTTCATATTCATCCTCCCTTCCTTCTTTCTACTTCCTCCTCTCTCTCCTGGACCAGGCATAGTCCTGGTACAGGGTATAACCTATGAAGTTTTAATGTCTAAGGTCAGGTTTTAGGGAGAGAGAAAGACATTGGCTTATATTTTAAATGAAATTCTGACACTTCAAAAATATTCATGTGCCATTATGAGAATGAATCTAAGTTTCTGTGGGGATACAAGAAAAATAAAATTATTAATGTTTAATGCTCAATGGCTAGGGAGAATGCCAAGATTGGTACCTTGAAACCAGTGTCTGAGTTACATTGTGAGGAGTGGGAATATGTTATTGGGGGAGAGAGCAGGGAAGACTTTGGGGACCTTCCCGCTCAATAGCATCTGGGGCCTGGGAAGTGAGATGTGTTCACAGTGACAAGCTGAGGACTTGCGATCAGGTGGCAAAGGCAAGATAAAAATATTACCAGTGTTATTCTGGGACTTTTAATTGTTAGCCAACTATCTTTAATTAGAATCTGATTCTTAAAATCTTTTAGAGCAAGACTGTCTTTTACTTCAAAAACCTCTGTTCATGTTACTATGGTCTAGCTAGTGAAGAAATGCTTAGTGTTTTGTTTATAAAATGAATCAATTTCTGGCAGAAGAAAGAGAGGCTGTCTCTGATGGCCACAGAATATCTACTTGTACTTTGGTGACATGGTTACATTCTTTCTCCTGAATTCCCAGAAGTCTGGAGGTGTGGTCATTCTGGGGGTACCTATGCATCTATCAGTATCCAGTGAGGACAGCATGACTTCAGCTTCACTAATTTTTCTGTTGTTCTTAGCATATTAGAGTTCTATTAATGTATTTATCTACCACCATGATCTCTTTGAAGCATGTTTAGGAATCACACATAGATAACATCATCTATAGAAAATAAAAGAAGTTTCTATTTATGAATCATACACACACACATACCACACACACACACACACACACACACACACACACACACACATACATGTATACATACATTTAATACCTTCTCTTATTTTCTATAGATGATGTTATCTATGTGTGTATATGCATATGCAGAACATCCACTCTCAGAAGCTTCCAGAAGACATTAGTATGCTTCCCTGGCCAGAATTCTATCACATTATTTATAAATTACTACTTGGGAAGGAGATAGGACTTACAATTACTGGGCTAGACCATATTCTCCAAAGCAATAAAAGTCATCCTACAGTGATGGAAATGACTCCTGGGGCGAGGGCATCTCTATGCTGTATGCTGCTACTATAGGGAACCAAAGACTAAGGGGGTTTGAACAACTCAAACTTATTACCTTAAGGTTCTGAATGTCGAAAGTTCAAAAACGGGTCTCACTGGCCTCTAATTCAGAAGCAGTCTTAGCAGAACTCAATTCCTGTCCGAATCCATTTCCCTGCCTACTTCAAGGCTCTCTTCAATTGTCAATGATTTGTCTTTTTCACCATGGCTTTCTGTGTTTCTGACTCTCCTGACTCCATCTGTCCCATACAAGCAATCTATGGTTACATCTAAGACAATTTTTCTTCTTCTCTAATGTATTAACAATCTTTATTTTACCAGTGACCCTTATTTATTTATTTATTTATTTATTTATTTATTTATTTATTTATTTTGCTATTGGAGCCCACTACATACACGGGTTCTAGAGATTTGAATGTGGATATCTTTAGGGGCCATTATTCTACACGGCAGAGGGAATAATCTTAGATGTTGCAATGATTTGTACCAGATTTTTCAAAGTGCAGTGCATCTGGGAGTTCAGATTTCTCAAGATGAGGATGAAATCTATTGGGCAAATTAGCTACAGAGGCTCTATGGAAGAGGACTACTTTTGGTTTAGACACGGCTATTTCATGTCTCTGAGTTCCATATCAATGTATTCAATCAATTGAGGTTTGAAGTATTTTAAAAATTTTGCATCTTAATATACATATTAAGATGCAATATATACAATATATTGCAATATATAATATATATATTGGTTATTCCTCCATGCAGCATAATATTATATCTGTTTGCATACCATCTATATTGTTTTAGTTATTTTGGTAACCTAGAGGTAGTTGAATGTACATAGGAGAGTCCACTTAAGCTTTATGCAAATAGTACCATTTCAGAGAAGAGACTTGAGTTTATACAATTGTTGGTATATGGAGCCAACTCAGGATACGGAGGGATGACAATATTGTATTAGGCTAGATCACTATTCACTTGAAACTACTGAGTTTAACCAGTGTACCTGGAAGCAAATGAAGGCTGCATCCTGAACAAAATGCTAACAAAGAAGCAGGAAGAAAGACTTTGAGTAACTTGTCAGTGTAATTCACTCCGGGGGAGTTATTTGAAGCCAAGGCACGAAAATTTATGATCAGTTTAGGTCAAGTTTGTTAAGGACCAAGTCATGAAAATTCTATATAGTTTTGGTCTCCATTTTCTTTTTGCTTTTACTATTTTTGATTCGCTTTTATTTTATCATTAAATAAAATATTGAAATACCTATTTTTTAAAAAAAGTCAAAGTCTGATTTAAATATTAAATAAAAATATTTAAAAGCATTGTCTAATTCCTTGATTGTGGTTATAGATGCCTTGGTTGGGTGATTTGATGGAACAGTATCTAGAAAATGAGATTTCAATGGTTGATTAGAAACGTCATAATAAAATTTCATTTCCTTATATGTGGGCATTTTTTTTTCTTTTTCATCAACTGATTGTTGATCCAGAAGTTACCATTTGAAATTCCATTACTTCATGAACTGCTCACAAAGCTTTTGAAAATTACTGCTAATTCTAAAATAATTGTACCACTTATCATTACTCAGTCAAGAAAAATGGGCATTTATGTGTGCTTTAGCAATATTTAGATAGGCTGTTACACCTCTTCTTTTAAAATAGTCCTGATTGCAATGCAAATTGCAAGCTGTGATGGCATTGCTGAAAATTGGAATCGTAACAATCTCAGCTGGTTGATATCCTCTGTTGACAAAGGGAACCTCTGAGAGCTGTGCTCAGTCTTCTTTAGATCTCTTCACTGAGAGGGCTGGTGTGTGGTATTTCAATGGAGGCCATACCTCTCATCATTACGCAGTCACCCCCGTGGCAATGCATGGCTTCCTGTCTCACAGGAATTCTGATTGCCCACAGCTGCCAATACAACCTCCCTTCTATTATTCCAGGCTTCATGCTAAGACCAGAGGAGCTGCAGTATGAGCATTCTATTCAATTACAGAAGCACTATTAAATACTGTCTCTGTGCCAGGGAGCTGAAAGAGAAGGGTCTATGCTGCTAAGCAACTAGGCTGTCTACCAGGTGGGTGAACGAAAGAACTGCGGTGTGTAAGAAGTACCATGGCAATAGAGATGAAGAGGAGGCTTGCAACAGTTAAATCACTGCATTAATTTCGCAAATTTCAGTCTTCACACCACCATGGAAATTTGGGTCAGGTAATCTATTATAGAATCTGTTTGGGGCATTTGGAATGTGATGTTTGGCATGTTTCAAGTCTCTACTGACTAGATGCCAGTAGCAAGCACCTCCTTATTTGAGCCAACCACGAAAATCTTACTACAGTTGGGAAATGTTCTCTAGCAGGGCAAAACTATTTGCAGTTGAGAGTAAATCCTAAATAGTATGATAAGAACACAGATTTGCTAACTATTCTGAAGAGATGGGTAAATAGATCAAGAACATGGGGAGGAAGAATAGAAAGAAACTAGGTACTGGTAGAAAAGTTGAGTAACCAAGAGAGGTTAATTTGCAAATAAATTTTCCTCAGAGGAGGCCACTTTTAAAACCAGAATAACTTCTGGCCAGTTTGAAGTGGTTAACAGTGTTTTATTGTAAACACCCAACTCCCTTTCCTATGCACATGGCTTATGCAGATAGAATTTGTTTTTGGTAGAATTTTTGGAAAGGATTTGACAACCATATATGGTAAAGAATAGAGAATGTCACATTCATTGCAGTTGCTAATCCATAACTGGAACTGTCCTTCAGGAAATGAATGGGAGACCTCTGCAGAAGTAGACAATGCTATTCCCAGAAGCCAATGGTTATTAATTGAAAATCCCAGTTTCATGTGTTGTTGTTGGCCAGGAAGGATCCAGACACACTCTCCTACCAAGTAATACAAGCTGTTACCATTGTTTCTGATTACCCACCCAAACTCGGTGTTAAGATCCTGAAACTGAAAACAATACATACTTTGAATGCAGGACACAGAGAAATCAAGCTGAAACTGAAGTGGGTGCTTCCTCCACATTGGCTAGTATTCATAGTATTACAGGCTGCTATGCAAGCTGCTGGTTAAGAAAGGTTATCAATAGTCCTACCTGTGGAATGAGCTTGGACCTTGAATGCTACAATACCAACCTGCCAGGCAAGATATTCCCACAGATGCAATAGTGGCATGATTATTGTGAGGGATACTACTTCACAGGAGAAAATTCACTCCTTGTACTGTAAACGTAGCCCAAAGCCAATGGCTGGGGAAATCACAGCCATGGGAAGGAGGATGTTACTATAGCTGTGTTCTAAATGAACATGCTGTCAAAATGACTTCTACATATTTGTGTTTTCATTATTCCCATAGATCAGTGATGCTTTCTGCACTGGTCAAAGAAACTTCTTTTTTTATAGTGGGCAGTGGTTAATATAAGGCTCATAACTTGTCAAAATGCTAAGACAAGTAACTGTTGAGTGCCCGTATGTATGTATGTATGTATGTATGTATGTATGTATGTATGTATGTATGTATCCCCTCCTACAAGACCCAAAGAACATTGTGGGAGAGGGGAGTAGAAAGAATTCAGAAGCCAGTGAAAAATCCTGTGTAATATTGTCTGATATGACATGGCCATTGTGATAATGACTCCTTAGCAAACATGGCTACATTCCCCAAACCTGCACAAGGTTAGGCACATCAACATTCTGTCTTGGACGAATGAGGGGCTTTTCAGGATTTGGCAGTTGGATGGTTTGATGGGGGATAGGGAGTCATTTTCCCCAATGGTGTAGCCACAGTTGAGTTACCCAAACTCCAGGAAATAAAACTCCATTCATGCTCATAAGAGTTATACTAAATGAACAGTAGTCACAAAAAAAGAACAAAGAAACCCATGAAAGTAAGGTTGCAAGGAAAAGCGGTTTAATGAAAGAGAGAAGAGGATGGAAGTAATGGAGTGTCTCAATCTCACCAAAATGCTTTGGATACATGACATGAAGTTGTAAATTTCTTTAAAAAAAATTAGTTAGAATCATGGGGAAAATCTCAGGCTGGAACATGCTGTGAAAATCACAACAGTTAGGGGAAGTCAGTCTTTAAACATAAAGAGTAAAAGAGAGGTTGAAGCTAGCACATCTGCATTGGGAGGAAGAAAGAACCCTTAGGATTAGCTTCGGCAGGAAGGATTCTCTATAGGTTGCATTGGTTTTTTTTTGGCCTAATATCAGACAGGCACTGCAACACCTGGGTGTGTCTAAGACGTATTTCAGCTCTTATCCCATTGCCTCACTCAACATAGCTGAACTGATACAGACACACAGTCACATGAGCGTATACATATATCACGTTAAAGATCTGGACTTCAGAAAATGCGTGGGAAGAGAAAACAGTAGAAGTTTTCATGACCAAGAGCAGCATATGCCCATAATGACAGAAAATGTCCAGAAAAGTGGACGGGAGCTTCCTCCTGCTACCTCTGTATGACCACAGGGATTGCATCACCCTTCTGGATTTGGCTTCCTTCTAACGAAAACTCATTGTTGAGATATGTGAACTGCTAACTATGGACCATCCTATATTCTAAGCATCCACAAGGAGTAGGCATAACCGAAATGACTCCCATTCCCCACATGGATACTCTCTGCTTATAAAAGACTTTTGTTTATAGAGTCTGACCCAACCATCTGGATGGAAGAAAAATTCAGGTTTGGAGCAAATATGATGGGCAGGCAGTGGAGCAAAGGGTCCAGTGGCAGCCTGAGCCTTCAGTCAGCCAATAGAACTTTGAGCATCTCAACCATATGCTGCTTGTTAGGGCGTCCTTAGGCAGCATTCTGGACTGTCAGTGTTTGTCACTGGAGAAAGCTGGAGGGACGGAAGCAAAGCCTTGCAGGTACCGCCACAGCAGGCAGTGAGCCTTTAGCTGGGTGTTTCAGATGCATTCTCAACTCAACCCAACCTGGAGACTCTGATTTCTGTTTTCCTGGACTACAAAGCCTCAGTGTCGCAGTAATTATTTACTATTCATAACGATAGCAGCTAACCTTCTTCAGATTCTGAGTCTCTGTTTGCTGGGCTTTCAGAATGGACTGAGCATCAAATAGAAACGCAGGCTTTCTGCTGTGTGTTACAGCAGTAGGAGTCTATCTGCTTCCGTTTATTGCTTTTCTTCTTCTTCTTTTTTTTTTTTCCCCTCAGAGGATCCATCCCTGTTTGGGACTCTGGAGTGCTTAAATGAATCTTTTGCCACACCATGGGAAAGTTGTTTACTGATTTCTGCTTCTAATGCAGCTGTCAGATACTCAAACTGTCTATTAGCCGAACAGGCACTCTATCAACCACATTTTCTAAGCTTCTGCCTCTTAAACACAATGTTTTTGACTAGACTAAGCATTTTAAAATGCCTTTAAAGTGTGGTATATGTCACCATACAGCTCGATTCAATGCACTCTATAGCATTTTTCTCTATGCATGGCCATCTGCTGGCTAGTGTTGGGGTGTATATAGATGAATGCAGTGATGCTGTTTTATTCAGTTTGAGCTCCTGTGAGCACTTGGGAGTTAGGGGTGGGTGAGTGGATGGATTTGCCTTCATTATTGCATACTGTGCACTAATCTCACCAGTTGGCTCATGGTGGCTATTGATATGTTTCCTTCCACTCAATAAAAGAAAAAAAAAAAAACCAAAAGAAACAGCAACAAAACCAAACCAGAACAAAAAACAACCCTTGATGATTGACTAAAACCCAGGACGGTAAACTGGCCCCAAGTCAGAACCAACACACTCTTGGCACATTACCGATACTCTTTCTGAATTGTCTCATAATAAGAATATGGCTTTGTTGTGTATGTAAGACTAATCCTCCTGATTTCTCTGCTTTTAATTAAACTTCTCACTTTAATACTCCACTCATCAATGTTTAAAATTCCAGCTAAAAACAATGCAAGAATTTATTAGTAAGTTCTCTGTTGATGAGATTACTGCTTCCACACATTTTATTTAATCAATTATCAATTTCAGTTTTCTAACTACCAATGCAGTCACATTTTCTGCAGTATAGTCTGCTAGCTGAGCCATTTTGGTGAAGTATCTACTTATAATCGACTTAAGGCTTAAGTTTAATTAAAGTTACAAATCCTATTGCCTGAGCATCCTGCAGCATAGGGTTCTACCTGATGAAACTGGGAAGTGTTAGCTACCAACATCATGCTTTCCACACTATCATTGAGGTCTTTACTAGGAACTTTATCATGAGCAGAAAATGTATGCAAAAAAAAAAAAAGCCCTTTGTGGGAAATCAAATAAACCTCTTTGTGAAGTTATTAGGGACTCCTTCAATGGGTTGCTGAATGAGGGAGAAACCACATCCATGCTACTGAGAGTGACATGAATTTCAAGTGTGACCTGGCTTTCAGGTCACTTTTATCCCCTAGGGAGGTGTGCTTACAACTGGGACACTTATGACTCCCCAAAGAGTATCTTAAGAATCAGAATCTCCAAAGAGAAGAAATAGTGTAACTCTAGACAGAGCTTGACTATGAACTTAGAGTGGCAAGGAAGATGGTAGCATCAGAAGATGGGATAATCGTGAGACATAGGAAGTAGATAACATATATCACACATGTCAGTGTGTTCAGAAAGAGGACTTAAGGATCAAACAGGGATGGGCAAGCTAACTTGTATGCATCACAGTATGGCTAGAAGCAGGTCTAAATTAGTTCTCTTATTTCTAGTGATGGTGAAGTCCTGTGTGCATTCATTAATGGAAGCTGGTCCCCAGGTGTCTAACGAAATCCTGCTGCTGACTCACAGAGCTGAGACTCAGCAAGTGGATAAGGGCAAGTGGGGACATCCCGGAAGCTCTGTCCCCGAGGAAGAGCATTGCCCTGCCTCATTCTCTCCCAGCATGCACATCTGTGACCCTCTGCCGTCCTTGGCGGTTGCCTATACTGCACAATTTCATGCTCAGATGTGATGGGTGAATGGAAGTTGGAACTATAAAAATGGACTATGTAAAATTAAATTTTCATAAGTAATGAAAAGGCTGAATTTTAACTTGAAGTCCTTCAACCTTTCCTCTACTCCATAAATGGCACATGTTCTCTAAATTACAATTAATCATGATATTATTTTATTGCTACCTTTAATTATTTTACCAGTTCAAAATTGTTTAGAATATCCCATTAATTCGACACACTATTATATTACCATCTGGGCTTGTCAGTGCAACTATTTCCAGTTCCCAGTCGTATTAAACCAAACACATTATACCAATTTGTATGAGAAACACTCCTGCATCACCAAAGCTTCTACAATGCTGAAAATGTACGAAAATAAAGTATACAATTTTGGCTGCCTAAGCTTTTAACAATGTGGAAGTCTTATCTGTAAAGAATTTCCTCTTCAAGGACAAAATGTGCTATATAGAAACTTCAAAATACTGAGGTAATGACACACACTAGACAAGATTTTCTGTCTAGTTAGAACACAGTCTTTTCACAGGCAGAAAAAAAAAATAAAGATCTTAGGAGGAACTATGCCCTGGGGGCTTGTCTGACGCTGGGTTTTCCTTCACGTTCCTGATCTGGTAGCCTGTCCTCTGCTTATGACCCCGGACGACTCCTAATGCTTGGATCCACACATTCTCATTCCGTCTGCTAAAACCCATCCTTCCTGGGTCAGGCTTTGTTTTGAGGACTTAAGGAAAAAACACACCATCCGTCCCATGCAATCAAGCAAGTATTACTCTTGGCTCATACTTCCATGCTCTTGAAAGAGTGCTTAGAAAGTGAAAGCATTCATGATCTCAAGGTATGCACCAATTGTAAACACCTCAAGTGTGCATCTTCGGGTTTTCACTGCTGAGACGCAGACCATGTTTCTCCTGACTTACTCATTTACTTCCTTTACAGTGATAGCTCATTTTTATGGTCTTTATATGGTCAGGCAGACCCAGAGGATTTGAGCGTCTCTCCCTTAGGCTATTTGTGTGGCTAACCCTCTTCAGTTAAGTAGTTTTTTTCCTAATAGGTCCCTCCTGCCCCTAGAAGTTTTATACTTTGCTCAGGTTTGCTCAGTGGCCTGGAAGAGAGTGATGTGTTCTCTTGCCTTCTGGCAGAGGAAGGCTGCCATCTTCCAGCTGTGCCTGTGATGAATGGCTGACTCTCTCTCCTTATTCCCCCTTCACCTTCTCTGCCCTCCTCCAGGACGTGTCTCTGTAGAATAAAGTTTTTTTTTTTTGAAGTGAGAGGATAAATGAGAAAGGAGAGGAGGATGACTTGTTTGCAAGCAACCGGTGAGCAGGCTTCACCTCTGGTCCCTTTCCAGAACTAAGGACAGTAACTAGAACAGTAGCTGCTCTCACCCTGTCTTCTTCAAACTGCTTATTTACAGTGTCTCCGGTTTATCAGGTGGGCTGGCAAAAATCAAGCCTAGTCTCTCTCCAAGTGGTACTTTTTGCCTCTGTGTGATACATTCCTTGCCTTTACACATGCCTTGCGGTATA